>NC_053389.1:51139942-51465851 GCF_905171765.1 Bufo bufo | reverse complement strand
CCGCATCGCGGATGCGGACCCGTTCACTTGAATGGGTCCGCAATCCGGGAAATGCAGTGCGGAACAGAGGCACGGATCAGAAGCCCACGGAAGCACTACGGAATGCTTCCATGGGTTTTCTGTCTGTGCCTCTGCACAGGTACTAGAAGGACTGTGTATATAATAGTAATAGAAGGACTGCATATATAATAGAGTACTAGAAGTACTGCGTATATAATAGAGTACTAAAAGGACTATGAATATAAGAGTAATAGAAGGACTGCATATATAATAGAGTAATATAAGGACTGCATATATAATAGAGTACTAGAAGTAGTGCGTATATAATAGAGTACTAAAAGGACTATGAATATAAGAGTACTAAAAGGACTGCATATATAATAGAGTAATATAAGGACTGTGTATATAATGGAGTAATAGGAGGACTGTGTATATAATAGAGTAATAGAAGGACTGTGTATATAATAGAGTAATAGAAGGACTGTGTATATAATAGAGTACTAGAAGGACTGTGTATATAATAGAGTACTAGAAGGACTGTGCATATAATAGAGTACTAGAAGGACTGTATATATAATAGAGTACTAGAAGGACTGCATATATAATAGAGTAATAGAAGGACTGTGTGTATATATAGAGTACTAGAAGGACTGTGTATATAATAGAGTACTAGAAGGACTGTGTATATAATAGAGTAATAGAAGGACTGTGTGTATATATAGAGTACTAGAAGGACTGTGTATATAATAGAGTACTAGAAGGACTGTGTATATAATAGAGTACTAGAAGGACTGTATATATAATAGAGTACTAGAAGGACTGCATATATAATAGAGTACTAGAAGGACTGTGTATATAATAGAGTAATAGAAGGACTGCGTATATAATAGAGTAATAGAAGGACTGTGTGTATATATAGAGTACTAGAAGGACTGTGTATATATAGAGTACTAGAAGGACTGTGTGTATATATAGAGTACTAGAAGGACTGTGTGTATATATAGAGTACTAGAAGGACTGTGTATATATAGAGTACTAGAAGGACTGTGTATATATAGAGTACTAGAAGGACTGCACATATAATAGAGTACTAGAAGGACTGTGTATATATAGAGTACTAGAAGGACTGCACATATAATAGAGTACTAGAAGGACTGTGTATATATAGAGTACTAGAAGGACTGTGTATATATAGAGTACTAGAAGGACTGTGTGTATATATAGAGTACTAGAAGGACTGTGTGTATATATAGAGTACTAGAAGGACTGTGTATATATAGAGTACTAGAAGGACTGTGTATATATAGAGTACTAGAAGGACTGTGTATATATAGAGTACTAGAAGGACTGTGTATATATAGAGTACTAGAAGGACTGCACATATAATAGAGTACTAGAAGGACTGTGTATATATAGAGTACTAGAAGGACTGCACATATAATAGAGTACTAGAAGGACTGTGTATATATAGAGTACTAGAAGGACTGCACATATAATAGAGTACTAGAAGGACTGTGTATATATAGAGTACTAGAAGGACTGCACATATAATAGAGTAATAGAAGGACTGTGTATATAATAGAGTACTAGAAGGACTGCACATATAATAGAGTACTAGAAGGACTGCGTATAATAGCATCTTAGGTAAATACATAAAATCTAGATGCTCCCTGAAGAACTGAATATCTGCAATTCATAAAGTATATCCAAACTATATCTGTGTAGATGTAGCAGAGCTGAGTTTCTAATTTTACATAAATAATAGTTAAATCACTATATCATCTGTACAGTTATCACTGTGTTATCTACTGTGCTACACAGGACTGCAGGTGACATCTACTACATTATCTGTAATCAGAGAGTTCCCACTGTGTTTATCTGTGGTGTTACATAGGACTGCAGGTGACATCTACTACATTACCTGCAGTCGGATAGTTATCTCTGTGTTATTACACAGGACTGCAGGTAACATCTGGAGGGTACACGGTCTGTGCGCTGTGTCTGCCTCCTCTAGTCCCTGATAAAGCTGCAGGCTGGTGGTTACTCACACAGGACGCGTCCATGGCCAGTGAGGTGCCGTCCTCCTCCTCCTCCTCCCCCCGGCACACTCCGCCGCTGCTCCCGGCCATCCTGCAGCGCTCCCCGGATCCCGGCTGCAGTTTGTTCCGCTGCCCTCCTCCTCCTCCTCCCTCCGGATGGGCGGGGGCCGGGAGGAGGCAGGTACAGTGCGGGCACCCGGCTCACAGGGCGCCTCTCCGGGGCTGGATACCCAGCTTTCCGGGGTTCCTGGAGCTTACAGCCTAGCAGGGGATGGCCGTCGCTCACCTTGGCTTTTCTGCATCGGCTTGTGTGACTGCTGACGCCACAGAAACGATATCGGGCGATCAGATCGGACAGAATTCGCAGCAGACGGGCGATGCTGCTTTAATAGTTCGGCCTATGCAAGTCTTGGTCCCTAGTTGGGTGACATGTTGTCACTGATAACCACCCAAGGATACCCTGTGCCATGGTTGATTCTGTGCCTGGGAAAGTTGGGTGACATCAAATATGGCCGACATAGAGGTGTGCTCACACTTTCCCAGACTCCAGTATAATGTGGTCACCCAGCTTTTCTAGGAACAGGTGTGTGTGACCCTGGGACTGGTATTTCCTAGGGTCTGTGGTTTGGGGCGTAGGCGCAGAGGATCGGGTTCCCTCTCGGCTCAGGTGTCAGCGCGGCTCTTGTTCTAAGCTCCCATTGTACTTCCTGCGACAATAGAAGCGACAGATGAGCCCCCGCAGCCACTGATCACATGACAGACAGGGGGCGACAGCTGGGGGGATAGAATGGGCCAGCACCAGGGCGGGATGGTAGAGCGGGCCAGCACCAGGGCGGGATGGTAGAGCGGGCCAGCACCAGGGCGGGATGGTAGAGCAAACCAGAACCAGGGCGGGATGGTAGAGCGGACCAGAACCAGGGCGGGATGGTAGAGCGGGCCAGAACCAGGGCGGGATGGTAGAGCGGGCCAGAACCAGGGCGGGATGGTAGAGCGAACCAGAACCAGGGCGGGATGGTAGAGCGGACCAGAACCAGGGCGGGATGGTAGAGCGGGCCAGCACCAGGGCGGGATGGTAGAGCGAACCAGAACCAGGGCGGGATGGTAGAGCGGGCCAGAACCAGGGCGGGATGGTAGAGCGGGCCAGCACCAGGGCGGGATGGTAGAGCGGGCCAGAACCAGGGCGGGATGGTAGAGCGGGCCAGAACCAGGGCGGGATGGTAGAGCGGGCCAGAACCAGGGCGGGATGGTAGAGCGGGCCAGAACCAGGGCGGGATGGTAGAGCGGGCCAGAACCAGGGCGGGATGGTAGAGCGGCACAGAACCAGGGCGGGATGGTAGAGCGGCACAGAACCAGGGCGGGATGGTAGAGCGGGCCAGCACCAGGGCGGGATGGTAGAGTGGGCCAGCACCAGGGCGGGATGGTAGAGCGGGCCAGAACCAGGGCAGGATGGTAGAGAAGGCGAGAACCAGGGCGGGATGGTAGAGCGGACCAGAACCAGGGCGGGATGAAAGAGAAGGCCAGAACCAGGGCAGGATGGTAGAGAAGGCCAGAACCAGGGCAGGATGGTAGAGAAGGCCAGAACCAGGGCAGGATGGTAGAGAAGGCCAGAACCAGGGCGGGATGGTAGAGCGGACCAGAACCAGGGCGGGATGAAAGAGAAGGCCAGAACCAGGGTGGGATGGTAGAGCGGACCAGCACCAGGGCGGGATGGTAGAGTGGACCAGAACCAAGCCGGGGTGGCAATGTGTTCCAGGGCGGGATGGTAGAGCGGACCAGAAGCAGGGCGGGATGGTAGAGTGGGCCAGCACCAGGGCGGGATGGTAGAGCGGTCCAGAACCGGTCCGGGATGGAAGAGCGGGCCAGTACCAGTCTAGGATGGCAGTGTGTGCCAGGGTGGGATGGCAGAGTGGGCAGGCAAGGATAGCAGAGCCGTCGAACACTAGGGTGGGGTGGTAGAGTGGGCCAGCATCACCAGTCCAGGATGGCAGTGAGTGTGGGTCAGCACCAGTCCAGGATGAGAATTGGGTGAACCAACATGAGATGGGGGTACAGTCGGCCAGCACCAGTCTGGGATGGGGGGTTTTAGTGGACCAGCACTAGTCTTTGATGATGGGGGGGTTGGAATATAGTGGACCAGCACTGCTTGGGAATGGGGGAGGGGGGGTATAGTGGACCAGTGCTTGTCCGGGATGGGATTATAGTGGGCCAGGGATGGCGTTGACTCTTCCCCAGAGATGCCAGCGCAGGGGGAGAGGTTTCTTCCTCTTTGTGTCACTTGAGGCGATTTCTTAAAATACCGGATGGAAAAGTCACAATCACATCCATCTCGTCTGAGCAGAAATGAGGCGTGAAGGACGCAGAGCGAAGATGAGGCATCGAGGCGCAGGGTTCACAAAGGACACGATCCATGTGACCCCAGTTATACGCCAGGAGGGGAGCGTCCATTATTACAGATAGAGTCACCCAGCTTTCCCAGCCTCCTGAAGGGCACGTCTGCTCAGCATTGGGAGCCTCTGTGGGTGCTGCAGAGGTGGCCATATCGGTGGCGATAAAGAAGGGATCAGAGCTGCAGGGGCCAAATGACCATAACCGATCGCGTTGTTGCGGTGAGGACATCAAAAACGACAGGATGGGGTCCGAGCCCCACATTACAGGGCAGGCCCGAGGTTAATACCTTATGGCCTGACATCTTCCACTGGTTACCAGTCTGAAATCTTACTGGTTGCTACACAGTTCGACATTGTCTCTTTTGGGGCTTTTTTTTTACTCAGTGCAGACGTAACGATGCAGTGTTTAGTTGGCGGTTAGTGGTGAACTTTAGGCAGTTAGCGCAGTTAAGGCGACAGAACCTGATCGGCAGTAACAACACCTGTCAGCATGCAGTACTGTCTGTGCAAGCCAGGGGGCAGCATGCAGGGGTTCCTCTTACCTTAATATGAGGAGCACTTTCAAGGGGGGTGGAGTTGGCTCTGGATAGATCTAGGGTGTAAGAAATGAGCTGACTCTGCCCGTCATGACGCCTGGAAATGAAGAGGAGAGGAAAGAAGATGAGATCACAGGATGGAATGATGACATCATCAAGCCCCTCCCCCGCAGAGCGCAAAATAAAAGTCATAATACAGCAGATCAACAGAGCAGGGACTGTGCAAGGTCAGGGGGCAACGCTGCGAAGGGGACAACTCCCCAAGTGTAGGCCAGCTCCTTATCTTAACTTTGGAACAGTATGATGAGCAGTGCGGCACATGCAGGGTTAACCCCGAGCACATTCCGGGATTGGGGAACACTCCGCTGCTCCCGGATGTGGACATCCTGCTCGCTCTTGTAAAATGCGACTGGCAGGGAGTGTTGCCTGAGATTAGATAACAGGCCCCACACCTGAGCCAGCTGCAGCCAGTCCTGAACACGGCACTGAAAGTATGTGCCCCCCGAGAGGGGCGATATGGAGGACAAAGGAGGCTGGGGAGGTTCTAAACCGGGGCACTCTCTTGTGATGAAGGCTGCACGCACCCCCCACTGTCCCTTATGATGGAGGCTGCACCCCCCCCCCCACTGTCCCTTATGATGGAGGCTCCATGCACCCCCCACTGTCCCTTATGATGGAGGCTCCATGCACCCCCCACTGTCCCTTATGATGGAGGCTCCATGCACCCCCACTGTCCCTTATGATGGAGGCTGCACCCCCCCCCCCACTGTCCCCTATGATGGAGGCTGCCCCCCCCCCCACTGTCCCTTATAATGAAGGCTGGACGCACCCCCCACTGTCCCTTATGATGGAGGCTGCATGCACCCCCCCACTGTCCCCTATGATGGAGGCTGCACCCCCCCCCCCCCCCACTGTCCCTTATAATGAAGGCTGCACGCACCCCCCACTGTCCCTTATGATGGCGGCTGCATGCTCCCCCCACTGTCCCTTATGATGGAGGCTGCACCCCCCCCCCCCCACTGTCCCTTATGATGCAGGCTGCACGCACCCCCCACTGTCCTTTATGATGCAGGTTGCGTGTGCCCTGCACTCTCCTGTGAGGGAGGTTACACATGCAAGTTCTGCTCTCTCTCGCTCGTCAGGGGGGCCGTTTGCGTCCCATGCTATCTGTCTTGTGATGGTGGTTACACATGCCCCATAACCTGTGCCCCCATTTGTGATGGAGGCTGCATGCACCCCATGCTGTCTCGCTTATGATGGAGGCTGCACATGCCCTCTCTTGTGATAGAGGCTACACATGCCCCCTAGCCCTGGAGACTGTATGTGGCCTGTGCTCTCTCTTCTGTGATGGAGGCTGCATGCACCCTGTGCTCGCTCTTCTGTGATGGAGGCTGCATGCACCATGCACTCTTCTGTGATGGAGGCTGCATGCACCCTGCGCTCGCTCTTCTGTGATGGAGGCTGCATGCACCCTACGCTTGCTCTTCTGTGATGGAGGCTGCATGCACCCTGCACTCTCTTCTGTGATGGAGGCTGCATGCACCCTGTGCTCGCTCTTCTGTGATGGAGGCTGCATGCACCCTGCGCTCGCTCTTCTGTGATGGAGGCTGCATGCACCCTGCGCTCGCTCTTCTGTGATGGAGGCTGCATGCACCCTGCGCTCGCTCTTCTGTGATGGAGGCTGCATGCACCCTGCACTCTTCTGTGATTGAGGCTGCATGCACTCTGTGATGGAGGCTGCATGCACCCTGCGCTTGCTCTTCTGTGATGGAGGCTGCATGCACTCTGCACTCTCTTCTGTAATGGAGGCTGCATGCACCCTGCACTCTCTTCTGTAATGGAGGCTGCATGCACCCTGCGCTCGCTCTTCTGTGATGGAGGCTGCATGCACCCTGCGCTCGCTCTTCTGTGATGGAGGCTGCATGCACCCTGCGCTCGCTCTTCTGTGATGGAGGCTGCATGCACTCTCTTCTGTAATGGAGGCTGCATGCACCCTGCTCTTGCTCTTCTGTGATGGAGGCTGCATGCACCCTGCGCTCGCTCTTCTGTGATGAAGACTGCTTGCTCCTTCCACGATTGCTTTTGTGATGGCAGCTACACACTCGCTGCACGCTCCTCACTCTCTCTATTATGATGGAGGCTGCACGTTCCTCACTCTCTCTATTATGATGGAGGCTGCACGTTCCTCACTCTCTCGATTATGATGGAGGCTGCACGTTCCTCACTCTCTATTATGATGGAGGCTGCACGTTCCTCACTCTCTCTATTATGATGGAGGCTGCACGTTCCTCACTCTCTCTATTATGATGGAGGCTGCACGTTCCTCACTCTCTCTATTATGATGGAGGCTGCACGCTCCTCACTCTCTCTATTATGATGGAGGATGCACACTTAACACTCTCTCTATTATGATGGAGGCTTCACGTTCCTCACTCTCTCTATTATGATGGAGGCTTCACGTTCCTCACTCTCTCTATTATGATGGAGGCTGCACGTTCCTCACTCTCTATTATGATGGAGGCTGCACGCTCCTCACTCTCTCTATTATGATGGAGGCTTCACGCTCCTCACTCTCTCTATTATGATGGAGGCTTCACGTTCCTCACTCTCTCTATTATGATGGAGGCTTCACGTTCCTCACTCTCTCTATTATGATGGAGGCTTCACGTTCCTCACTCTCTCTATTATGATGGAGGCTGCACGTTCCTCACTCTCTATTATGATGGAGGCTGCACGCTCCTCACTCTCTCTATTATGATGGAGGCTTCACGCTCCTCACTCTCTCTATTATGATGGAGGCTTCACGTTCCTCACTCTCTCTATTATGATGGAGGCTTCACGTTCCTCACTCTCTATTATGATGGAGGCTGCACGCTCCTCACTCTCTCTATTATGATGGAGGCTGCACGCTCCTCACTCTCTCTATTATGATGGAGGATGCACACTTAACACTCTCTCTATTATGATGGAGGCTGCACGCTCCTCACTCTCTCTATTATGATGGAGGCTTCACGCTCCTCACTCTCTCTATTATGATGGAGGCTTCACGTTCCTCACTCTCTCTATTATGATGGAGGCTTCACGTTCCTCACTCTCTCTATTATGATGGAGGCTTCACGTTCCTCACTCTCTCTATTATGATGGAGGCTTCACGTTCCTCACTCTCTCTATTATGATGGAGGCTTCACGTTCCTCACTCTCTCTATTATGATGGAGGCTGCACGTTCCTCACTCTCTATTATGATGGAGGCTGCACGCTCCTCACTCTCTCTATTATGATGGAGGCTGCACGCTCCTCACTCTCTCTATTATGATGGAGGCTGCACGCTCCTCACTCTCTCTATTATGATGGAGGTTGCACGTTCCTCACTCTCTCTATTATGATGGAGGCTGCACGTTCCTCACTCTCTATTATGATGGAGGCTGCACGCTCCTCACTCTCTCTATTATGATGGAGGCTTCACGCTCCTCACTCTCTCTATTATGATGGAGGCTGCACGCTCCTCACTCTCTCTATTATGATGGAGGCTGCACGCTCCTCACTCTCTCTATTATGATGGAGGCTGCACGCTCCTCACTCTCTCTATTATGATGGAGGCTTCACGCTCCTCACTCTCTCTATTATGATGGAGGCTTCACGTTCCTCACTCTCTCTATTATGATGGAGGCTTCACGTTCCTCCCTCTCTCTATTATGATGGAGGCTGCACGTTCCTCACTCTCTATTATGATGGAGGCTGCACGCTCCTCACTCTCTCTATTATGATGGAGGCTGCACGCTCCTCACTCTCTCTATTATGATGGAGGCTGCACGCTCCTCACTCTCTCTATTATGATGGAGGCTGCACGCTTCTCACTCTCTCTATTATGATGGAGGCTGCACGCTCCTCACTCTCTCTATTATGATGGAGGCTGCACGCTCCTCACTCTCTCTATTATGATGGAGGTTGCACGTTCCTCACTCTCTATTATGATGGAGGCTGCACGTTCCTCACTCTCTCAATTATGATGGAGGCTGCACACTTCACGCTTTCTCTTGCGATGGAGGCTGCATGCTCCCTATGCACTTTTTCTTGTGACTGATGTTGCATGCTCTCCACGCTCTCTCTCGTCATGGAGGCTGTACCCTCCCCAATGCGTTCTTTTTTGTGATTGATGCTACATGTGCCCTGCGCTCGTGTGATGGAGGCTGCACGCTCCCCGCATTCTCTCATGATGCAGCCTCTGTGCCCACGTGTAGCTAGAGGCCTCCATATTTAGGCCACAGATTCAGCGGCTGATTTGTGTATTTGCCTTTTCCCGGATATTCCTTCCCTTTGTAAATAAACCTACATGCAAAGAGGCAGTGTGCGGAGCTGTGCACACTGAGCTCTGCTACATGCAAACTGCAGATTTCCTGCCAAGGTTCAGTACAGGAACATCTTCAATGACCAATATTGTAAGGAGGCTCGTCTGTAGCACTGGCTGTGCTGGGTGGCATCAGGAGGATACATGGGCATACAGAGTGATTAGCAGACATGTGGGGGGCACACAATGGGGAAGCCTGACCTAATGTGGGCATCAGTCACTGAACTAGAACCCACCCCAGCTCAAGTGAACCTCAGTCATCAGCTGCTCCCGCCTTACCCAATGTGGTCATAAAGGACCCACCGGGGACCAGCCCCAAATGTTGTTCTTCAATAACACCCTCCTGGGGCAAAACGTATGACGTTCAAATTGAGTGTACGGTTATTGAGCGTCTGCCCCTTGCCACCATCTTTTAAGGAATTATTACAAGAAGGTTATACAAGAATAGAAATCAAAATAGAAATTGGAATAAACTCCTCAAATAGAGCCAACTCTATACCACTGCACAATACCTACAAAAAGACACCGGAGTCTTTTACGGCTCAAATATAAAAAAAAAAATCTTTATTCAATGATTAAATATGATCTAACATGATTCTCAGAGATATAGAAACCACAAAAAAGAAAAGAGAAAAAGTGAGGGATGGTATGGCAGTATAATAGGGATATACATTAATATAATAGTAACAATAGACGTTGGTTGTCCTGTAGATCATAAGCACATACAGTTGTGTTCAAAATTATTCAACCCCCACTGAAATTGAGTGTTTTGGCCAGTTTGACATTGATTTTGATCATTTCAGTCATCTTGTTTACAATTAAATCAAAGAGGCACTTATAAGTCAGACAAATGTAACATAACATTTATAATGAAATAACCACAAATGTCTTTTCTGTGCTCACATCATTATCAGTTTTATTCAACCCCCAAGTGACATTCAATCTTAGTACTTAGTACAACATCCTTTTCCAGTTATAACAGCTTTTAAACGTGAAGCATAGCTTGACACAAGTGTCTTGCAGCGATCTATGGGTATCTTCGTCCATTCTTCATGGGCAAAAGCCTCCAGTTCAGTCACATTCTTAGGCAGTCTGGTGACTGCGATGGCCACTCCAAAATGTTCCAGCCTTTAATCTGCAACCATGCTCTAGTGGACTTGGAGGTATGCTTGGGACCATTGTCCTGTTGAAAGGTCCAACGTCTCCCAAGCCTCAGGTTTGTGACGGACTGCATCACATTTTCATCCAATATCTCCTGGTACTGAAGAGAATTCATGGTACCTTGCACACGCTGAAGCTTCCCTGTACCTGTAGAAGCAAAACAGCCCCAAAGCATGATTGACCCCCCGCCATGCTTCACAGTAGGCAAGGTGTTCTTTTCTTCATAGGCCTTGTTCTTCCTCCTCCAAACATAACGTTGATCCATGGGCCCAAACATTTCTAATTTTGTTT
This sequence comes from Bufo bufo, assembly GCF_905171765.1. Lineage (NCBI taxonomy): Eukaryota > Metazoa > Chordata > Amphibia > Anura > Bufonidae > Bufo > Bufo bufo. Next base: position 51,455,091 of record NC_053389.1, on the reverse strand, counting down.
CATCAGTCTACAGAACACTTTAGTGGTTTGTCCACATGACTTTTGGCATACTGCAGTCGACTCTTCTTATTCTTTGGAGACAGCAAGGGGGTGCGCCTGGGAGTTCTGGCATGGAGGCCTTCATTACGCAGTGTGCGCCTTATTGTCTGAGCTGAAACTTCAGTACCCACATCTGACAAATCTTTTTTCAGTTCCTCAGCAGTCACACGGCGACTTTTCTCCACTTTGCGCTTCAGGTAGCGCACAGCAGTCGAAGTCAGCATCTTCTTTCTGCCACGACCAGGTAGCGTTTCAACAGTGCCCTTTGCCTTGAATTTGCGAATGATGCTTCCTATGGTGTCTCTTGGTATGTTTAACATCTTTGCAATCTTCTTATAGCCATTGCCCTTCCTGTGAAGAGAAATCGCCTCTTCTCTTGTCTTCCTGGACCATTCTCTTGACTTCACCATGTTTGTAAACACACCAGTACATGTCTAGAAGGAGCTGAGTATCACAGTCCTTTTACATCTGCCTAATTGGTGCTTATTATGCTTGATTGCTGCTCCTTGACATCCACAGGTGTTTTCAATACCTGATCGAAAACACTTGAATGAACCTCTGTTCTTAAGAGTGGTAGTCTTTAAGGGGTTGAATAATTGTGTCAATGAAGAAACCACAAAAAAAACATTTAATACTGTATTACAAAAACAATTGATGTCATTTTAGTTGCATTTGGTTCTTAAAAAAGTCCTTGTAAGATTTCATTCTGAACACAATTACAAATGTACACTAAATTCCCTAAAACCCTTTACAGCATTGGGGGTTGAATAATTTTGAACACAACTGTAAATACTAAATACTAATAAAGTTTATTAGTATTTAGTAGTATTAAAGATTTTTTCACCATCTTTTAAGACCTCACGGATGTAAAGAGGGGGGGGGGGTTCTAAGGAATAGGACAGGGGCATAAATTTTACGGCCCATGTGCCATTTACATTAGCACTGTCTTGTGATGTGGTAGTGGGGCCCAGGAGTGACTGCTACTTCTGCGTCCCAAACTGGCGTGGGGAGCAGGTACTGATATGACAGGAGGAGTGCTCTATCTATATAACAAGCCTTGAGGAGTCCTAGCTCCTGGTATTGAAGGCGTCAGGGCGCCACCTAGTGTAAGTGCAGGGACAGTGCAGGAAAAACTATGCATCCAAGCTGTGTCACCTGGTGGGAATGATGAAGCCAAGACAATGGGACATGCTAGGTCGGGTATGGAGACAAACCTCACTACGTGAGTGGTGAGACGACAACTCCCAGGATGCCCCGACACAGAGATCACTGTATACACAATAGATGCCTACACAAGCCTGTCAGAATAAATGTGGTATAGCGAGGGTACACAAAGACCAGCATGGCGTCTGGCTTAGCGATACGAGACTCCCCGACCAGCCTGACATCCGTCATTTGTCTCCATTACCAGAATGTCACCTATTACATAATATGAAGATCGTGAAAAAGAACATGCAGCGGCACCATAGACAAATAAGACCATGCGGCTATCCTGCGCCCACGCGTCTAACGGTAAATGCCCACAGACGACATAACCCGCGTGTAGATCCGCTCTATAACCAAAAGGAAAGAGGCCATCTCTCCATGGCGGACGCTCTACACATGGAAGATACGATGCAGGATCAATAGGAGAGGGAGTTGGGGTCTCTAGGACTTGCTACCTATAGATGATAACATTGTATAAGGGGCACTGACCTGGTCTTCTCCTGCAATCTGTCTCCCGCACATTATATCATGCCGTCGCTCAGCTCCTTGTTTTATACCAGTGTATGTTTTGCTAAAGTCTTAGCATCCCTGAGGAGCAGAGCAAGCAGCAAGGGCACCAGGGAGCAGCCAAGAGAGAAACTTCAGTGCATGGAAGCCATGCCAACAAGCCCAGAGGAGGATGACTTGTAACCAGGGGTGCACTCACTTATCTGGTGGTGTAGGTAGACCTGGCACTGCCATGTGGATTGCTGTCTTGCCTGCTATCTTCAATTATATAATCCTGCAGACTCTGGACCCCAAATTATAACCTGCACCTCAGTACTAGACGTTCTTAGTCAGCAGAGACATCGTTGGCACTGAGCATTCATGACTCGTGCCCTAGTTATGCCCGTTGCCCTGGATCGTCACCAAGTGTGGTGGAGCTCAGGAACCATTAAGCCCAGTCACCCACTTTTGTATGCCATGGGCCACTTTAGGCCTACAGAGTACAAAAGGGCACCCTTGTGTGCCATCTTGTGGGCCATTTTGGCTACAAGAGGCCCGTAGTCTGTATAGATGGGTGCAACATGCGAATAAAGTGGCCAAGTATTAGAATTTAAGTTTTTGGTGCAGGTATGCTCCATTGAGGGGGAAACTCTTATTATTTTGCGGGACACATTGGATCACTGTTATTATTGGGAGCATGCTGCTTTCTTTCTGGAGTACAATTATTTGGGGGGGGGGGGAACTATGGGTGCGCGAGGCTTTGCATAGGTATTTGGGGGGACATTTACACTATTACTGTTGAGGGTACTCTTATTTTGGGGACACTAGGTTGGCCCCTACTGCTGTGAGGACGCTTCTAGGAACAGTGACTGGTGCACTTATTATAGAGGCATTGCGTGGGCACTATTATTGTGAGGGGAACCATCTGCTTTGCCAAAGTGCATTTGTTCTTGTGGGCAGTGTTACTGATTGAGACTGTGGAACCATTACTATCAAGGGCAATATCTACTGGCCACCATCAGCAATATCTGCTTAGTACAAATATTATTGAGGGCCACTGTGTGGTACTAATTACTGTCAGGGGCACTGGGCAGTACAGCAGGCACGGTATTAGGGTCAGCAGCGGGAAGACACTGTTAGGACACCTGGATGAGGAGGAGGATGGAAAAGTGAAGTTGTGGTTGGAAGAAGTTGTCATGGTGGTCTGGGCTGAATGGAGAAAATGAGAAAAACAGACCACCAGAGAACTGTAAAATGTTTTTGTTTTTTTTCTTGTAGGACCTAGCAATGCCCCTGTCAGATGCTCCTGAACGTTTGTGGTACGCTCAGATTGTGTGGGTTCTGAAGTGAAACAATATGTCTCTGTTCCTCTGAGGGGCCCCTAACAGGCCAAGTTATATGGCCAATATTTTAATCCTATAGATGTAAATCAGGGTTTAACATTTACAAGGGGGGGGTTGTCATATGAAGACTGAATCAATCTATCCGCTGCTGGATCTCCGCATATACTCTACATGTGGTGTTGACCTGATCGTAACGTTGACCCCTGCACTCCAGGCTGCAGAGATGATGCGCTCAGTGCGCCGCGCTTCTCAGAATAATGCAGACACCGTGTTATTTCCAGAAGAAAGGAACGATCCGCTCACGCTTAACCCTCGCCTGCCCAACAATCAGTAATCACACGCCATCCCAGTGGGGAGGTTAAGAGCAGTGCAGCTGTTTGAAGTAAGATTCTTTTAAGTCCTTCCCCCTCCCCTCTCCGTATCATGAGACGTCGTGTTCCTCAAGTGATGAAAAAGACCAAGAAAAAAGGGAAGAAGATAAAAGAACCAAGTGGAGTCTGAGAGCGAAGACTGAGATTCCGCCAGTGAATAAGGAAGACCCACATCATGGGATCCTATATAGTCTATAAAGCCAAAGCTCCTACTACGGACCCATCTCACAACTCATCAGTATGTACCCAGAGCTCTGTCATAAATACAGCTCATATAATTCATATGTACCTATAGCTTCATCATAGCACCTTCTGAGATCAACCCCGGACCATGCAATCATGTGTATCACGTTATGGAGGACTCATGCTATTATGCCTGCAAGGGTAGATTCCTTCTGCAGAAGGCAGAGACACAACATCCATATAATGAGAATCTAATAGGATTCACCACAAGCATCAACCATAAATATTTCACAAGGTGCGAATCTGATTAACGGATTTATAGATGGAAGACATTAGAGCAACTAGAGGATAGAAAACTAGAGGCCAATAACAGGGAAGACATCTGCTACATCAAGCCCGAATCCTCAGAACAGTCTATAGAGGAAACATCTACCATACTAGGCCATAATCAGAGCAGTCCATACAGAAGATGTCTACCATATCGAGCCCAATCATCACAGTAGTCTACAGAGAAGACACATTCTATACTAGACCCTAATCATAACAGCAGTCTATAGAGGAGGTGTCTACCATACCAGGCCCCAGTCTTCAGAGGAGATATTACCATACCAAGCCTAACCATCAGAACAGTCTACAATGGAGACATGTACCATTCTAGGCACCAATGATCAGAGCAGTTTATAGTGCAAACATTTACTATACCAGACCTCGGTCATCAAAAGGAGTCTACAAAAGAGATCAGGCCGCAATCAGAGAAGTCTAGAGCCACTCTATAGAGGAGATGTCTACCTAACCAGGCCCCAGTCATCAGGGCAATCTATAAAGGAGACATCAACCATATAAAGTCCCGATCAGAGTAGTTTATAGAGAAGTCTCCAATACCAGGCCCCAATCATCAGAGTAGTCTATAGAGGAGACGTCTACCATAGCAGATCTCAATAATCACAGGCGTCTACAGAGCAGATGTCTACCATCTATGCCTCATTAATCAGAGCAGTCTATAGAGGAGATGTCTACCATACCAGGCCCAATCAAGAGATATCTACTTACCAGACCCCAATCATCAGGTCAGTCTAAATATGAGACATCTACCATACTGGCCCTCAGTCTTTAGTCCACAAAGCAAATGTCTACTGTACTGGGCCCTAACCACCAGATCAATCTAAAAGGAAATAAAAACATATACCATACAGGGCACATCAGCACTGTCCATAGAGGAGACATCTACCATACCATGCCCCTATGGTCAAAGCATTCCAGAGGAGCGACATCAGTCAACTTACAGGGACCGTCTATAAATTCAGAGATAATCAACGCTGGGATGTCCCAGTTTGAAATTTGCGTGGTTTATGTAAGCACCGCTCAGCAGTGGGTTCCAGCCAAGTTTTGGGTGTCCCGCCGGGGGTAGTTCTTAAAACATCCTGAATTTAACAACAAGAACGCTGGTAAATATGCCGACGGCTAGCCTCTATATCAGGACGTTGTCACAGCCCTGCCCCCCGTTACGGACATCTTTGAATATAATATATAGTCAAGACCTTTTGAGATGATCAACCAAACTTGTGAAACTGTCTTCTACGTTGTTTTAGAAGAAGCCAGTACATACAATAAGGGAATCTGTCAAAGAACGTTCTTTTCTAGATGGTTGGGTGGACTTCAGGAAAGGTTCCACTGTAATATAATTACATTGTGATCAGACGTCCATGAGCGCCACACACCTTATCCTCCTTTCTCCGTAATCACTTTCCCATCAAGTTCTACTGTCATTTATCATGTGATAATGGATGGAGCCGCTTCACACGACAGGACATGTAGCTCATTACACGGCTCTGGCTCTTTTGCAGTCATTATCTTCTCATTTTCTATCAGGCCCATAATCTACGGCATTATTGCATTTAATTAGACTATTTGATCAAATGCACTTAAAGGATTCTCGATTTACTGGAATGGCGGTGGATTATAGGACATAACACCCGTTAACTCCACTGATGGGCCCCAGAGTAAAGGTGGCCATACACCTAGCAAGAGATAAGGCTTATTCAGGTGAGTGATGTTAAACTAGTCTGGCCTGTGAACATGGACGCATTTTTTTATACAGACCACTTACAGAGGATGTCCGTATCCTGTTTTTCTTGCAGACCCACTCGAGTGAATGAATTTTTAGGGACAATCAGGGCTGGATGGTGCTTGCTATCATTTTTCCAATCATAGCATTCACAGTAAAAACCAGGTAAGTTTTCAAGAGTTTTTCTCAATACATGGCAAAAATCATTTTATGTAGCTACTGTATACCCTCAGGTCAATAGGCACGAATGAATAGGGGGTGTGAGAACTAAACGTGCCTAGGGCAGTATAAACCCGAAATACAACCCTGCCAGGATGAGCTGCTCCTTTGGATGGCAGGTGAGGGCGGCTCCATTTTATTTTTCTGGTACACTGTGTGCTATAAAGGACCCTCAAAGAAAGTGACTTATGGCTTCCGGCATCTATTCCTGACTGTGATATAAAAGGACTGACTTTATCTTATGTCTTGTTATCTGATTATTTTTCTTACATCCTTTTTTTTCTCTCATCTTGGGATGACATACTGAGGCTTTGGAACCAAGATCTGGTTTTCCATAGAGTTATGGACTCAAGTTACAATGGTTTCAACTTACAAAGGTTGTCCCGGAACCAATTAATATTGTAACTTGAGGGACCACTGCTCCTATGTACAAGAATATAACTACTATAATACTGCTCCTATGTACAAGAATATAACTACTATAATACTGCTCCTATGTACAATAATATAACTACTATAATACTGCCTCCTATGTAGAAGAATACAACTACTATAATACTGCTCCTATGTACAAGAATATAACTACTATAATACTGCTCCTATGTACAAGAATATAACTACTATAATACTGCTCCTATGTACAAGAATATAACTACTATAATACTGCTCCTATGTAGAAGAATACAACTACTATAATACTGCTCCTATGTAGAAGAATACAACTACTATAATACTGCCTCTATGTACAAGAATATAACTACTATAATACTGCTCCTATGTACAAGAATATAACTACTATAATACTGCTCCTATGTACAAGAATATAACTACTATAATACTGCTCCTATATACAAGAATATAACTACTATAATACTGCTCCTGTGTACAAGAATATAACTACTATAATACTGCCCCTATGTACAAGAATATAACTACTATAATACTGCTCCTATGTACAAGAATATAACTACTATAATACTGCCTCCTATGTACAAGAATATAACTACTATAATACTGCTCCTATGTACAAGAATATAACTACTATAATACTGCCTCCTATGTACAAGAATATAACTACTATAATACTGCTCCTATGTACAAGAATATAACTACTATAATACTGCCTCCTATGTACAAGAATATAACTACTATAATACTGCCTCCTATGTACAGGAATATAACTACTATAATACTGCTCCTATGTACAAGAATATAACTACTATAATACTGCCTTCTATGTACAAGAATATAACTACTATAATACTGCCCCCTATATACAAGGATGTACAAGAATATAGAGTGGCATGCAATGTTTGGGCACCCCTGTGAACAGTTAAAGGTGTTGTTAATATCAGTCCGGCACCCCCACCAATCAGCTATTTGAAGAGAAGGCCGCTCTCTTCTCTTCTGAGGATAGGTCATCAATATAAATAAAGCAGGCAACCCCTTTAAGAAAGTTAAGATTCAATAATCTCCAAAAGGCATAAAAGGTAAAGATAACACATTCCCTTTGTATTTTAAGCAAAAACAATTTTTCAATTCATCTTTTACATTTTCAAAATAAGTAAAAAGGAAAAGGGCTGAAGCAAAACTATGAGCACCCTGCATGGTTAGTACCTACAGTAGTAGCACCCACTTTGCGAAGTATCACAGCTCGTGAACAGTGATGGCCAGTTCGCAGACGAACACATGCGATCTGCCATCTTCACTCCCAAGCCCGGCGCTGCAGAGGTAAGTCCTTACCTGTGCCTGCGCCGTGAGCCGCTCTGAAATACATGCGGTCACCGGGAGCAGGCAGTTTCGAGAACAGCCTTCATCGGGCTGTTCTCGGAACTGCCTGCTCCAGGTGACCACATGTGTTTTAGAGCGGCTCAGGCACAGGTAAGGACTTACCTCTGCAGCGCCGGGCTTGGGAGTGAAGATGGCAGATCGCATGTGTTCGTCGGCGTACACTACGAACTGGCCATCACTGCTCGTGAACGCTTTTTGTAGCCAGCCAAGAGTCTTTCAATCCTTGTTTGAGAGATTTTCATCCATTCTTCCTTGCAGACGTCTTCCAGTTCTGTGAGATTCCTAGGCCGTCTTGCATGCACTGCTCTTTGGAGGTCTATCCACATATTTTCAATGATGTTCAGATCAGGAAACTGTGAGGGCCGTGGTAAAACCTTCAGCCTGTGCCCTTTGAGGTAGTCTATTGTGGATTTTGAGGTGTGTTTAGGATCATTATCCATTTGTGGAAGCATACTCTTTTCAACTTTTTTTTTTTTTTTTTTTTAACAGTTGGCGTTATATTTGCTTCCAGAATTTGCTGGAATTTCATTGAATCAATTCTTCCCACTACGTGTGAAAATGTTCCCTGTGCCATTGGCTGCAACACAAACCCAAAGCATGATTGATCCACCCCCATGCTTAATGGTTGGAGAGGTGTTCTTTTCATGAACTTCTGTGCCCTTTTTTCTCTAAACATACCTTTGCTCATTGTGGCCAAACAGTTCTATTTTAACCTCATCGGTCCACAGGACATTTTGTTCCAAAATTTTGTGACGAGGTCACAGGAGAGGTTTGCTTCTGATGACTCTTCCATGAAGGCCATATTTGTGCACGTGTCGCTGAACAGTAGAACAATGTACAACAACTCCAGATCTGCTAATTCTTCCTGAAGGTCTTTTACAGTCAAGCAGGGGTTCTGATTTGCCTTTCAAGCAATTATACAAGCGTCAGTCTCTAAAGTTTTTCTTGGTTTTCCAGACCTTCTCTTGACCTCCACTCTTTCCTGTTAACTACCATTTCTTAATTACATTTTAAACTGAGGAAATGGCAACCTGAAAACTCTTTTGTATCTTTTTACAGTGTTCTCCTGCTTTGTGAGCCTCAACTATTTTCATAGTGTTGGGCAGCGGCTTACCCATGGCTACTATTTTTTGGGACAAGGTTAGAAGAGTCTAGGTATGTATAAAGCTTTCAATTTGAATCACCTGGTCTTTCCTAACGATGATTGTGAACAAGCCTTAACCCTAACAGGCTATTTAACGTCTGAGACCTCGGGCAAAGTTATCTGAGCACTCAAATGTCCATGGGTCCCTATACTTTTGCAAGCTACTCCCTTCTTTTTTCACTTAAAATTGTACAAAACCAAAATAATACTTATTTTGCTTTAAAATGTTGAAAAGTGTGTATCATCTTTTGGAGATCATTTCATCTTCAACCGGGTTAACTGTTCACAGTAAATGTAATTTTGACCAGTGGTGCCCAAACCTTTGCATGCCACTGTAACTACTATAATACTACCCCTATGTACAAAAACTACTATAATACTGCCCCTATGTACAAAAACTCCTATAATACTGCCCCCCATGGTCAAGAATATATAACTAGTATAATAGTGCCCCCTACAGACAGGTAAATGAAGTTTGATCTCGGTCTGCTGTGCAGCGATCTGTAGTGAAGGACTTTCCACGTCCTTCTGTGTGACCTTAGAGCCTCTATAATGTCGCTGTACTTTATAAATTGCTGAGGCCGCACACTTGGGACTACAAGGTCACAGCTGCATCAGCTCAGAGTGTATTCAGCATTGGGTAGACATACAAGATGTAGTCACGTGTAACATTATATAAGTTATATTATATGGCACAAGTGTTCACCGACAGCTGAAGAGAGAATCCTGGTCCAGATCTACAGAAAGGTGGTACTGGTGCCAGTTCAGGCTACATGTGGGCAGGAGTGTCAGTGTCACCCATCATGCATATTACAAAGGGTTAAACAGGTTGTCGTCTTCATAAAACTATTTCCTAAAAGCAGTGTATTGTTGTGGCACATAAATGGGTAAACGTCCTCATGCGTCATCTCAGCTGCTCAGTAGAAGGTCCTCGGCTGTCAATTTACGGGCTGTTTTCTCTGTGTCCAGGGGATTGCTTTTTCAGCTGTCTCTCTCTCTGTGCAGGCGCTAAACAGTAAGTGAAACCCATCAGATGGATCCTTTATTTTCCAAAGGTGCACTAAAGAATGATAAAGCGCTCATGTGTGTAAATCACGAGACCTGCGTTCTGTGGACGACGAGACTAAAGCCTCTGCCTACCAAAGGGCCAGATATTTATAAAATGGTCAAACTTTCTAACCTGATGTAATGATTTTGGGCCAAGGAAGATGGGAGTGATACACGGTGTGTGCCGCATCACGGTATACCTTGCCGCTTTGTAATATAAAAAGACATTGAGGAAAGCTTGGTCTGATCTTCCTTCCAGTAAAAGGATCTGCCCCAATGCAGGTGGTGCAGCTTGCCAGACACCAGAGCTGGACCATACAATCATGTTCTATGGCCATACTTGAGGTCTAGAAGAAATTTTTCCTGTAATATTGGTTCATCGGTAACCACTTCATGGGAAGGGGGGGGGGGGGGGGGGGGGGGGGGGCGGGATGTTGCCTTCTTCTGGATCAACACAGTAGAATTATAGGTTGGATTTTATGGAACTGTGTCTTTTTCCAACCTCATTAACTATGGTGACATTTAGGAACCACAACCCAAATTATAAACAAACATACACTAACAGAAAAAAAAGAAGAAAAAAAACTCCTTCTAGGTGAAAATAAAAAGCCTATTTTACACTATGGCAGTGCTGGAGGCTGTTACATGTAGGGATCAAAGTTCCAAGATCCTTCCTTTTTGACTCCGTTAGGAGATTTGGTGTTCCAACCAGATAACATCCGTCTACACACTGCCCGTGCTACACAATGTGCTCTTCATGGTCTCCAGCAGCTACCCTGGCCAGCTTGATCCTCAGATCTCTCCCCCATTGGAGAATGTCTGGGACTGGATGGGGTGGCAGATTTCCCACACACAGAAGACAACAACCACCTTGTCTGAACCATGGGTCCAAGTTGAAAACACGACATACTACAGGAGTATTTACAACATCTGTATGATGGCACCATGTCACAGTGGCCACCTGTATCGCAGCAAGGGGAGATGCCACCCAGTATTAATGGGACCTCGTCCTACACCCTGCTGCAGAACCCAAAAGAAAGGGGTCACCACCTCAGTTGTGTGACCATTGACCGAGCTCCACTAGAAGGTTATACTTTGTCAGTCTCGACTCAATCACATTATGTGTTCCAGGTGTTCTTTACTCATTTTCCCCTAGTGTACAGTAGGTACAAAAAAATAAAAAAAGAAGGTCTCCTGCACCAAGACCCTGGCCGCGGGTCACATTAGAGGAACCTTCACATTTCAGTGGTAACAATTTGAGGCTTTTCTGGCCGTCTGGTTCGATCTGCATTGTAATGCAAATCATTTGTATGGATTTTCACCCTGGACTCGTGCCATCAGTGCAGCGTGCCCGTGTTTACGCCTGTCGGGGAATCTGGGGCTGCCAGAGCTCATTGTGCAAAAGCAGAAAATTGTAATGTGTTCTATGGCGCTGGCGGAGAGGAATTCTGACACCCAATGGCGCCAAGAAGCTGCTGCTCTGACTTACAGATTCCCTGCTTTAGTTTTAGGAACTGAACCACAGTCTGACACCTGGCAAAACCTCTCGTCTCCTCGGCGCATGACCTGAAGAGAAGTGGTCGAAGAGAGAATCCACCAACGAGAGTTTAGGTCTCTCAGACAAGGGTCAAAATCAGCTGCCGACTCCACAGAGGGGGGGCACGATTACAGAACAGGGGTGTCCCAGAGACCGCCATTTTTTCAGTTTTATAGACCACGCTTGAGTATAAATCAGTGACCCTCGATACTGGCGGTCAGACATGGAGGACCTTGTAATAGATACAGTATATTATAGCATCTTCTGGATTAAGCTAAATTCACATCTGCCTTCGAGGGACTTTACCGGAGATTTTGTCTAAAAACGAAAAACTCCTGCATGCAAGGCCACATTGTCGAGTAAAATGACGGACTCCTTAATGGAAACCTGACCCATAATAGACCATGGGGTCCATCTGGCGCCGTTAGTTTCTGCTATAACGGAAATCATTAGCGCCAATGTGAAAGCAGCCTAGGGTCTGAGCTGGAAATATGAGCTTGTCAATGGTGGGATCGATTGGACATGACATGGCATGGTCACCTATATGGTAAGACATGGTATCCAGTGCAGCCCCCCCCCCCCTATCGATGAAGTGTTAGCTCTTTGGCCACAGGACCAAAGCCGACACCTGGGAGTCCTGTCTGAAGGTGACATATACACAAAGAGAATCCTCTGCAGGATGCGGATGCTGCACTGGAAGGTCATACACACGGTGCAGAAAGACCGGCACCCCCGATCAATCAATGATGAATACCCCCCATGTAAATAGAACTCACCGGAGTCGGCGCGCTGTTAACCGTTACCGTCCCTGCTCCGCTGGATTATCCAGGCTCTGCTGACAATCAGACGCTGTTAACCATTGCTGTCCTGGTTCCAACACTGTCCCCACCTGACACAAAGCTTGCCCCGGAGAACAAGGATGAAGGGGGCTCACTGCGCCGGCGACAGACGCAGGAAGACTATTCCCAAATCTCCAGCCCCGCAGCCCTTACAATCCCAGCGAGACACCGAGCCAATCGCAGAGATCCAGGCGGCCTTCTCTGCAGCTGCACCGTACGGATGAGAGAGAGGGAGGAAAGCTGCCCTGATCCTACCCTCCCCCTCTATCCCACTCCTCCAGGGCTCCCAGCCGGCTTCTTACTGGGATTTCCAATCAGTTCAGGCTGGGAGAGGCGATGAACTGCACAGATCCCGTCCCCCTCGCCCTGGGGCTGATGGTGTTACATTATAGTATATTATAGTAGATTAACGCCCCTCCTCCCAAAAGACGAGACCCCAGAACTCTAAAACCTAAGTGGAATGAAAGGGTTAAGTGAGGTGGCCATACTGGTGACAACTGGAATCAATTTAACTTGCTCCCAATAATTGTCCCAACTCCGTTAACCCTTCCCCCTCATTTCACGTCACAATGTACCGGCCGCTTACGTCAGAGACCGATCCTCACCTGCAGGGCCATTCATTTCAATGGAGACGCAAAAGATGCGGACAGCACAACGTGTACTGTCCGCATCCGTATGTCCTTTCTGCGGACCCCTAGCCAAAATATAGAACATGTCCTAATCTTGTCCGTTTTAACAGAGGGCAGGACGTAGTAGCGATCTGTAAAATGCAGAACGCACACGGCCGGCATCCGCGTTTTGCGGTTCCGCAGACTGCAAAAAACGGCTATGGCCGTGTACATGAGGCCTAAGGGTGCATTCACAAAAAAAACGGATCACTTCCATTTTGCATCCATTATTTTGCCCACTGTAACAATGTCTATTCTTGTTGGCAAACGGACAAGAATAGGACATGTTCTATCTTTTTTGCGGGGCTGAGGAACCGACATATGGATGCGGATGTGCTGTCCGTTTTTTTTTTTATGGACCCATAGAAATGAATGGGTTCATGTGCGAACCTCAGATAATGTGGATCAGATAAGGACCCAAAATACGGTCGTGTGAATGGGGCCTAAAGGTCAAACCACAGGGAGCAGCCTGCAGCATTTTACCAGATCCCCATTGACTAATGAGGTCTGGCGGAATTTCTAGCTATACACAGATTTAATTTTTTCTCTTCCCGGCGGAAAGCATAACGGATAGGGTCAGTTCACGTGCAATGGCGGTTGTTCACAGTCGGAATGGGCAGAGCCTAAGTAGCGCAACATTTCTCAGACTAAAACTACTCAGACCTGTCCCGATGACGTGCGGTGGTGCAGTGGCGGCATCCGCGTCTCGTCTGCGTTTCTCCATATCATCCCGCTTTTTCAATAACCAAGGATTTTTGTCAAGTGTCTCCCCCTGGGGTGGGGGGAATTTACATGTTGTCATAGTAACCGGATTAAAGCCTCACAGAAGGAGCCGGCGATTACGAGCACAGCGGGGTGCCCGGCGCCGACTTCTTTGTACATTATGTGAAATAAAAAACAGGGAGCCTCCACTGCCCCCCGACAACAAGCCAAGGCGAGCGACGTGACCCCCCTCAGCTCCGGAGCCGCCTCAGTATCTCCAGGACGGTCATTTTCCCACCTTCAGGAGAAAGTGTGAAAATCTAATCCATAATGAAGATGAATCTTCTGACTGACAGGAAGGTATCAGTCTCTGCAGCAGAACGGCTGGACGCAGACACCGAGAGATCTGCCGACAAAGTGTCGTCAGAAGATCAAATATGGCGCCACTAGGAACGATAATGTGATGGGTAAAGATTTTTATGGAACCCAAAGACATAGTCCTCCATGTATTGAAAAAAATGCCTGGAGAATACCAGATGCTACCCAAAGCGTAAAGCCAAAAATAGATGGAGAACAATGGCAGATTCCGGATTCCTAGGCACTTAGATGGTCCAAATGTGCCTTCAAAGAGTAGTCATATGGGGACCACATTCTGACTAGTGTTACAAGTGGTGGACCCAGGGGTTTCTACTGGCACCATCACGGTTTATCCTGTTCATGAATGGTGCAGATGTTTGACTTTTTCTGTATTCACGGATGACAGATCTCCGAAGCTTTGCAGCATGGTGGCTCAGTGGTCAGCGCTGGGGTCCTCGAAGTTCGAATCTGACCAAGGGCAACATCTGCATGGAGTTTGTACATTCTCCCCGAGTTCGCGTGGGTTTCCATCGGGTTCTCCGGTTTCCTCCCACACTAAAGGGTGGGCGACCTAGATAAACTGGCAGCATGTCAGATGACGTTCAAGATTGACAAATGTAAGGTGAATCCCAATTGGGCGAGTCGACAATGGAGAAGGATTTGGGTGCAATCCTAGCATACAATGCCAGTCTGCTGCCTCAAAAGCCAGCAAGATATTGTCCGGTATTGGGAACGGAATGGCGTCTGGAGAAGAAAGTATTATTTTTCCCCTTCAGGGCGCTGCCACACTAAGGGGCAGGGAAAATATTATTGGCGCATGCCATTTTTCTAGAGTACAAATGTAGTAAATCTTGTTGCACGTGCTGTTCCCTTTTCTGCCACTTTGACACCTATGGCCCCCCTACCCATACTCTGCCCGCTTTTTGTAATTGTCACAAGATTTGCATAATGGCTCATTCAGACGGCCGTATGCAAAAATTCGGATCCTTTTTTTGCGGATTAGATGCTGACCCATTAACTTCTATAGGGCCCTTTTCTATTCCACGGTTCCGCAAAACAAATGAAACATGTCCTATACTCGTGAAAATCAGGACATGGCCCCATTGAAGTCTATGGGTCCGCAAAAATACTGAATGCTATCCGTTTTTTTTTGCGGATCCGCAAAAAAACTGATAGCATTTGGTATTTTTGCAGACAGCATACGGCCGTCTGAATGAGCCCTTAGAAAGGTTAATGTGGGGTGTCTGGATATTCAAGATGACTGCTCCCTCTCATCTGCCATCTTTCCATTCCCCTCTGATGATTTTTCTGTTCTTGCACCATTTCCCCTTAGGCCTCATGCACACGACCGTTGTTTTGGTCCGCATCCGAGCCGCAGTATTTGCGGCTTGGATGCGGACAGCACTCTGTGTGCTTTCCGCATCCGTTGCTCCGCAAAAAAAAATATAACCTGTCCTATTCTTGTCCATTTTGGGGACAAGAATAGGCAGTTATATTAATGGCTGTCCGCGCCGTTCCGCAAATTGTGGAACGGACGCCATCCGTGTTTTGGGGATCCGCAATTTGCAGAACGCAAAACACACAACGGTTGTGTGCATGAGGCCTTAGTCTGATTTCCATCACAATCCCCTCTACCTCCAGCAGAACATACCAGAGTGTGCATCACTTGGAGGTAGTCTACTGTACAGCAGATCATACGAGCCGGTGAGGCATGGAGAGGCAGTCTACTGTACAGCAGATCATACAAGCCCAGGCATCACTTGGAGGTAGTCTACTGTAGAGCAGATCATATGGGCCCATGCAGCATGGAGAGGCAGTCTAATGTACAGCAGACCATACAAGCCCATGCAGCATAGAGAGGCAGTCTACTGTACAGCAGATCCTACGAGTCCATGCAGCATGGAAAGGCAGTCTAATGTACAGCAGATCATACCAGCCTGTGCAGCATGGAAAGGCAGTCTACAGTACAGATGATCATAGGAGTCTGTGCAGCAGGAAGAGGCAGTCTACTGTAGTGCAGATCAATTAAGTTTGTGCAGCATGGAGAGGCAGTATATTGTACAGCAGATAATACCAGCCTGTGCAGCATCGAGAGGCAGTCTACTGTAGTGCAGATCAATTAAGTTTGTGCAGCATGGAGAGGCAGTATATTGTACAGCAGATCATACCAGCCTGTGGAGCATGTAGAGGTAGTCTACTGTACTGCATGGTGGGACACTATTGTACAGCAGATAGAACTTCCTGTGACCACTCTAGTACTTGTATGGCAGTCAAGTGGTCGCTAAGCATCCCGAATTCTCAAAATCTGCAAAATTCACTAATGGGAATGTTAGTATCTAAAAGCTGGCAACAAAACTCTCAGCCGGGATGTGTGGACCCCCCTCCAGTAACCCTCCCCTCCTCAAAGACGAAAATACACAAGCGATGTAAAAGTCCAAGAGTATCTAACCCTCTCCCTCTAATAAAGGGGGCAGGCTGCGGATCAGAGTATCCTGCACCGTGTGGAGCCCGGGATCCACAGAACTGGAGAAAACAGATCGTGCCAGCACGCGCCCCAAGGATCTCTCCCACATGATTTCCCATAATCCACCGGTGAACGCGGCTATGACTCCAAATTGAAATAACATTGTCAGGTGTCAGAAACTCTCTACATAGGCATTATAATCGACTGCACGACTCTACTAGGCAGCCCCCGTATTAACCCCTTCACAGCAGGAAACCTTATTAGGTGCCTTTCCTGCTCTCCTGTTTGTCCTCCCCAGATCAGCAGAGCTGCACATTACACCTCATCTCACCCTGGTACTAACAGCCCCATATCTGACACCCAGAGCTCCAGACCTTTCATACTATGCAGCCCCTGATCACCGTGCGCCACCTGGTGGTCACCGCATGTGAAGCGCCATGTAACAACAGGTGACACAGATACCACTGTGATAACTCTTAGTGCAGATGATGTAGTAGAGGTTACCTGCAGTCCCATGTAACACCACAGATAACACAGCGATATCTCTCTTAGTGCAGATAATGAAGTAGAGGTTACCTGCAGTCCTATGTAACACCACAGATAACTTACTCAGTACAGATGATGTAGTAGAGGTTACCTGCAGTCCTATGTAACACCACAGATAACACAGTGATAGCTCTCTGAGTACAGATAATGTAGTAGATGTCACCTGCAGTCCCATGTAACACCACAGATAACAGTGATAACTCTCTCAATACAGATATTGTAGTAGATGTTGCCTGCAGTCCCATGTAACACCACAGATAACACCGTGACAACTCTCTCAGTACAGATAATGCAGTAGATGTCACCTGCAGTCCTATGTAACGCCGCAGATAACACGATGATAGCTCTCTTAGTACAGATAATGTAGTAGATGTCACATGCAGTCCTATGTAACACCACAGAATATAAAAATGTTGTCTGTCCATGATTATCCCTCATTAACAGCCCAGCTGCCTGATGAACAGAGGAAAACCCAACTTTCCCAGACTTTTCTCCCTCACCCAGCTTTCCATGGGAGAGAGACAGCATTCCAGTGGCACCAGTATGTCACTATCCACTGCTACCCAGCCCCCGTACACTGATCCATCATGTTGTGCCCACCACACACACATACCCATTATGCTGTGCCCATCACATACCCATTAAACTGTGCCCATCACACACACATACCCATTAAACTGTGCCCATCACACACACATACCCATTATGCTGTGCCCACCACATACCCATTATGCTGTGCCCACCACACACACATACCCATTATGCTGTGCCCACCACAGACACATACCCATTATGCTGTGCCCACCACACACACATACCCATTATGCTGTGCCCACCAAACACACATGCCCATTATACTGTGGCAACCCACACACCCATCAGGCTAAGCTCGCCTTGCACCCAAATACCCATCACTCTGTGCCAGCCTCACACACATACCCATCATGCTTGCCAGCCTCCCACACACACATACCCATCACAATGTGCCATCCTCACACACATATCCATCATGCTTGCCAGCCTCACACAAACATACCCATCACTCTCTTCCAATCTGACACACATACCCATCACATTGTGCCATCCTCACACCCACTTACCCGTTACACAATTTTAATGAGTGTTAAGAGATGAGCTGCCATGCAATGTATTACATACAGATCTGCTGGGGCAGTCTACACAAACAGGACAGAAGATGACCCTCGCCATCCCTATAATGCGCTGGTGAGAGTATGTGAGGGTATTATACAACTCTCATCATCCACATGACTGCACCCATCAGCATCAGACTACACAATGTGGCGCACATCTCTATCCATGACTCCTATAAGCCTCACACACGGAGGTCTCTCCACCATCGCTGAGGGGACCCTGTTCCCCGATAGGTGCAGGTCCGCACCTTCAGAGCCCTCATCTATCATCCACATGTGCCCAGGAGTACCCCTTAACAAACTGAAGGTTTCTGTGGGAACACGAATCCATAAAAAAATGTTACGAAAATCTGGAAAAGAAAATTATGGACATGTGGATGGACCCTTAAAATCCCTTAGGCCCCTTGCACACAAGTGTTCCTCCCACAGCGATTCCATATCGCAGCACCCGGCCTGACCTTCACTTCAATGGGTCTGCGAATCCGGAGATGCGGAACTGAAGCACGGAACGGAACAATACGGAAGCACCACGGAGTGCTTTCTGGGGTTCTGTTCTGTGCCTCCGCGCCGCAAAAAGATAGAACTTGCTCTATCTTTTTGCGGAATGGACGGATCGCGGACCCAATCAAGTGAATGGGTCTGCGATCCCCATGCGGCTGCCCCATGGACAGTACCCATGCATTGCGGACCGCAGTTTGCGGTTCACAGCACGGGCACGGGCTTCACACGGTCGTGTGAACAAGCCCTTAGGGTTACATAGCATCATAAATCAATATAATGCTATGTGACCCCCGGCAGCGCTGGGAGGTCAGGCTGGGAGCTACTTGGCGGACTCTCTGCCGGAGGAACGCTCGTCTGCAAGGGGCCTTAGGCCTCGTGCACATGACTATATGCATTTTGCGGATCCACAAAATACGGTTACCGTCCGTGATGCCTTACTGACCTTGTCCTGATCCAGAACTCCATTAGGTCTTATACACCAGACACATCCAGAGCTGCATTCACTATTCTATTCTTACATCATGTCTTATATGCGAGTCACACCCACAGCTGCAGTCATTATTCTGCTCTTATATGGTGTCTGGTACTCTAGTCACATCCAGAGCTGCATTCAGAATACTGCTGTTACAGCATGCCCCATACTCCAATCACATTACAATTATTATTCTGATGCTACATAATCTTATACTCCAGTCACTTCCAGAGGTGCAATCACAATACTGTTGGAATATTATGTTTCATACTGCAGTCACTTCCAGAGCTGCAGCTACCTGTTGTCAGATCATGTCTAATACGCTAGACACATCCAGAGCTGCGGTCACAAGTCTGCTGTGAGACCATGTTTTCTACTCCAGTAACATATGTTGTGACATCATGGCTTGTACTCCAATCACATCCAGAGCCACAGTTCTGGTGGATTGTGCTGCAGTACATGTTGTTGGGTTTTTTGACTACTTTAATTTTAATTTAATGAACCATAGGAGAGCACACTCTGTACTGACACTGAACCTGCTGGGGGTAGTAGTGAAATATGAGGTTGTACAACCTGTGAGCTTGCACACACCAGTGCAGCTTTGGATGTGACTGGAGCATAAGACATCATATGATTCAACAATAGTATAGGATAGCATGGATTCTCACAGTAACATTTGGTAATCGTTTGTTTTCATGTTAAATTTTCCAAAATTTATAATAGACGCCCCAATGTTCTGCTGGATATGTCGTACCACAGTTACCAGAGGTGCCCAAATTTCCCTATTGGCTTATAATGTGGCCCATGAAAAGTCGCCTCGCAGCAAGAAGGGTCCCACTGTCCATATCAGAGATACAAGATCCCAAGCCTCTGATGGCTTCCCCGGACCACGAAACAGGAAAGCCTCCATGATGTTGGGGTTCACCCCGAGGTTATCTCTATAATACCGGCTCATCAGGTGGCACCCACGGACATCAATCTCCTTTGCAGATACCCATTATATGGTATTGAGAGCTAGCGGGGGCACCCGGTACTGACTACAATCTGAGGAACTGATCAAAGCCCCCACTTTAGGGATTAGATCATACCCCACCTGGGGAAACAGCTGAGAATCTGAGACTTGGGCTCTCCAACCGCAAGAACCTCTGTAGACACTTACAAAAGCCAAGATGTTTACTCAAGACAGAACCCAAGAACTTCATCAGTAGGGTTCACATCCTCAGAGGTCTTCAGAACCCTCAACAGAAGCCAAGAGCTACCTCATAAGACGTCTTCAGAAGCAATGTCTCACTGTATTGTGGTGGACCCCAAACCTCCAATAACAGGTCACCTCATCCCAAGACTTCACAGAAGCTTCCAGAAGCCAAATGCAATGACTTATAGAACCCAAATCGCTAAACTTACGACCCCCACCCCCCAGAGGGATACACAGAACCACAGCCTCAGGTTAAAAGTCCAAGACCAGGAGGTAGAGGGCCCTACAAACATGTATCATGCGTGATACTGACTGCCGAGGTGGTGTATCTAAGCCTATTGTGTGAGATACTATCGGCTGAGCCGCTGTCTGTATGTGTCATATTGTCTGATATATGCTTCTGTCTGCTGAGCTGTGTATCTAAGCCTATAGAGTGTGATACTGTCTGCTGAGCTGCTGTGTATCTAAGCCTGGTATTGCATGTGATTCTATGCGGAGCGGCTGCATCTTATCCTATAATGTGTGATACTGTTTGCTGTATCTAACCCTATTATGTCTGATACTGTCTACTCAGTTGTATCTGTCTACATTTATCATACTGTCTGCTGAGCCGTTGTATCCGATCCTATCATGTGTGATACTGTCTGCTGTATCCAATCCTATCATGTGTGATACTGTCTGCAGAGCCGCTGTATCTAACCTATCACGTGTGATACTATCTACTGAGCTTTGCATCTAAGCATCTCATGTCTGATACTGTCTGCTGTATCTAATCCTATCTCATCTGATATTGTTTGCTGTATCTAATCTTAGCATGTGTGATACTGTCTGCTGAGCCACGGTATCTAATCCTATCACATGTGATACTATCTACTGAGCCGTGTATCTAAAGACTGTATTACACCAGGGGATTGTCGGGCCAATCATTGCTAACGAAAGTTCGTATGAACTCTCGTTAGCAATGATCTGGCAGTGTAATACTGCCGCCGATTACCCGATGAATGAGCGAATGCTCGCTGATCGGGCAATCCAAATCTTTTGACAGGTTTAAAAATGATCGTTTGCCGGTGGCAGATCGTGGTGTCTAATCACAACTGGTCAGCATGGGGACGAGCGATGGTATAACTTCGCTCCTCCCCATGCTGTGGAGGAGATCGTTGCATGTAATAGCAGAGGTCTCCTCCACCAGCGAACAGGCGATTGCCAGGAAGGAGCACTTCCTTCCAGACAATCGCCGGCAGAATCGGGCTGTCTAATGCAGTCTTAAGCCTCTCATGCGTGATACAGTCTGCAGAATAGTTCAGCTCTCCATATAACATTACCATCTCTCATTATCTGTATATAATGTATGACGCAGATTTCCTTGGAGATTATAACCTTCTGCACGTTGTGTTATATAACCCTGCAGCTTTTTAACATAACAATGTCAACGACGACTACGATAATGACGGCAGCGATTAGGTGACTCACCGAAGGCGTCTCTGGGAGACAGCTGACTGATCCAGCCTGTGAGGAAGAAGAAGGGAAAGTGATCAGTCCAGGGTAACAAACACTAAACCCAAAGTGCACCCCCCACCCCAGATCTGCATCACATGGGGCAGATCAGATCGCCTGCACTCACACATCACATCAGGCATCAAAGCAATAACACAATGACCCTAAACCAGGTGATCCTGAGGCGGCCACTATCAGTCTGGATCCTCAGGGGAGGAAAAAATTATCAGACTGGATCCTCAGGGGAGGAGCTGCAAGGGGAGGAAAAATCTTAGCCAATCACAGTGAGAGGCTTTTTCATTGGTTGGTACAGTGGAGATTTCTGTAAATACTCTGGGGCATCATCAGTAATTTAGGGTCAGAACAAGTACTTAGAATGTCAGATCTGAATGTCTCTGTTGTCCACAGTGGAGATCTATGTCCAGTGGGATCCCTGGGGATCATTATCGTAAAGAGATCACCTGATCCCATATAGATAATCTCCAGCAGCTGCATAGCCAGGTGCAGATGACACTGGGAGACTGATTTCTTTTCCTGCCGCCTGTCTATTATCAAATGCATCATAATTCCCAGAATCAGATGAGTATCCAGGCAACTAATGTGCCGACGTCTCATTTATCTCCTTTACAGTTTAGGACGTCCTGGGCCAAGACTGCACACACACTCCTTGTGACAATATAATGTTATAATGGGGCAGCGGTTCCTGGATGTCACCATTAGGCTACATGCACACGACCGTATGTGTATTGTGGTCCGCAAATTGCGGATACGCTAAAAAAACTAAAAAAACGATGCCATCCGTTTTTTTTGTTGCAGATCCATTGTAACAATGCTTGAAACGGACAAGATTAGGACATGTTCTATTTTTTTGCGGGGCTACGGAACGGACATACTGATGCGGACAGCAAAATGAATGAAATAGATGGGTCCGCATCCTATCCGCAAAAAAAAAAACGGAACGGACACGGAAACAAATAACGTTCGTGTGCATGTAGCCTTATCAGAATAGATTTCACAGGAACGACTACCATTAAAATCTAAAGAAAACACAGAATAAACACGCATCTACGGAAAACAGGGGGGGGGGGGGGGCGCAGTGACAAAATTAGGAGGGGAAAGCCTATGGGGGACTTTGCCTAAAGCAGGGCTGATCACTCCAGGCTTAGAAGTCCAGTGGGTGGTCCTATCAGTGATTGTGCATGATTACAGAGATAGCTGCCAATTAAAGAGTAGGACCGCCCACTGGACTCCGAAGCCGACCATAAACATGAGATAATAGCTGGCCAACAACTAACTCAACTTATTGTGAAGGGAGAGGGGGGGAAAGCTGCTGCTAAACACCTGAAATCCAGCATGCCCAACCCTTCTGTTCTGAACAATCATTCGTCCGACAGCTATTGAATATATATGGGCGGCTTAAGACTTCAATTAAATAACCAGGGTTGGACCCGGTCCACCACCCTGGTAACCTAACCAATCTGTCAGTTTTGATCATTTATTGCTCATGCATTGCTATTAGCTATACATTGCGCATATAGAAATAAGGGCTTTAGCAAGCAATCACAACATTTAATTCAGCAACATTAAATTAACCCTTCTATCAGTAATTGACCCTTCGCAGTCATCCTCTGGGGCACTGCACTAATACTACAGTAGCAGCTATTCATCTACTGCCGACAACCAGGCTCTATATCATGTCTGAATAGTTGTCACAGCCCCGCCCCCTGTAGAAATCAGTGAAGCAGAGGGCCCAGATTACATAAATTGCTTGTTATGGAGATCACACTGTCCTCCGGAGCAGATATCCAGGGGCCTAGTATCCTCAGGGTATATTCAAATGATTAAAATCTGTCATAGAATCTGTTGCAGAATCCGCTATCAAAACGCCACCTATTGACGTCAATTTAAAAAAAAAAAAAAACGCCACAATATCCGCTTCAGAAGTGGCATGAGAGTGGTTTTTGCATTCAAATCAATGGGGAAACAGAAAAAAAAAAAACGTTGGCAGCGTTTCTGCCACCAAAAACGGTAGAAAAGCGCCAACAAAAACTCCTCCAAATCCTCAACCAAAAACTTCTAAAATGCTTTTAAAAACTCCTCTAAAACCACCACCCAATTAGAAATCTGCCACCAAAAATGACCTTATCTATCTGCCATGGATTTTGCTGTGTGAACATAGCCTCAGCCTGGTAGATGGTTGGCATCGGCTGTGGGTGCACTGTGGATTGGTGACATGCTAATGCATAGTTGCCAACTGTCCCTAATTTGCCAGTCCTAACAAATTCAACCTGTGCCGGGCTGAAAATGGTCAGGGATAACAATAGCCCCGCACGTAAGTGGTTGTTCCCGGATGGAGTTGGGGCATTCGTAGGGAAGGGTCTAGATGCCCCGAATTTACCAACTTGATGGGCATTTGTCAGCAGTTTTGTACCTATGACACTGGCTGACCTGTTACATGTGCGCTTGGCAGCTGAAGGCATCTGTGTTGGTCCCATGTTCATATCTGCCCGCATTGCTGAGAAAAATGATGTTTTAATATATGCAAATGAGCCTCTAGGAGCAACGGGGGCGTTGCCATTACACTTAGAGGCTCAGCTCTCTCTGCACCTGCCATGCCCTCTGTACTTTGATTGACAGGGCCAGGCAGTGAAAATGTCATCATGCCTGGTCCCATCAAAGTGCAGAAAAGTTGCAGAATGAATTGAACCTCTAGGTGTAACGGCAACGCCCCCGTTGCTCCTAGAGTCTAATTTGCATATATTAAAACATCCTTTTTCTCAGCAATGTGGGCACATATGAACATGGGACCAACACAGATGCCTTCAGCTGCCAAGCGCACATGTAACAGGTCAGCCAGGTACAAATCTGCTGACAGATGCCCTTTAAACCACCTGCAGCTGCGGAGGGATCAGGCAGGAGCGGGACTCCAAATTCACGTGACGCGCCGACCTTCTCACCAGGACATGCTGATAACAGAGAACAATTGTGCAACGGTCATCATTAGAGATGCCAACCGGTGCAGTCCCATGTAAACATAGCTTCCTCCATGAAGGAAAAGCCCTGCAACTTTCAGCTGGCCTGTGCCGTTTCGACAATCTCTGCTCGTTGTCAGTGAATGGAAACATTCAAATGGAAACTGGCCCTGACCTAGTCCTCCGCACAGCTGTGGGTTTGGTACAATCTCTCCAGTCTAGCTAATCCTCTGTGAGGGTAAAAGACTGATCCATTTTACCTGCACTGATACATTGTTACAAACGGGACAGGGGAGATGTGTTATCCTCACTGTGGATTGTCGGAACAGATATATTATAGCAAACTCGTGACGGTGAGAAGTTTAAGGTCACGGCAGGTTCCCCATTCACTGACAGCAAGCAGAGATATTGACAAGAGTGAGAAACTAAAACAAGAAGTGGATAAGAAAGTCGCAGAACTTTTGCACTTCATCTTGGCGAAGGCAGCACAGACCTGGACTACCCGCTTCCCCCCCCTCCCAGACTCACGTCTCTGCAGCTCCGCCACCCCGGCATGTCTCCCGAGCTGGATACGGCCAAGATTTTAATGGCGCAGCATAAAGCAACGGCAGGTGCCCGGGGCACAGGACAGATGTGGTGTAATGATGTCAGGGAGCTAGAGAAGGAAACAAATGCCCTGTGGTGCCCACACCGCTCCTGCCCTACTTTCCTAAGCCGTGCCCTGCTATGAGGAGAGTTAAGCCCAGTCTGCCACCGCGCTCATCATTAGAGGCCACGTCCGTGGGAGACTCGCTCGCTGATAAGACCCCCGGCTCGCTACTAATCCTTGTAATCTGGACAATGAATATGTTCACCCCCCTTAATGCTGGGTACATGGATATGATGAGAACAGCGACGGGCAATCACAAATGGCGTCTGAATAGCTAAATATACCATGCAGGAGCCCAGGAAAGCTGGGTGACAGAGCGGTAAGGGCAACCCGGGAATATGCCAGGTGAAATTGTTGCGTTCAGCCAACATTTATCTGATGTGTATGGCAGCCTTAAAGGGGTGAGGATTAGGTCCCATTCACACAACTGCATTTTTGTTCCGTATCCGATCCGCTTTTTTATTTTAGTGATAGAATTAACCCCTGAGTGACAACAATCTTTGCAATATACCATCAGTGTCTGAGATGAGCCAACCCCCTTTAAGGGTCCATTCACACGACCGCCTCCATATTACCGATCCGCAAAACACGGACAAGAGCAGCGTGTTTCCCACATTTTCCAGTCCTGCACATTCCACCCTGTGTTAGAAACGCAAAACATACAAGAATAGGCATTTCTAACACAGGGTGGAATGTGCAGGACTGGAAAATGTGGGAAACGCGCTGCTGTTGTCCGTGTTTTGTGGATGGTATATTGCAAGGATTGTTAGATAGGTGCGGGTCCCACCTCGAAATGAACGGAGAACAGAAGCGCATGCGCGACCACCCGATATTCACCGCCATAGGAGCTCCGAAAATAGACCAGCGCTGGTTGGGCGATTTCCTGTAGTCCCATATTGTTGAATGGAGCCGTGGCTCTACGTCTCTATTCACCGCTATGGGACTTCCGAAAAAACCCGAGCAGCATGCTCTTCTTCACTTTAGGGGCCCAGTTCTGGAGAAAGGAACGGGTCCTAGAGGAGGGACCCGCAGCTATCTGACATTGATGGCATATCCTAGCAATAAACCATCCATGTCTGAGGTGGGAATACCCCTTTATTCCTCACATTGTACTTGCTTTCTCCTGAGGCGGGGAGAGAGCAGTCTCCGGATGTCCCGTGCATTTTTAGACATTTTCCAGTTATCATGTTGTCACTCAGGGGTTAATTATCTGTATTAGACAGGAATGAACAGAAGATTTGAGGAGGAGAGCGAGAGATGTCTAGATGTTCCATAAAACTCCCAAAAATTTGAGAAGCGACAGAGGGAAGCTAAAAGCGGGATTTATGAAAGTGACAGAAAGTAAAGAGGCCTCTGTTGCCAGTAGCAACCAATCAGAGCCCAGGTTTCATTTCATATTCTGTGTTAGAAAAATGAAAGCTGTCCTGTGATTGGTTGCTGGGGTCACACACAGAGAGGATCATGGGAAATCTCCAGGTCTGAAGTCTGATTTCAGGACGTTCTGACTTCTCGCGCTTTCTTTTCTTGTCTATTTCACAAGTTCTGGATGAAGAAATAACCTGTTATGTCTAAATTCTAACTCTACCCCCCCCCCCCCCCCCCCCCACACACACACCATTAACAGATAAGAGCAACGTTCTGCAGACTCTGCAGAGGCCAGTGGTGTAATAATCTGCAGAATATATCACTATGTATCCGTCAGGAGGGAGAGAGGACAGAGCAATGCTCTGCAGATCTCTAGAGAGGTCACTGGTGTAATAATCTGCAGAATATATCACTATGTATCTGTCAGAAGGTAGAGGGGACAGAGCAATGTTCTGCAGACGCTAGAGAGGTCAGTGGTGTAATAATCTGCAGAATAGATAACTATGTATCTGTCAGGAGGTAGAGAGGACAGAGCGATGTTCTGCAGGTTTCTAGAGAGGTCATTGGTGTAATAATCTGCAGGATATTTGCACGTTATCCTGCAGATGCTCTGGTTCCTGAAGAGTTAATAGTCTTCGCTGTGGTCGGGGGTCTTGGCCACACTTACCCCGTGTAACCCCCAAACGTGAAGCTCCTCTTCCTGTGGTTCATGGTGGTGCTCGGTGGCGCTGCGCCCTGTGACTGAAGGCTCGCCCCAGCTCTGTGCTCGTCGCTGACAGCTGGGACCTCCCCCCCCCCCCCATCTCCTTCCTGTGGGTCCAGCTGTGTGTGGGGGGGGGGGGGGACGACAGAGCGTCGCTCCCCAGATTCCTCCAGCACTGATTATTGATCAGGCGATTAGTTTGGTTCAGGCTGCGTTCACACACGGCGGCGGAAGACATGCGGCGGACGCTGTCAGCGCAGTGCGTTGTGGTTTTTGCGGGGAGCCCCCTACCCTAGAATAACCAGCGTAGGACCGAGCACACACCCCAACATGCAGCTACACCTCTAGCAACAAGTTGTATGATGGCTGATAACAGGGAGCAATAGCACGTGCTCCCGTCTGCAATGGATTTGGGTGATGGGGATCGCAGCAAGCGAAATTAACCCATTCTTCTAAGTGCACAAATGTCAGATGGTCATGTGACTGCGCGGAAATTGCGGCACAGAGGGGGCAGTGTGAACGAGGCTTTGGAATTTAGTGTCACTACAGTCGCTTTGTGTCTCCGGCTCCGGGGGCTGACTCCACAGACCGGGGGCGACTGAATGACCCCATTGTCCGCTCACAAGCTCCACAAACGCCACATCCCGCTACAGAGCACCATTCAATAGAGCGCCGTGCTGGGGTGTGTGGGGGGGAGGAGCTTACAGATACCCCATTGTTACTGACCGCAGGGTTATTATCTATCATGGATTTATCTTATTTATAGTCACTGTGTCCTCTCCTACGTGGGAGGAACCTTTCTGTTTCATGAATAGAATGCCAGAACGACGGTGAAGACTGACACTTACACAGTGCTTTAGAGTCCATCTGTCAGCAGTTTTGTACCTATGACACTGGCTGACCTGTTACATGTGCGCTTGGCAGCTGAAGGCATCTGTGTTGGTCCTATGTTCATATGTGCCCACATTGCTGAGAAAAATGATGTTTTAATATTTTTAATATATGCAAAGGGACCTCTAGGAGCAACGGGGGCGTTGCCGTTACACCTATGGTCTCAATTCTCTCTGCACTTTGAGAGGGCCAGGCATGATGATGTTTTCATTGCCTATCCCTGTCAATCAAAGTGCAGAGGGTGCAGCAGTTGCAGAGAGAGCTGAGCCTCTAGGTGTAACGCCAACGCCCCGTTGCTCCTAGAGGCTCACTTGCATATATTAAAACTTAATATTTCTCAGCAATGCGGGCAGATATGAACATGGGACCAACACAGATGCCTTCAGCTGCCAAGCGCACATGGAACAGGTCAGGCAGTGTCACAGATGCCCTTTAAATAATAATGTCATTCAGGTGACAACCACTATGGACAGTGTAATCATGGCCATCTATGGTTGTCAGCTTCTGCTGTTACAGCTAGAGGGGGCACTGGGAGTGAGGGGCTATGTTCATCTGGCTGCTGTGGGTTGGATATATTACACACGAGCGCCCCCTGCCTGTGGCTCTATGTCACTCCAAGGTCGGTGTAGCGTCTCCCCTGTCACCTCGGCTCAGAGAGGACCGTGAAACCGTCCAGCCCCGTATAACATAATGTCATTGCCTGGGATGTGTGGCGGCCTCTAGTGGTAGATCCCTGTAATGACATGATTCAGCACCAGAGACAGGGCTCGTTGTCTATTCCCCCAATATGTTACAATATTCAGGGAGAGGATGGGCATCATTTCAGGGTATAATATTTGGGTTATCGCTGCCCCTCGCACCACAGTACCCATCAACGCGATACATCAACCATGCAAGTCAATGGATGGCTGAGCTGTGTGGTGGCCCTCTTCCCTGCACTGATCAATGGGGGTCACAAGTTAGAGGAGCTGATGAATGGTGGACCCCAAAAAAGCATTGAAAGGGGGAGGCCAGAGAACAAAGTGCTGACAGGGCAGCAGCACAGGTTCCAGTATTGTGCTAGACTGGATACAACTGTAACAAACCCCCAGCTGTAAGCAGGTCTGTAGAGTTACAGTCTTTGGATGTAAAGAAGGATGTTCTTTCTCATTGACAGCAAGCAGAGATCTTGAAAATGGTGAGGAGTTGGAGCACAAAGGCTTTTAGAAAGTTGAAGAGACCATGGTTGTCGACCATGGAAAATAGAAGTGATTATTTCTCTGATTGGCTGATGGAAGGACGAATGGATGGATGGACAGACGGTCGGATGGATGTATGGATAGACGGACGGATGGATGGACGGGTTGATGGACAGATGGATGAATGGTTGGACAAATAGTTGGATGGTTGGATGAATATATGTCTGTATGGACAGATGGATGACTGGATGGACATACCCATGGATGAATGGATGGACGGACAGATGGATGGAGGGATAGATGAATGGATGGATGAACAGATGGATGACTGGATGGACAGACACATGGATGAATGGATGGGAGGACAGATGGATGGGTGGCAGGATGGGCAGAAACATGGATAGATAGATGGATGGATGGATCAATGGATATACATAAATGGATGGAAGGATGGACAGACAAATGGATGGATGGACAGATGGATGGATAATTGGACAGATGGATGAATGGATGGAAGGACAGATGGATGAATGGATGGATGAATGGATGGATGAATGAATGGTCGGATGAATGTATAGGCAGACAGATGGATGAATGGATAGATGGACTAAGTGACGAGTGGACAGACAGACAGATGGACGTAGAAAAGGATGAATGGATCCACATCTGGCTTTGAGTTTCTGTGTTTAGAATTCGGCTCAGGCTGGGCTCAATCATATATTCAGCCTCACACACACTGGGCACAGCTGGCACTTTCCCTGGGCACAGCGAATAAAAGTCGCACTCGCCGCATGGTGCTCACCTCAATGTAAGTAAACAACATCTGCCGCTCTGCAGCGGTTAACCCTCCGCCTCCTGGCCCCACTTGTGCAGCTCATATCAAACCTGCAGGAGACTGGCAGTGCCCGCTATGGCTGCCCCGATGTGAACTTGCCCCTGAAGATACTTGATTGATTTCCAATTGTAAACTCTTAGGTGGACAACTCTCATCTTCCCTCTCACTCCTGACAGCCCCTCTGTCTAAGGTCTCTTGCACACGAACGGTGTGTGCCCGTGGCCGTATTGCGGCCGCATACGGCGGGTCTGCAATACATGGGCACCGGCTTGTGTGCACTCCGTATCACGGATGTGGACCCATTCACTTGAATGGGTCCGCAATCGCGGAGATGCGGAACGGAAGCACGGTTCGGAACCACACGGAAGCACAACGACCCAAGTTAAATGGGTCTCGATCCGTCCCGGGCGCCACACGGACGTTGCCCGTGCACTGGGGACAGTAAATTGCGGTCCCCAATGCATGGCACGGATGTACAACTTTCGTGTGCAAGAGGCCTAAGGGTGAGTTTTTCATGCAAGAGCGGCACTTGGAAGGTCTGGGGGTCTTAAGAGAGAATGATGATGATGGTGGTGGTGGTGGGAATCCCAGATCAGGAAGCTGGCATCTGCTCCCTTTAAACTCTAGTTTTGGTATCGCGCCTGTGGTCTACGGCTACGAGGGATAAGCGCGAGAGATCTTCCAGCGCCGCATCCATGTTTATTCTCAAAATCCAAAAAACAAACACAATTTGCTGAGATCGTGGCACCTCTCCCAGGGACCGGCTCCTTCCATCTGTTCAGTGTATATGTGGCGGCTCTTTCGTGAGGCAGAGGGTGTCTGTCTCTCATACAGGGGGCTCACGAAACATGATGGTGACTACGGCCTCTTTAATATCAGGGGTTTGGGTTATTCCTCCCCCATTACTTGCCCCATGGTAAGAAGTCCCCATAATAATCCCAGGTCCTAAGAGTTATATTGCTATAGGAGGCATATAATAATGTCACAAGGAGGTCACCTGCCCGACACACACGAGAAGCAGAAACTGCAGCACCAGCACATGTTATGTAAGCTGTGCATCGCTGGCATCTGCAGCCGAATGTTCCCCGGGGCGACAATATGTGCCACATCTACAGCTGGATCCACAAGTCACAGCACTGAGGCAGCATCCTCCTCCTCCTCCATGACAGGGATCATCATCATCTCCTGATACTGGAGTCATCATCCTCTGGGACAAGGAATATCATCATCCTCTAGGAAAAAGATGATCATTATCCCCTGCAACTGACTGAAATTATCATCATCCTCTAGCACACATAGTCATAGAAATACTGTGTCATAGAAATCATGATCAATCGGAATAAGGATTATCATGATCCACTAGGACTAATATTATCATCATCCTCCAGGATAAGGATTATCATGCTCCAGGACAAGAATAATCACCACCTTCTGAGAAAAGGATCATCATTATCATCTAGGACAGGAATGATCATCATCCTTTGGGACAGGAATCATCATCCTCCAAGAGAAGGATCATCATCCTCCATAGCAGGGATCATTATCTGGGAGAGGAATGATCATCCTCAAGGACAGGGATCATCATCATCATCCCATGGGACTGGTATCAATCATTCATGGTCACAACAATCATCATCCACCAGGACAAGGATCATCATCCTCCAGCATAGGGATCTTCATAAGCCTCTGAGGCAGGAATCATCATCATCCTCTGGGACAGGAATCATCCTCCTCCAAGACAAGGATCATCATCCTCTAGGACAGAAATCATCCTCATCCTTGGGGACATGAATCATCATTATCCTCTGGGACAAGACTCATCATCTTCCAGGACAAGGATCATCGTCCTCCAAGACAAGCATCACCATCCTCTAGGACAGGGATCATGATCCTCCAAGACAAGGATCATCGCCCTCTAGGACAGAGATCATCATCCTCAAGGACAAGATCATCTTCATCCTCTGGGACAGGAATGATCATCTTCCAGGACAGGGCTTATTATCCCATCCTTCTCCACCAGAGAATTCATACCACTCAGAATGAGCCCTAGACTGGGAGCACAGTAAAGTGGTCATAACCTAAAAGTCAAAAGACAAGAAAATGCAGGAGAAGATACGGGGCAGGTGTGTGGCCCCCGACCCCCTTGATGCCGATAGAGTAGTGATAGAATCATGTTACGTGTGTACATGGCTCTCAGGGGTTACTGCTTTACCTTGCAGAGACCAGCAGAAGTCATAGGGACTCTTACAGTCGATGGATCCTGGAAAAGTTATGCAAATTAGCTCTCCTCTAGAAGAAAGAAAATTGTCTCTCTAGGGCGATGCACGGGTAGCTACCCTGTAGGTCAATGCCATGAAAGATGACTGGAGATTTTATCCAAACCAGAGGTTCTCCAAAAGGAAGAGACATCCATCTGTGTACATATGCATGCTTATCCTGGGCCTCCTGATTCACGTACACAGGCAGAGCAGGCGTGATGATACACAGAATAATGGCGGCCAGTAGTGGCCAATGCAGAGGAGACGACAGAGGGGCTGCGATTATAATAACGAATCTCCATTCAGTCACCAGCCCCCCATAACACCTGAACCCCATCTTGTAGCAGTTTATTGGGGGCTTTATTGGGGGTTGAGCCCTCGCCGTCTGCAGCACATTCACTAATAAGGTCACTGACTGTTAATAATCAGCCTCTTAGCTACAATTAACAGAATCAATTGTTCTCGGATTGTAGACTCAGCGTCACACGCACCGCAGCCCGCCACGTGCAGAGCATCACCAGAATGGCAATTAGCCGTGTCTGCAGAGCATTGCTCTATCTTCTCTACCTCCTCCACACGTAGTGCTATATTCTGCAGATTATTACACCACTGACTTTTGCTGCAAAACATTGTTCTGTCCTCTCTACCTGCTGACAGATACATAGTGATATATTCTGCAGATTATTACACCATTGACCTCTCTATATATATGCAGAACATTGCTCTGTCCTCTCTACATCCTGACAGATACATAGTGGTATATTCTGCAGATTATTACACCCCTGACCTTTCTAGAGATCTGCAGAACATTGCTCTGTTCTACCTCCTGATACATAGAGATGTATTCTGCAGATTCTTCGCTGCGCTTCCTGTCACTCATCCCATTGAAGAACACTACAGCCTCTCCCGGCATGACCTGCCTGATAACAGGGAACAATAGACTGTACTGAGCATGGAGAGAATACACACTGCAGCTGGGTCAGGGTTAGCAAGACACGTCATATATCTTGTCATTGTACCCCTAGTGCAGACGCGAGGGGTGTCAGGGGGTGACAGACAGTACATGCTGGGGACATATTGGGGTGTGGGGTCCACTATAGATTGGGGCGGGGTGCTGGTGGTGGGTGGGAGGCACAGACTATACACATATATATATATAACTGCACAGACAATAGAGGGAGGATACATTGTAACGCTGGCAGGCTGTGAACATTGACCCTGGGGTGAGAGCCAAGCCATTGCAGTGATCAGACATGACTTGGGCCCAAGAGCTGACAGTCTAAGAAGTGATAGCTGACACCAGAGACCTTATATATATCATCCCCGCCCACCGTACAGTATATTTGGTTTTACCTGAGCTGCCATATACATACATACACACACACATATATATATATATATATATATATATACATATATATATATATATATATATATATATAGTAGATAGATTAGACAGATGTTAGCTAGATATGAGATAGATGGATAGTAGATGTGAAAGAGAGATAGATAGATATGAGCTAGATATAACAGTATAATACACATAGCATACACACACACTGATATATATATACACACACCTATAGGTATCTCTGGATATACGTGCCCCGTACTCACCGCACTCCGAGGACACACAGATTTTCTCCTTAACACAGAGCGCTCAACATGTTCATCTCCTTCTGTCTATCCCATGTCTGAGAATCACTGCAAGGCAATCTGGGAATGCTGGGAGAGGATGAGGCAGGTGCTGTATTTAGTGATGATGAGACAGGTTGTGAAAATGGTAAGAGTGCTGGAGATGTTGAAGATGGGGCAGGTCCTGGAGATCATGAGGTGCTGACTCTAGTGATCATGTGACAGGTTCTGGACATATGGGGTGGATGGGGTGCTAGAGTTGATAAAGCAGGTTTCTGAGATATTGGGCTACTGGATCTTGTAATAGTGGGGTGGATTCTGGAGATGTTGGGATGCTGGAGATGATGAGGGTTCCGTGGGTAATGGGCTTCTGGATCTAAAGGTAATGAAGCAGTTTTTGGAGATAATGGGGCATTGGATCAAGTGATTATAAGAAAAACTCTGGAGATTATGGGGTGATGGATCTAGTGATGTTGAGGCTTGTTCTTGAGATGATGAACTGCTGGATTCAATGATGATTAGGCAGGTTCTAGAGATGGAGCACTAGACCTAGTGATGATGGAGCAGATTCTGGAGATGTTAGGGGACTGGAGATGATGACGAGACTGGTTCTAGAGATAATGGGGGGCTGGATCTAGTGATGATGAGGCAGGTTTTGGAGAATGGGGTGCTAGATCAAGAGATAATAAGGGAAATTCTGGGCATGATCAGGAGCTAGATCTATTGATGATCTGGAGCTAACGGATTGCCGGATCTGATGATGATTAAGCAAGTTCTAGAGATGCGGTGCTGGATCTAGTAATTATAAAGGCAGGTTTTGGATCTGATCTGTTGCTGGATTTAGCAATGATGAGGCAGGTTGTGGGGAGACGATGTGGTGCTGGATCTGATGATGATTCTCCAGGTTCTATAGTTTATGAAGTGCTGGATCTAATGATGATTGGGCAAGTTCTGGAAATGTTGCGGTGCTGGAGATGATGAGGCTGTTTCTGGAAATGATGCAGCGCTTGGATCTAGTGATTATGGAGCAGATTCTGGAGATGATGTGGTGCTGGATCTTGCAATGATTAGACAGATTTTGGAGATGATGGGTTACTGGAGATGTGGCAGGTTCTGGAGATAATGGGACAGGTTCTGAAGATGATGAGATGCTGGGTCTGGTGATAACAAGGCAGATCGTAGAAAATACAGGGTGTAAGTTCTGGAGGTGTTAGGACAGGTTCTGAAGATGACGAGACGCAATGTCTATAATGAGGTGGTAGAACTACCTAAGATAAGGTCAAGTTTTTAGTTTATAATGGGACACAGGTCAAAGTAATTAGGGAAGAGGGTTTCGGATGGGTGGGGTACAGCAGAAAACAATGGGTTAAATATGTTAGAGGTGGTGGGCTGGACTTTGTGGAGATTTCTTGAAGTGATGGGGTCCAGTTGGAGATGATGGGGGCAGGTTCTGCAGAAGATGGGTACAGGTTGTGGAAATGATGGGGTTCAAGTTATGGAGATGATGGAAGTACAGGTTATGCAGATGACAGAGGTGCAGATATGGGTGCAGATTCTGAGGATTATATGGTATAGCTGGGGGAGATAAAGTAGATTTTGGAAAAGATGGGGGTACAGATGATGATGAGGTGTTCTTCTAACAACAAGTGATGTGAAAGGCTCCAGCTTTGCAGGTGGTGAATGTTTTTTTAGCTGATTTTAGGTCTCAGTCTGGAGAAGGGAACCCTTGAGATGAAGATTTGGGAAGTATTTTGTCCTGGCAATGCCCGCTCTCTACATCTACACTGCTGGTTGATGGGAGGATAGAGCAGAATTGTATGGGATGAGGAGGGATGTCTGAGGCTTCTTATAAGGTCGGTGTCGCTGAAGCCTGCTGGGTGATCCTCAGTGCCAGGGAGGGGGAACAGATGCAGCTTTAGAGATGCTCAGTTCATGTCTGGAATGAGAGACGAGTAATCCAGAGATTCTCCGGAGATGCCAGCCTGTGGGGCAGATAGAAGGCCGTCCTTAGATGCCAGGCGGGGGGAGGGTGGCAGAGATGCCAGTCTGTTAGATTGGGGGGGGGGGGGGGAGAAATGAGCCACAGGGGGGGATTCCAGGCTGCCACAGACATAGACGAGTCTGAGCAGATAGAAGGAGCAGCAAAGAGTCACATGGTGCTTCTAGCACAGCCTCAGCTTCTCCACTGGAACAGATTTACCCAGGATTAACCCTTTCATGCACGTACAAGAACAGAGAACACTATGCACCAGAGGATGCGCTGTCCAAGGGATGAGCCATAGTTATCAGTGTATTGTGCCAACCTGCAAACATTCTGATGCGAGGAATGACACCTGTGACACCAGCTCCAATCATGTTGAAAGACATTATCATCCCCTGTGGGAGCTGTAGTGCAATCTACTATATAGCATATAATACAAACCTTCGGACCATGCTGAAGTAGTCTGTTATACAGCAGGTAGTACAAACCTGTACAGTATTGAGAAGCAATCTATCGTACATTAGATAAAACAAACCAGTGCATCATGGAGAGGCAGTCTATTATATGGCAAGAAATGCAAACCTGTGCAGTATGGAGAGACCGTCTATTGTACAGCAGGAATGGCAAACCAGTGCAGCATGGAGAGGCAGTCTATTATACAGCAAGAAATGAAAACCAGTGCAGCATGGAGAGGCAGTCTATTATATGGCAAAAAATGCAAACCTGTGCAGCATGGAGAGGCAGTCTATTATACAGCAAGAAATGAAAACCTGTGCAGCATGGAGAGGCAGTCTATTATATGGCAAGAAATGCAAACCTGTGCAGTATGGAGAGGCAGTCTATTGTACAGCAGGAATGGCAAACCAGTGCAGCATGGAGAGGCAGTCTATTATACGGCAAGAAATGCAAACCTGTGCAGCATGGAGAGGCAGTCTATTATACGGCAAGAAATGCAAACCTGTGCAGCATGGAGAGGCAGTCTATTATACGGCAAGAAATGCAAACCTGTGCAGCATGGAGAGGCAGTCTATTATATGGCAAAAAATGCAAACCTGTGCACTATGGAGAGGCAGTCTATTATATGGCAAGAAATGCAAACCTGTGCAGCATAGAGAGGCAGTCTATTATACAGCAAGAAATGAAAACCAGTGCAGCATGGAGAGGCAGTCTATTATATGGCAAGAAATGCAAACCTGTGCAGCATGGAGAGGCAGTTTATTATATGGCAAGAAATGCAAATCTGTGCAGCATGGAGAGGCAGTCTATTATATGGCAAGAAATGCAAACCTGTGCAGCATGGAGAGGCAGTCTATTATACAGCAAGAAATGAAAACCAGTGCAGCATGGAGAGGCAGTCTATTATATGGCAAGAAATGCAAACCTGTGCAGTATGGAGAGGCAGTCTATTGTACAGCAGGAATGGCAAACCAGTGCAGCATGGAGAGGCAGTCTATTATATGGCAAGAAATGCAAACCTGTGCAGCATTGAGAGGCAGTCTATTATACGGCAAGAAATGCAAACCTGTGCAGCATGGAGAGGCAGTCTATTATACAGCAAGAAATGAAAACCAGTGCAGCATGGAGAGACAGTCTATTATATGGCAAGAAATGCAAACCTGTGCAGCATGGAGAGGCAGTCTATTATAAGGCAAGAAATGCAAACCTGTGCAGTATGGAGAGACCGTCTATTATATGGCAAGAAATGCAAACTTGTGCAGCATGGAGAGGCAGTTTATTATATGGCAAGAAATGCAAACCTGTGCAGCATGGAGAGGCAGTCTATTGTACAGCGTGAATGGAAAACCAGTGCAGCATGGAGAGGCAGTCTATTATACGGCAAGAAATGCAAACCTGTGCAGCATGGAGAGGCAGTCTATTATACATCAAGAAATGGAAACCAGTGCAGCATGGAGAGGCAGTCTATTATATGGCAAGAAATGTAAACCTGTGCAGCATGGAGAGGGAGTCGTTTATACAGCAGGAAATGCAAACCAGTGCAGCATGGAGAGGCAGTCTATTATATGGCAAGAAATGCAAACCTGTGCAGCATGGAGAGACAGTCTATTATATGACAAGAAATGCAAACCTGTGCAGCATGGAGAGGCAGTCTATTATATGGCAAGAAATGCAAATTTGTGCAGCATGGAGAGGCAGTCTATTATATGGCAAGAAATGCAAACCTGTGCAGCATGGAGAGGCAGTCTATTATACAGCAAGAAATGCAAACCTGTGCAGCATGGAGAGGCAGTCTATTATACAGCAAGAAATGCAAACCTGTGCAGCATAGAGAGGCAGTCTATTATACAGCAAGAAATGAAAACCAGTGCAGCATGGAGAGGCAGTCTATTATATGGCAAGAAATGCAAACCTGTGCAGCATGGAGAGACAGTCTATTATATGGCAAGAAATGCAAACCTGTGCAGCATGGAGAGGCAGTCTATTATATGGCAAGAAATGCAAATCTGTGCAGCATGGAGAAGCAGTCTAATATACAGCAAGAAATGAAAACCAGTGCAGCATGGAGAGGCAGTCTATTATATGGCAAGAAATGCAAACCTGTGCAGTATGGAGAGACCGTCTATTATATGGCAAGAAATGCAAACTTGTGCAGCATGGAGAGGCAGTCTATTATATGGCAAGAAATGCAAACCTGTGCAGCATGGAGAGGCAGTCTATTGTACAGCATGAATGGAAAACCAGTGCAGCATGGAGAGGCAGTCTATTATACAGCAAGAAATGGAAACCAGTGCAGCATGGAGAGGCAGTCTATTATATGGCAAGAAATGGAAACCAGTGCAGCATGGAGAGGCAGTCTATTATATGGCAAGAAATGGAAACCAGTGCAGCATGGAGAGGGAGTCGTTTATACAGCAGGAAATGCAAACCTGTGCAGCATGTTGAAGCAGTATACTGTACAACAGTAGTATAGTGTACAGCAGACAATGCAAGCTTGTGTAGCATAGATAAGTAGTATACTGTACAGCAGGTAATACAAACCTATGCAGCACTGCAAAGCAGTGCGCTGTACAAAACATTATACAAGCCTTTGTAGCATGAGGAAGCAGTATACCGTACAGCAGATAATACAAACCTAGGCAGCATGGAGAAGTAGTATATTGTACACCAGATAAAACAAATCTTTGCAGCATTATGAAGCAGTATACTGTACAGCAGATCATACAAGCCTTTGCAGAATGGAGAGGCAGTATACTGTCAAATATAATAGAAGTCTGCACCACATAAAGAGGCAAAGTAAAGTAGAGAGGATTATACAAGTATGTGCAGTGTGGAAAGTAAGTCTAGAGTATAGCATAGCTTATGGAGCATGAGAAGGCAGTCTACTGTACAGAGGTTAATAGAAACCTGTGCAACATGAAGATGCAGTCCAATTTACAGAGGATGAAACAAGCCAGTGCAACATGTACAAGCAGTCTACTGTACACAGAATAATACAAGTCTGTGGAGCAGGAAGTTACAGTCTACTGTACAGAGGATGTCTACTGTACATCAGTAACAATCCGTGACCTCTTCAGTACCTAAAGCTACATGTACTCACATGGTGGTCACCCAGACAAAAAGATAAGTGATCCATAAGAAGAAAGGCCAGAAGGATGTAATAATTATACTCGTTGCAGCCTGCAGTAACTAAAAGGGGTTGTCCAAGTAAAAAAAAAAAAGAAAAAGCTAAATAGCAGGGAAGGTGTTAAAATAATAAAACAAGTTATACTTACTGGTTCAAGTTCCCTCTGCTCCAGCTCCACTGCTCTGATCCTTCCCACTGCTGCAACCATAACGTCATTGTCTTCAGTGCAGCGATGACATCACATTACCACGTGTGACTGCTGCAGCCAATCATTGGCTTCAGAAGTATATAGTGTGGTAATGTGAACAGTGCTGGAAGGTGTGTTGTCCCACTTCAGGTACCTCAGATGGGTAAGACAGATAAAATCCAGAGAGTGGCAGTAGTCTCAGCAAAGCATAGTTTGCTGAGACATTTTTGTATACATTTTCTGGGCTGGATTTTACTTGGACTGGTGGCTAGGCTTGGTAGAGGGAGTTGCCAGTCCACACCCTTCCAGTACGGGTTTTCCTTTCTACCTGAGGTGATCGCAGGTGAGGCCTGCTGTAATCAGGCTGGCATAAAGCGCCTCAGAGTAGGTCAGTCTGGGGAGAGATACGCTGTGAGATACAGAGACCCAGAGCAGAGGCTCTGTGTGTGGTCTCAGCTCGCCAGGCTGAGAGACCCCGGGGCACTGTGACAGCCCGAAGTTTGGGGAACGCCGGGATTCAGGGGTCACAAGGCCGGAGTCGGGCCACACTTCCCCATACAGGTACGGGACTGATTACAGCCGGAGAGGCGCCTGGGGAACGACGGGCTGAGAAAAAGCCGCATATGGGTTCCGTGTGTGAACAGGGTTCTGTAGCTGAGTCAGGGCCACGTTAACAGGTGTAGTGAGAGCCCAGCCGGGCAGGTATTTGTTTTGTTTTGATGTATGTGGGAACCTCACCACCCCAGTGATTATTAACTGGACTGTTCCGTGTATGAAAAATGTCCCAATAAATGCAATGTTTGGCCTCGAAAGCTGCGGTGGGCGACGATTCTTGTGAGAATGACCCCCCAAGTACAGCGATCCTTTACAATAGCATTGGTGAAGCTGGAGAGGAGGGGTTTGTACAGGTAAGTATAGCTTGTTTAATTATTTTAACCCTTCCTTCTCTTTTTGCAATTTTTCTTTTAACTCTGACATACCCTTTAAGAAAAGGAGGATAACTTAAAGCTCAAGATTTAGTCACTCCAATTCTACTGGTGTCTACTCCTCGTTCACGACATGATTTCCATATTGTCATAATTGACCTAATTACATTCAGTGCAGGGATCGCTCCCCTCCACCCGCCGCTCTAATCCGCTGATCATTCTATTACGATGGGTAACCCAGAAAACCCCTAACTGTAATTTTGTAAGTGTGTGGAGCAACACTCTCTAGTTATCTTATGGAATGTTCCTCTCATAGAGACAGCATTATATTATGTATGTACACTCACTTGCAAAAAGAAGTGCAGTACCCCATACCGGGGGGTATCTGCAATTGTTTAATGTTTTATATGTAATGTATTGTAACTTTATGTTTTGGTCATCCCTTCCAGCAAAGGAAGTATAGTTGGCAGGAACAGGGCTAATCACCCAGTTCCTCCCCTCTTGCTAGGAGAGGGCAGGTCCTGCTTCATGCCAGGGGAAGGGGGAGTTCAAGAGCAGCTACGGGAGGGAGAGGAAGCACACTGCAGAGCTCCTACTCCTTGGAAAGATTCTCCAGAAAGACCAACTCATGTGAGCCTCCACAAAGCACTTCAAAGATTAGACAGCAGAGTGAACAGCAAAATCTTGAATTTCAGACACTGCTGCAAGGTGAGGGACTACGACTCAGACACCCATCACCCATATCACCACTTGGCCAGGTTAAGTTCAAGTCTGAACCTGACAGTGGACATCTACACCTACAAGTGATCATTTGGGGTCATCCAACCTGCCTTCATGCCTCCTTAACTGGTGCCAGAAACTGCACTTTAAAACCACAAGCTATAAAAAGAGACTGTTATACATTCATTTCTTGCCTTGTTCTTCAAACTACATTTCCACCGCACCGATCCCCAAGTAGCAATGGCCAGAGGGAGTACACCTTGACACAACACTTCATCAGGGCCTCTACCACTCCCATCCTCTGCACCAGCTCCTCAGGAATTGAATGAAGCTTTGTGTGTGTGAATGTAATGATGATATAAGTAAGTGATTATAATATTAGAGGAAAGGAGAAGTTTATTGTGGAAAACTGTTAAATTGAAAGGAGACTCTAGGACCTTGTCGGTTGCCTCTAGCCTGGATACAAGATGAGATATGGCCTCTAGTCTGGATACAAAATGAGAAACGGCCTCCTCTAGCCTGGATACAAGATGAGATACGGCCTCTAGTTGGATACAAGATGATATATGGCCTCTAGCCTGGATAAAAGATGGGATACAGCCTCTAGCCTGGATACAGGATGAGATACGGCCTCTAGTCTACATACAAGATGAGATACAGCCTCTAGCCTGGATACAAGGTGAGAAACGGCCTCCTCTAGCCTGGATACAGGATGAGATACAGCCTCTAGCCTGGATACAAGATAAGATACGGCCTCTGGTCTGGATACAAGATGAGATACAGCCTCTAGCCTGGATACAAGATGAGAAACAGCCTCCTCTAGCCTGGATACAAGATGAGATACGGCCTCTATCCTGGATACAAGATGAGATACGGTTGGATATGGAGGCATACAGGTTCTGTATGGGATCCTGCGGCACAGTTGCCCACAAATGTTACAGCTGGGCCTGTAGATTCTACAGACTCATGGGTTGCCAAAGCTGGTATCCCAGCTGGTCCCATAAATACTCGATTGGAAATAAATCAGAAAAATCCCAGTCGGAATGCCTGCCATGAGAGGAAAACATGTGGCCGCAGGATGTTCTGCACATATCGAGGAGCTGTCAATGGCAGGACACATAATGGACGCTGTGACACTAAATTTCCCTCTGCTAAGTTCCTGGAAATGGTCTGGGCAGAGACAGGGAAGTGTAATTGTAACATCCTGAAGTATGTCACTAAACTTCTGTTTCCCTGCTACATCATGTCAGGTGTATATGCGTATTGTCACTTTGTGTAATTTAACTTTGCATTTGCCATTATATGTATTTTTAGGCCTGTATTATATATTTGCTGTGATGTGTAGCAGACCATAGTCAGTTAGTATCTAGTTCATTCCAGCCTAGTCTCCCCTGTGTGAGCAGAAGTGGGCTGGTCCCATGTCCTGTCTCATGAGGAGGAGAAGGAAGTTAGTTAGTGTGTACCAGCCCCCCGGCTGGAGAAGGTTGTGTTGGTAGGAGCTCCCAGTTACAGGGATCTCAACCTAGGATCCAAACCTCGGCTGAGGTTAAAGATCACTCTTCCCAGCCTGAGTCATCTACCTCAGCTGGTGACAAGCAAGCAGCCCTCCAGAACTATAGATCTCCAGGAAGAAACCACCATCCCCTGCGAGCAGTCCTGTGAGTACTTATCCAAAGACCAGGAGAAGCTAAGTCCCTCCTCAGCTAGTCAGGCCCAAACCAAGCAGACTACAGACAGAGCAGAAGATAGATACCTGCCATATCTACTAGGCGTATGACAAGAAGCAGAATATATATATTAATTCCTGCCACATATTGCCAATACCTGCTATGACCCAA
Source organism: Bufo bufo (assembly GCF_905171765.1). NCBI lineage: Eukaryota > Metazoa > Chordata > Amphibia > Anura > Bufonidae > Bufo > Bufo bufo. The sequence goes on along the minus strand of NC_053389.1, from coordinate 51,411,550 downwards.
AACTATTGCTGTATCTTGTATGGATCAAAGCTGCCATTCAGTAAAGACAAGTTGGATCATATAACCTGTTTGGATCTCATTTACTGCTATCAAAGTTCCTCAATTACTCCTACTGACCACACTCAATTTTATTGGAAGTGAGCCAGGATACAGGAGTCCAGCCGTACCCAGGTAGGAGACACCGTTGACATTACACAGAGACATTACCCCCCTCTGGCATTCCTCACATGGTACGTGAGCTTTAACATCTTAAAGGGCCCTGCTACAGTACCTGCGCAAGCTGCAATTGGCGTCACAAACTACTATACATATATCCCGACCCACTGCATAGCTGACCCACTGACCCAGTGTCCTGCTCGTTGCATAATGAAGGGGGCACCTGTGTCTGGATGGTGGACCATGAAACTGTGGGAGCTGCTCATGCTTGTCACCAGATCAAACAATCCTCTCTACTGGTGGTTTGGCTGGGCCATCCAGAACCTGTTCACCATGTGTGCTTGCCTTCACGTAACCACTGCTCCCAACACCGCCTAACAGCTAGGTCAGAATGGCCTAGATGGCTGAAATTCCGAGAAACAACCATCCTGCGCCTCTCAGTCCAATGATGCACCCCCTTTTCAAAGTCTGTCACATGGGCAAAAAAGTATTTTAGTGCATCATAGAGGCACGTCTAGCAGTCAACGATCTCTCACCAAGAGGTTCACTACCCAAAGGTATCCTCTGACAGATTTTTTTAGGGCAGCAAGGGAAGCACTTTTATGCCCTCTTGTGGCAAGACCCAGCCAGTTCCGTTTCAAAGTCATACTACTACTGATATTTTCCATAGATATTTGTATTGCTTTACTGCCACCTAATGGTTAGGCTGCATAATGATTATTATTGTTGTAGAAACAGGACCTGTGATCACATCACTGGAGCCCTGCAAGTACTCAAGCAGGCACAGTACACTGCTTATTATTGTAGTTGAATTTGGTGGTGACTCTCCCTCAGTAGGTATGGAACTGGCCAGCAAAAAGTACCTTGTTATAATTGTAGTGTCCCACTAGGTAAATGTGGGCACTACACAAGGGTCAATTGGGCCACGTGGTACTCTTACTCCTGAGGGACAGTGGCAGTGTATTTCACAGTACATTTTAATGCATTTTAATATGTATTGTATGTGTATTTTCCCTGTGATATGTGCAGCAGGCCTATTATGGTGTAGTTTAGCATCCTAGACACTAGAGGGAGCTAGGGAACACCTAGTATATATATTCAGACCCAGACAGGGAGGGGTTTTTAGTCTGTGTAGAAGTGAGAGGGCACCAGCCAGAGACAAGCTGAGGGCCTCCTCCTGACATGCGGCTAGACAGCCCAGGCTTCTAGTTGACACCAGGAGGCTAGTGAAGGATTATAGCCTGCCTGAAGTACCCGAGCCTATGTTAGCTCAGAAGATTCACCCGAAGAGAAGAGTTGCCTCCTGGGAGAAACCTGCAGTTCCCTAACCAGAGCAGAGCAGAGCCAGTGTTCCAGCTATTCAAGTAAGCTGAAGGGCAGAAGGATCATTAACCTAAAGCAAGGGATATATACCTGAGGAGGATTGCTACCAAGGATAAAAGCCAGCATTAGGGCATACGGGCCTTGGGATACAGACAGCCAGGACATCTGAGGAATAGTGCAGCCTGGTCTGTGCGTGTTGATTTTACCCTCTGAGTATCTTGCAAAGAACATTACCTGCCATTGATGTAAAGCCTGCTATTGATTACTGCTGCAAAGTGGAACTGAATTCAAACTGTATAAAGTTGAACTGTTTCCAGTAAAGAAAGCTTTGGTTCACCACAACAACGTGTTCCTCACTTATTACCACTATCATCAACCGGTGTGCCACCGTTACAGGCACTGGCGTCACGAACCTTAAAGGGACCTTGCCCTAGGCACATTAAACACCTGCAACACCCAGGGCACCTCACCCACCATCAGGCCTGGTCTCTATATACAGACAGTGCCCCAGAGGACTTCTGTGCCAGCCTCTCCATCACTGCTGTACGCTGCCCAGGGTCATCCTAAAAACTGTGAGTAACCCATAGCAACCCTCGTTTGCCTAAGTAACCGTGACCTTACATCACTATACCCTGCAGGTCTGCATACTGCATAATGTAAGTCCAGTAAAAATAATAGCCATTGTGGTGTGTTGCCCGTAATACGTTGCTATGTGTGAGGACCTCTGGTCACATGACCAAATTGACAGTTCCTTTAGTCAGGGAGAGGCATCCTCTATCCAGATGAGTGCTTAAGTACCTTGTTATATTGTGAGTCCAGTTCAAATGATACTCATTGTGCCATGCTTCATGTGATACGCTGTTGTGTGTTATGTGTGTGAGGACCTCCAGTCACATGATCATATCAACGGGTCCTTCAGTCAGTGAGGAGCTGACTTTATAAATACGAGTTGTTAAGTACCTTGTTCTATTGTGAGCCAAATAGAAACTCATGGCCATTGTGCTGTGTGTGCTGTGATATGCTGCTGTGTGCAAGGAACTTTGGTCACATGAAGGGGTTGACAGGTACTTCAGGCACTACCTCAAAAAATAGGAGTTGTTAAGTACCTTGTAATATTGTGAGTCCAGTCCAAATGATGGCCACTGTGCTGTTTTTCCTGTGATGTGCTGCTGTGTGCTGTGTGTTTGAGGACCTGTGGTCACATGACCATATTGACAGGTCCTTCAATCAGGGAGGAGCTGTCTTTACAAGTAGGAGTGATTTTGGTGCTACAAGGCCCACACAGTGTGCAACTTACCCCCCTGCCCATGGACACTTCTGCAGACAGAGACCCGATGCAGCATTTGAAGTGATATACCATTTACTGTATAACTCCCTTGTGGCCAGATCAATCACACAGCTCCTGTGGTCATGTACCCCAAGTTAATGTCCATACTGCAAGTCCCCTTTAAGGCCTGTAGCACCCATCAGGGATATCTGTAGCTTTGGCTGCCATCACATGGGTTCTGGTACAGGCTGGGAGCTGTGTGATGTTCGCTGCTTTCTCTACACATGATTAGCAGATTTTTGCTTTCTTTGCCACTGTTGGTTAATTAACGGAGTAATTTGCAGATTTCAGGATAATTAGGGATTTACGCTTTAGCTGCCAGGAAACGGTGGATGATGCAGGATTTATACGTGCAGACAGAAGGAGCCTATGTAACAACATATGCAGCGTCCTGTCTGCAGAGACCGGCCATCAGGGTGTAGACGGCGGCCGCAGGTGTCATCATGCAGTGACTACACCGTCCAGCAGGGGGTGCGTAGTACGAAAAAACCACACTGATTTCAGATCTGGATGAAATGAAATCTATTGCTCCCTGTTATCAGCCAATTCAGGTTGGGGAGTGGCTGGAGGTACAGTTCCTAAATACTGAAAAACTCTGTATGTGTGACTGCTGTCAGCTCCTCTTCAGACTGTGAAGGTTATGGGCCCTTTAACCTACTACCGGACATTGGGCGGATACTTTCCTTCATGTCATGTACTGATACTGTCTCCATCTCCTCCTTCTACGCTAGAAATTCGCTGTCGTTAATTTTGTTCCTCTTTTGCTATATATGATTCGAAAACCGCAAGTCAGATCCGCCTCCTCGCACTGATTCACTGCCAGTAATTGCGGAGGTCGGGATAGATGTGATCGGCGGCGTGTTCTCAGGTCAGAGCGACAGGCATCGCGCAGTGAGAATTAACGCACAGGGGATTGGGGGTCAATGCCAAATAATTATTAGATAATATGTTTTTTCATTCCCAAGAGGGAAGCGCGGTTGTGTTGCTATAGAGACGCCATTGTCAGAACTAGAGGAATTGTCTGCGCTCGTTCTTCATCTTACATGGACCATAAAGAACCTCCAAAAAATAGTGTCTACAGTGCACATATAATAGTGTCATACAGTGCTCTCATAATAGTGTCTACAGTGCTCTCATAATAGTGCCATACAGTGCTCTCATAATAGCGCCATACAGTGCTGTCATAATAGTGCCATACAGTGCTCTCATAATAGCGCCATACAGTGCTGTCATAATAGTGCCATACAGTGCTCTCATAATAGTGTCTACAGTGCACATATAATAGTGTCATACAGTGCTCTCATAATAGTGTCATACAGTGCTCTCATAATAGTGTCTACAGTGCACATATAATAGTGTCATACAATGCTCTCATAATAGTGTCATACAGTGCTCTCATAATAGTGTCTACAGTGCACATATAATAGTGTCATACAGTGCTCTCATAATAGTGTCATACAGTGCTCTCATAATAGTGTCTACAGTGCACATATAATAGTGTCATACAGTGCTCTCATAATAGTGTCATACAGTGCTCTCATAATAGTGTCTACAGTGCACATATAATAGTGTCATACAGTGCTCTCATAATAGTGCCATACAGTGCTCTCATAATAGTGCCATACAGTGCTCTCATAATAGTGTCATACAGTGCTCTCATAATAGTGTCTACAGTGCTCTCATAATAGTGCCATACAGTGCTCTCATAATAGCGCCATACAGTGCTGTCATAATAGTGCCATACAGTGCTCTCATAATAGTGTCTACAGTGCACATATAATAGTGTCATACAGTGCTCTCATAATAGTGTCATACAGTGCTCTCATAATAGTGTCTACAGTGCACATATAATAGTGTCATACAGTGCTCTCATAATAGTGTCATACAGTGCTCTCATAATAGTGTCTACAGTGCACATATAATAGTGTCATACAGTGCTCTCATAATAGTGTCATACAGTGCTCTCATAATAGTGTCTACAGTGCACATATAATAGTGTCATACAGTGCTCTCATAATAGTGTCATACAGTGCTCTCATAATAGTGTCTACAGTGCACATATAATAGTGTCATACAGTGCTCTCATAATAGTGCCATACAGTGCTCTCATAATAGTGCCATACAGTGCTCTCATAATAGTGTCATACAGTGCTCTCATAATAGTGTCTACAGTGCACATATAATAGTGTCATACAGTGCTCTCATAATAGTGTCATACAGTGATCTCATAATAGTGTCATACAGTGCTCTCATAATAGTGCCATACAGTGCTCTCATAATAGTGTCATACAGTGCTCTCATAATAGTGTCTACAGTGCTCTCATAATAGTGCCATACAGTGCTCTCATAATAGCGCCATACAGTGCTGTCATAATAGTGCCATACAGTGCTCTCATAATAGTGTCTACAGTGCACATATAATAGTGTCATACAGTGCTCTCATAATAGTGTCATACAGTGCTCTCATAATAGTGTCTACAGTGCACATATAATAGTGTCATACAGTGCTCTCATAATAGTGTCATACAGTGCTCTCATAATAGTGTCTACAGTGCACATATAATAGTGTCATACAGTGCTCTCATAATAGTGTCTACAGTGCTCTCATAATAGTGCCATACAGTGCTCTCATAATAGCGCCATACAGTGCTGTCATAATAGTGCCATACAGTGCTCTCATAATAGTGTCTACAGTGCACATATAATAGTGTCATACAGTGCTCTCATAATAGTGTCATACAGTGCTCTCATAATAGTGTCTACAGTGCACATATAATAGTGTCATACAGTGATCTCATAATAGTGTCATACAGTGCTCTCATAATAGTGCCCTACAGTGCTCTCATAATAGTGTCATACAGTGATCTCATAATAGTGTCATACAGTGCTCTCATAATAGTGCCATACAGTGCTCTCATAATAGTGTCATACAGTGCTCTCATAATAGTGTCATACAGTGATCTCATAATAGTGTCATACAGTGCTCTCATAATAGTGCCATACAGTGCTCTCATAATAGTGTCATACAGTGATATCATAATAGTGTCATACAGTGATCTCATAATAGTGTCATACAGTGATCTCATAATAGTGTCATACAGTGATCTCATAATAGTGTCATACAGTGATCTCATAATAGTGCAATACAGTGCTCTCATAATAGTGTCATACAGTGATCTCATAATAGTGTCATACAGTGCTCTCATAATAGTGCCATACAGTGATCTCATAATAGTGTCATACAGTGCTCTCATAATAGTGCCATACAGTGCTCTCATAATAGTGCCATACAGTGATCTCATAATAGTGTCATACAGTGCTCTCATAATAGTGTCTACAGTGCTCTCATAATAGTGTCACACAGTGCTCTCATAATAGTGCCATACAGTGCTCTCATAATAGTGCCATACAGTGATCTCATAATAGTGTCATACAGTGATCTCATAATAGTGCCATACAGTGCTCTCGTAATAGTGCCATACAGTGCAAGTATAATAATACCACACAGTGCCATAAAGTGCCCACATAATCTGTTTATACAGTATCACATAATAGTGTGATACGGTAGTCGCACAATAGTGTCATACAGTACTTTCATAATAGTGTCATATAGTGCTTACATAATAGCGTTACACGCTGCTCATATAATAGTTACACAGAGTGCTCGCATAATAGTGCATACAGTACTCACATAACATAAGGTGCCTACGCCTACATGATAGCATCAAATAATAATGCCAAACAGTGCCCACATAATAGTGCATTACAGTGCTCTCATAATAGTGCATTACAGTGCTCACATAATAGTGCATTACAGTGCCCCCCATAGTAATCCCAATTAGTGCCCACATCATAGTGCAATACAATGCTCACATAACAGTGTTGTACATGCCCACTTAACAGTGCCCATATAATAGTGAAATATAGTGCTCATGTAATTTCTCAAATAATACCACAACCCTCACTGTGATATCGATATAAATGTGATATGACGGATTATAGTAGACTGCTTTACGTGGGGATGGGGTGGTGGAGATACTAAATGATGGAGGCCTGACTGTGACCCCTGTGGCCCCCCTATAGCTACCCCCCTATCTCTGACCCTTGCAGCCCATCTTGCTAAATACTCGTTTAACCCTTCCCCCTTACACATGCACACGTGGCTTGGATCCTGTAGAGAGTGACAGGAGATGATGCTGCAGACATAAAAGGAGAAGTCTCATCCTCCAGCACGTGAGGCTACGGGAACATTGCGGCGCCCGTCAATCATCAGCTGAACACAGATCACACGACAATGAGCGGCAATTATCTAGTCGTGTGGGATGAGTGGAACGACTCCACGTGGGCAGACAGTGGAAGGTGAGTGCCAGGCAACAAGAGGCATCACCAGGGGGAGGGGGCACAGACTTCATCATGCAGATTCTTCTCAGCGGCTGATTCTTTCATCTATAACTTTGTTGGGCCTTTTTCACTCATGCGTTGTGGCTTTCCGGTTTTGAGATCCGGCACAGGATCTGTGCCATTTAATACATCCGGATGCATCCGTTTTGGTCTGATCCGGTTGTATTAAATCTAAACTGAACAAACAGGATCCGGTATGAAAATCATTGTAAGTCAATCGGCGCCAGATCTGTTTTTTTCGTTAACCAAAAAAAAACGGATCTGTCACCATTGACTCACATTGATTTTCATGACGGATCCGGTTTGTTCCGTTTCGCAGACCAGGACACAAAACCGCTCCTTGCAGCAGTTTTGTGTCCGGTCAAAAAACGCAACAAAATGTAACTTTTTGTCCATCTGGCCGTGAAAACAGCAAAAAAAAAAATTACATGTCCTATCTTTTGACAGCCAGTGGCCACACAAGTATACCACTAAGTCATGCAATCATTGGTTGCCGCAATCAAAAGCCGCCATGTATTTTACCGCAGAAACCGCTGCGGTTTCTGCCACATTTTTTCCAATGTGCAGTACCCCAGTACGGGGGTATCTACAAATGATTGGTTTGTAATGTTATTTAATGTTTGGTGATGTACGGTTGGCATCAGGAATGGGGCTAACCACCCCATTACTCCCCTCTGAGTAGGAGTGGGATGGTCCTAGTTCCTGCTAGAGGCGGGGAGTCTTAGATTGGATTCTGAGGAGTGAGGAAACAGGTCATATTGCTTCTACTCCTAGGACCTTAGAGACGAGAGAACCAACTCATCTGTGAGACCGCTACTCCAGACTTCAAAAACAAAACTACAGATATTCTGCAAAGCTAGCAGCAACCATAGCCATCCAGAGCCTGCTGAAGGTAAGGGACTACGACTCAGACAGCCATCATCTTACATCACATCCAGGCCAACTCAAATAAGCCTGCATTACACAGTGGGTACCTTCAGCCATAAGTGCCAGCTCACAGCTCTTAACCAGAAATGCAGGGGTGCATACCAGAGGTGCCATCATTTGTCACATTCAACCACCATACCTCATCATCTGTGAAGAGAAATTGGCCTATGTACAAATGTAACACCCCAGAGTTGTGTTACTAAACTCTTTTACCCCGCTACAATCTGCTAAGAGATGTAATTTTACAGTATATCCTCACAAATGTGCATAAAACCTTGCTAATTGTATGTTGCTGTAATTTCCATGTTCACCAGCAGGTGGCAGCAATGTTCTGGCAAGGACTTAAGTTCAGTTTCGTGTTTCTAGGCTGGAATAGTTCATTCCAGTTTAGCTCCCCCCTTCTGTGAGCAGAGTGGGCTATGCCCACATCCTGCCTCATGGGTGGAGAAGGAAGTTAGTGTCAGTGTGCCAGCCACCCCTGCTAGGGGAAGGTTGTGCGTGTAGGATATCCCAGATATAGGGAATCAAGCCAGGATCTTGTCTCGGCTGAGGCATTGATCATCATCCCCAGCCTGAGCCCTTCAGCCTCGGCTGGATGAAGCAAGCAGACAACTCCAGTTCCAGGAAGAAACCATACCCTGTGAAGATAACTGTGAGTCAAGTTCCAGAGACCCAGGAGAAGCCATAATCCTCCTCAGCTAGTCAGTCCCCAGACAGCAGAAGATAGAAAGTGCAGAAGCCAAATTCCTGCCACAGTTTAGAGCTACAAAGCAGACGTCCTTTCCTGCAAGCTCCAGGTAGGTGAACGCATTGCACCCGCACTGAATACCGACCCATTAATTTCTATGGAGCTGTTCACATGAGCGGTGAATTTCACGCATCACTTATGCGTTGCGTGAAAATCGCAGCATGCTCTATATTCTGCGTTTTTTTACGCAACGCAGGCCCCATAGAAGTGAAAGGGGTTGCGTGAAAATCGCAAGCATCCGCAAGCAATTTTCACGCACGGTTGCTAGGAGACGATCGGGATGGAGACCCGATCATTATTATTTTCCCTTATAACATGGTTATAAGGGAAAATAATAGCATTCTGAATACAGAATGCATAGTAAAATAGCGCTGGAGGGGTTAAAAAATAAATAAAAATAATTAAACTCACCTTAATCCACTTGATCGCGATGCCGGCATCTCCTTCTGTCTCCTTTGCTGAACAGGACCTGTGGTGAGCATTCATTACAGGTAAAGGATCTGTGGTGACGTCACTCCGGTCATCACATGATCTTTTACCATGGTAATGGATCATGTGATGGATCATGTGATGACGGGAGTGACGTCACCACAGGTCCTGTTCCTGTAATAAATGCTCACCACAGGTCCTGTTCCTGTAATAAATGCTCACCACAGGTCCTGTTCAACAAAGGAGACAGACGAGAAGCCGGACTGCGCGATCAACTGGACTAAGGTGAGTTAAATTATTATCATTATTTTTTTAACCCCTCCAGCGCTATTTTACTATGCATTCTGTATTCAGTTTCCCTTATAACATAGGGATAATAATACAATCTACAGAACACCGATCCCAAGCCCGAACTTCTGTGAAGAAGTTCGGGTACCAAACATGCGCGATTTTTCTCACGCGAGTGCAAAACGCATTACAATGTTTTGCACTCGCGCGGAAAAATCGCGGGTTTTCCCGTAACGCACCCGCACGAACAAACAATAGACTATTATACTGACCCACTGCATAATTTGGCGCCCGTGTAACCGTACCACGGTCCTGCTCATTGCACAAACTACTGCTGGATGTATTACAACTACTATTTTCTCAGTAAAGAGAGACATTTATTCCTCTACTTCTGGCCTGATTACTTTAACCACCTTTTCACTGCACCGATCCCCAGGGAGCAATGGCCTGAGGCCTACTACCACTCCCATCCTCTGCACTGGCTCCTCAGGGGCTTGCTGCATTAACAGGATTGTGCCTCTGTACCGTACTATCATTTGCCTAATTGCTGTGTGGACCCTAAAAGAAACTTTATTGCCTAGCTGGAGGGAATTCAGTGGAAGCTATGGCCACATCGTGTTGACAAGACTACTTGTGGTTGTTTCACACTCACCACCGCCTGGTAGCGAGGCCCAGAATCACGGCATCAGAGACGCACCAGCACGCCAGAGCCGTTAATCTGCAATCTTAGATCCACGCTACTTACGCCAAAGCTCCACTCCTCCAGAGAAGGAAGTCAGAGAGAACGCCCAGCCGAGGGGCAGGCAACATGTGTATGCGCTTCTCTCCGCTGGGTGTGGGGGGGGGATCGGCACGTGGTTTGATCTGACATGTTTTCCGTTTGGATCAAATGACGTCGGTGTTGTTTCTGGTGCTTGCCGCACCTTCTTTCCCCAGGTGTGGCTATTAGGGTCATTAACCTTCTCTATTTATAGTTGCTTCTCCCACAATGCTGTGCGGTTTATAGCTTCTGTTTGGACCTTTTGGATAGATTGTGGTTGGATCTCGGCTGAGTTCCTGGGGCTTCCATTGCTCCTTTGAAGTTACGTCTTTCCTTTCCCTTTTGTTTGGGTTCTGTGTGTTGCATTTTCCTTTTGTTTGTATTAGGCCTGTAGGAGACTCCTGTTCGTCTTTCCTTTTGGAGGAACAGGTAGTCTCGTCCCTGCCATTAGTACCAGGGTTCTATAGGGATTGCTAGGACTCTAGGTATTCCTGCGTATGAACTCCACTACCTTTGGGGTCTGTTCATACTGGTAGTCAGTCAGGATTTTGGTTAGGGTTTTCACTAGGAGGTGTCCATTCTCCTTCCCTGTTCCCCCCCCTTCCCTCCTATGCTCGGTGTGGTGTTTCCCTCCCACACAGAAGCATGACACTAGGTAGGTCAGTGCCTGAAGAGCGCTGCATACCTATTGGCTTATGCCGATGACTCCTAGCGCTACAAAACCCCTCTGGGAGAGTGTGTGATCAGGGTCTTTGATCACCCCCATCCTGGGGTCCCTAAGCAAGAGCTACTTGACTATGGCCCTCTATAGCCTTTACAAGGACAACCACATGGAGTATACCCCCATGGTCGATTTGCCACCGAGGTTACCTTGCTATCTAAACCCCCGTTTCCTGACACTCCATCGGAGGTTAGGCCCAAGGATCAGCTGGGCCCTACTGCTTCTCTCTGTCTATAGGAGACTGCATCTGGGGCCCTTCGCTTTGGTCCCTTGCCACAGCCCAAACCAGAGGCCTTGATCCCAGGGTTACTGAAGGCTCCAAAAGCAGGTATGCTTGCCACTAATGTGATCATCAGCCTGACTATAACCATCCATACCGGGTCCACCTACAAGTATGAGCTTCCCTGGAAGCTACCACCAGAACAGCAGGCCCAATACAAGGAGGCATACAGCACCATCCTGCCCCCTGGCGTTTACCTGCTACCACCACGGGAACTCATGCTCTCCTACTCTTATGCTCCAGCAGGACCATCTGAGTTAAGGGGTCCCTCATCATCTTCGCAAGCAGTTTAGGATTCTGCAGGCCTGTCTGTGGTCACTGGAGGTCAACACAACCCCAGTTTAAGCTTTAAAGTGACTGCCACAGAACCTCCAGGGGAGGACATCCTCATGGATCTTGGAGAGGAGGAGAAAGAGGAAGAGTTCACACTAATCTAAGCATACTGGAGAAATCTGGCGGGAAATAATGCATGGGTGAGGTGAATTGGCCCCTGTTGTATTTTATATGTTCTGTTGGCCCTATATAGTCCGCCAGGGGCAGACTGGGAACTTAAAGTGGCCCTGGAGTACCATATTGTGGCACAGCAGTACCATATTGTGGCACATTATACCACCCCAGCAGAGCCAAATACCACAGTCCATCAGAAAATACTGCCTCAGCAGCACAAAAAAAATCCCCAAAAACTTCCACTGGCCGGCCATGAGGAGGGCTCAGGCTGCCCCCTGGGCATCGGCCCACTGGGAAATTTCCCTGTAAGGTCTGTGGCCGATCCGCCCCCGTAGTCCGCCCTATATTGCCCTGCTATACCTACAGAACTCCATCAATCAGTCAATCCCAAGTTGGGCACTTTGCACTTTCCCTTCCATTCTCAGGTTAGGCCAGATCTCAAGGTTTCGTGCCTAAGGAATAGACTCGAACGTCACCCGAGCTCCTTGTGACCAAATTGTGCTACCAGGACTACATTTTACAGAGCAGAAAGTTGGAGATTTGTTTCATCTGAAGGTTTGTTACAATTGCATCCAGTCTAGACAATCCTCTGTGAGACCAGACTGGACTCCAAACCGATCTATTTCCTTTGCCCTAATATATTGTAACAAACCATCCGGAGAGATGAATGATTTGTGGTGCTGTCTGCAGCACACTGAGACATGGTAACAAACCCTCCCCTGTGAGGTTGTAAACAGAGATCTTGAAAATGGTCCCAAATCGGAACCCTTGGTCTAGATGTAGTGTCCCACTAGGTAGGGGTGGGCACTACACAAGGGTCTATTGGGTCACGTGTTACTTCTACTTTTAAGGGACAGTAATAATATATTTAACCATGTATTTTAATGTATTTTCTATGTGCTTTTATGTGTATTGTTCCCCTGTGACATGTACAGCAGGCCTATTAGGGTGTAGTTAGGCATCCTAGACACTAGAGGGAGATAGGGAGCCCCTAGTATAAATGTTCAGGCCCAGACAGGGAGGAGGTAGTCTGTAGTCAGGAGTCTGTGGAGACAGAAGTGAGAGGGCATCTTAGCCAGAGATATGCTGAGGGCCTCCTCCTGACATGCAGCTAGATAGTCCAGGCTTCTAGTTGCCACCAGGAGGCTAGTGAAGGATTATAGCCTGCCTGAAGTATCATTGAGCCCATGATAGCACAAGAAGAATCTACCCCAGTAGAAGAGATGTTCCTCCTGGGAGAAACCTGCAGTACCCTCAAGCCAAGCAGAGCCAGTGTATCCAGCTAAGGCAAGTAAGCTGAAGGGCAGAAGAATCATTAAGCAAATGCAAGGATAAATACGGGAGGAAGATTATTTGCCAAGGATAAAATCCAGCATTGAGGTATCCGGACCTTGGGATAAAAGCCAGACAGGAGTTCTGAGGAACAGTGTACACTATATCTGAGGAGAAGGTACAGCCTAGTCTGAGTGTTGGATTATTATTGCCCTCTGAGTATCTTGCAAAGATTATACCTGCCAGTATTGAAAATTAGCCTGCTTGTGAAGCACTTGATGTAAGGGACTGTATTACCATCTTATTGTACAAAGTTGGACTGTTCTCCAGTAAAGCAAAGTTTGGTTCACTATACCATCTGTGTACCTCACTTATTGCCACTATAAATCGGTGTGCCACCGTTACAGGCACTGGCGTCACGAATCTTAAAGGGACCTTGCACTAGGCACATAAAACACCTGCAACATCCAGGGCACCTCATCCACCATCAGGCCTGGTCCCTACATACAGAGTGTGCCCCAGAGGACTACTGTGTCAGCCTATCCTTCACTGTCGCATGCCTGCCCAGGGTTCGTCTTCAGAACTGTGAGTAACCCTCGCTTGCCCATAACCGTGACTTCACAATCGCTATACCCTGCAGGTCTGGCATGTTGCATAAATTGGCGTCACGAACAGGATGCGATCATTCTTGCGCCATTGCGGAAGATAAACTGTGTGCCGTTATATGCCTAAAAAGTGACTAGCCCTACTTGTTTATTGAAGAAAAATTGCTGGGCCAAAGAACTGTAAAGATTGCGGTGTGAAGCTGTGTTTTATGGACTGTTTTACTGTTTTAAAGCCACCGCTTGCTGTCAGTGAATAGACAGCGTTTGCTTAAAGATGGCTGCTTGAACTGACTGAAATTAATTGCTGCGTCATCTTTGTACTTGGTTGGTGGGAAAAAGTGCGGGAAAGACTGCTAAAAGTGCGGGAAAGACTGTATGTCCGCGCCACCGCCCTGTCTGAAAATTTACATTTCTGCTAAGATGGACTCCGCCTCCCCATGTTGGAGTACCCGGGGGGCGGCCTCCCCGGAGCAGTGGGAGGTCGCAGGCGAGATACTGGGTGCCGCCCTGTCGCTCTCCAGAGAAGGATCGAGCATGTTGAAGAGTGAGGACTGCTCTAATCTTACGTCGGCACCTGTTGGATTACAGATGAATCCTAATACTATGGAGCAAGAGGAAGCTCCACCGGCCTACTCTCCGGGACCGGAGAGACCCACCTGCCTGTCGCCAAGGGCACAGTCTGAGCCTTACTATGGCTCATGGAAAGACTTTCACAGGCCCTCAATGCAATGGTCGGCACTGATGGCAGAAGTGCGGGAGGCCGCGATTAAAAAGACAACCTGAACCAAGATTTACTTTTAAGAAGTGGCAAAGAGCATATATGAGCGCCACACTGACAACCAACCACGCCTGGAAAGGAGAAAGGGGTTGGTAGTGGCCTTCGACAAGGACCGAGGCTTTGGTTTTATCAAGGACTACACTACCGGCAGGGATCTCTACGTAAACCGCAGATCCGTCAAGCGGAGCTACCTCCCGGAACATATGCATAACCTCCGCGAGGGAGAGGAGGTGGAGTTTACCCCTGCCGAGGGCCTCCGAGGCCCATACGCCACCGCTGTGACCCGGCCCAAGCCGGAAGCGGAAGATTGGGAGGAGGACGATGATCTTGCCAGTCCGGAACCTAAACCGGAGAGTCCTACGACACCTACCCATACCACCTTCCAGGAGCGGGGCTCGTTTATTGGACCGAATGTGTTCTGGCAGCCGACCGTGGTAGAGAAATGGGTAAGCCCCTACCCGTCGCCTGAGCTGCCCCGCCGGGAAAAGACTATTAAGAAACTTGAGAATCTAGAACGATTTCATGCTGCCCTGGACAACATACGAAAAGGGAAAAGAGCAAACGCATCACCTGAACCTGCAGCGGCTGCGCAAGACAAGCCGGATCCCTTACCTGCACCTGCGGTGACGACAGAGGACTCCAGCAGCGACGCAGAGCAAGAGAGTTTGGATGACCAGATCGTCCGACTTGAAATGAAGTTGCGAGGCCTGCGCCAGCTTGCCTCCTCTAGAATACAGTCTCCACCACTGAGGAAAAAGAGCGAGGTTAAAGACTCAGACGTCTCTGAGCCAAAGGTAAAGGCGTCTACCCCTGTCAGCCGGCCATTGATAGTAACTGGCGCCGCGGTGGGGCCCCCAAGAAAACTCACCTATGCCAGGAGCCGCCGCGTACCGTCAATAACCCCTGAGCCAACAGGGCCTCCCACTGTTATAATACCTGGACCTATGGAGCCTTCCATCACATGTGCATCCAGGTACAGCGATCCGTTTGCAACATTAAGGCCACCAACCATAATCACCCCTAGGCCTATGGGGCCAATACCAATTAGGGGTCCTTTCATGCTGCAACTGCCGCCAAATACTGTTTTGTGGGCCCATCCGCATGTCGATTCTCACTACAGGCCCAATTTACAAATGGAACCAGGGAGTTCCACTGATGTACTACGTGGATTTGACACACACCTGTGAGTAGGCCTGCCAGGCCACTATGCGATTTATTTTGTCAAGGGACCTTTACTAAAGAGGATTTAACCCTTTCAGGACAGGAGTCCTTTGTTTTTGGTCCTATGTTGCTGCTGCCAGTTACCCACGGCTCAGTGGTGGTGGTAGGCCACTGAAATTACTAATTGCTACAAGGCCATCCAGTTTTCAGGACCTCCTGCCTGCTTCCAGAACTAAAGCCAAGTTGTGCCTATTTTTGTTTGCACTTTAACCCTTTTAACCCCCTTTTCAGGTTGATTAAGGGATATTACAGCACTTATTTTATACGCCATTTTAATAATGTGGACTTTTTATTGTGCTGTGACTTTTATATGCAACTTACGCTCCAAGTAAATGTGCCCAGAGATGACTAATTTATGTGGGCCTCTGAGATGCTGCTCTATTATGCAACCTATACTTCAAGGAAATGTACCCAGAGATAGACTCTACTGTATGTGAGCCACTGAGATGCTGCTCTTCTGCTCTATATTAATGGCTCTTCAGATATATATCACTTGCTTTAACCATTTACAAGACCAGGGTACGGACTCAGTTTGTTCTTTGAGCCTCCAAGGACTTATGTTATTTAGCATTTTCTATGGGACTACTGTGTTTTATTATGGACAATTGCACTTTAATTTTATTATGGACTATGCTGGTATTCTTGATACGCTGCACCAGGTCAGCGGCCCCTGTTCCCTTATGTTATCCTGAGAGAAGAGAATGACGCCCCTTTTCACCGGACTTGTTCCAAAGCCAGCGTACTGCCTCATATATATATAAGTAATTGCAAATGTAGATGTATGTTCCTGCTTTGCATTATTTTTGTCTTTCAGGTGCAGTCTCCAGCTGGGCAGGGCCCCCTTTATGTTGCGCCAAGGACGGGCAACGTCGTAGCATGGGGGTATGTAGTGTCCCACTAAGTAGGGGTGGGCACTACACAAGGGTCTATTGGGTCACGTGTTACTTCTACTTTTAAGGGACAGTAATAATATATTTAACCATGTATTTTAATGTATTTTCTATGTGCTTTTATGTGTATTGTTCCCCCGTGACATGTACAGCAGGCCTATTAGGGTGTAGTTAGGCATCCTAGACACTAGAGGGAGATAGGGAGCCTAGTATAAATGTTCAGGCCCAGACAGGGAGGAGGTAGTCTGTAGTCGGGAGTCTGTGGAGACAGAAGTGAGAGGGCATCTTAGCCAGAGATATGCTGAGGGCCTCCTCCTGACATGCAGTTGCCACTTGCCACCAGGAGGCTAGTGAAGGATTATAGCCTGCCTGAAGTATCATTGAGCCCATGATAGCACAAGAAGAATCTACCCCAGTAGAAGAGATGTTCCTCCTGGGAGAAACCTGCAGTACCCTCAAGCCAAGCAGAGCCAGTGTATCCAGTTAAGGCAAGTAAGCTGAAGGGCAGAAGAATCATTAAGCAAATCCAAGGATAAATACGGGAGGAAGAATATTTGCCAAGGATAAAAGCCAGCATTGAGGTATCCGGGCCTTGGGATAAAAGCCAGACAGGAGTTCTAATGAACAGTGTACACTATATCTGAGGAGAAGGTACAGCCTAGTCTGAGTGTTGGATTATTATTGCCCTCTGAGTATCTTGCAAAGATTATACCTGCTAGTATTGAAAATTAGCCTGCTTGTGAAGCACTTGATGTAAGGGACTGTATTACCATCTTATTGTACAAAGTTGGACTGTTCTCCAGTAAAGCAAAGTTTGGTTCACTATACCACCTGTGTACCTCACTTATTGCAACTATAAATCGGTGTGCCACCGTTACAGGCACTGGCGTCACGAATCTTAAAGGGACCTTGCACTAGGCACATAAAACACCTGCAACATCCAGGGCACCTCATCCACCATCAGGCCTGGTCCCTAAAGGCAGAGTGTGCCCCAGAGGACTACTGTGTCAGCCTATCCTTCACTGTCGCATGCCTGCCCAGGGTTCGTCTTCAGAACTGTGAGTAACCCTCGCTTGCCCATAACCGTGACCTCACAATCGATATACCCTGCAGGTCTGGCATGTTGCATAGAGATGCGACAGAACATTTCATTATACAGGGATTACGCTCCATTTACATAATAGCAGCGCCCCTTCCTTTAAGGCAGAGGTGTGGGGTGTCAGAGGCGGGCACCCTGGACTGCTGCCCGGCTTCCGTGCTGCAGGCTCTAATGATGCAACTGGGAAAAAGGGAGGAAAATGAATGGGGATGTCAAGACAGCCCTCGCCCTGCGAGCTAGAAGGGCGCCCAGCCAGATATAAGCCTCGCCGGCATCTGTCACTAAGGAGTCATACAAGTGCAGAGGGCACCTGGAGACTGGCACTGCCAAGCGATGAGATTGTGAGCCCCATAACAGAGAACTGAACTACAGGCTCCCCCCAAAACTGAAGACATGAAGACGGTGTTGTTGTGGGTATCAGTGCTGCAGCTGGTGAGATTGGCAGTGCCCGGCAAATTCCCAGGTGAGCTCAGGTGGAGGTGATGTCAGCATTTATCAGTCTTTATGAAGAATCAGCATTTTCTGTGCTAAAAACAGAAAATCATTGTCATTTACAGCAAGTGTCATACTCCAGTCACCTCCGGAGCTGCAGTCACTATTCTACTATCCCATCGTTTGTCATGCTCTAGTAATATCTAGAGCTGCAATCACGATTCTACTGTTACATGATCTATCATACTCCAGCCACATCCAAAGCTGCAGTTATTATTCTGTCGTTACATCAGTCGCATACACAGTTGCAGTCCCTATTCTGCTGTTATATCATTTTTTGTGCTCCAGTCATATCCAGAGCTTCATTCACAATTGTGATATTTGATCTCTTCTTATACTACAGCAGCCTTATGCCTAATGTTTTATAGGACAGTCACATCCAGAGCTGCAGTCATGCTTCTGTGGTTAAATTAAGTCACATTCAGAGCTGCATTCAGAATTGTGCTATTTGATCTTTTCTTACAATGCAGTCCCATCTACAGCAGTCTTTTGCCTAAGTCACATCCAGAGCTGCAGTCACAATTCTGTGGTTACATCATATATTATACTGCAGTCACATCCACAGCTAAAGTCACAATTCTGTGGTTACGTCATAATTATACTGCAGTCACATCCACAGCTGCAGTCACAAATCATATATTATACTGCAGTCACATCCACAGCTGCAGTCACAATTCTGTGGTTACATCATATATTATACTGCAGTCACATCCACAGCTGAAGTCACAATTTTGTGGTTACATCATATATTATACTGCAGTCACTTCCAGAGCTGCAATCACAATTCTACGGTTACATAATGTGTTATACTCCAGTCACATCCACAGCTGCAGTCACAATTCTGCTGTTACAACATATATTATTCTGCAGTCACATCCAGAGCCGCAGTCACAATTCTACGGTTACATAATGTGTTACACTCCAGTCACATCCATAGCTGCAGTCCCAATTCTGTGGTTACATCATGTATTATACTGCAGTCACAATTCTGCTTTTGCATCATGTATCATACTGCAGTCACATCCAGAGCTGCAGTAACAATTCTGCTTTTACATCATGTATTATACTGCAGTCACATCCAGAGCTGCAGTAACAATTCAGCAGTTACGCAATGTCTTATACTCCAGTCACATCTACAGCTGCATCGCATCCACAGTTCTTCTCACTTCCTGTAGGGATTTGTCACTTCTGTGCACTTTGTATAGACAAAATAAATTTTGTAGAATTCTATGTAAAAAAAAAATGACACAATTCTGTGTGACGAAATAAAGTTCAGTTAATTTTGTGACATAGAATGTCATTTTGTCGCATTTTGTGACATAGAATTCTGCATTTTTGTCACAGAATGCACTTTGAAGAAATGGCGCCCCATAGTGCACAGACCTCCCTGCACCCTGATTTCATACGCTTTGTGCATCCCCTACACTACAATGCCGGGTATACACTACATCTCCTACTATGCGGCGCAGCAGAGCATACACTGTACAGACAATCACCTATAGGGTCAGCAGCCCGAGAGCTAACAGGAAACCTGCAGAATTGTGATTTTAGCTCTGGATGTGCCTTTATTATAGAACATGAAATAACAGAACTGTGACTGCAGCTCTTAATGTGATTAGAGTACAAGACCTGATGTAACACTGGATCAGTGAAAGACAGGTTAGATATTGGTCTATGGAGGGGACTTCCTTACAGCTCCTCTGTGCTGCTGTTGCCTGAGTATGTGTACTGTATGAACTCTAATGATGTCAGCGGGGGGTTAATAATCTGTGTGTATGAGGACTGCTGGACATATTAGGGACTGATCCCATGGTATCAGGAGCTTTATATCTGCTCATCACCTGCCTGGTATAAATATGTGACTCCTTGCCCCTCTGACTGTTCTTCCTGTCACAGATGTAGAGAAGGAGCCAAAGTACTGGAGAGACCATGGCCGTCAGACCCTAGAAGAAGCCCTGAGACTGCAGAGTCTGAACATGAACAAAGCCAGCAATCTCATCCTGTTCCTGGGAGACGGTAGGTAGACGGCACCATTAACACCAGTGATGAGGCAGAGATTTGCAGGGAGATGATACAGGGCACGATGCCAGACTGGTAGAATTCGGACACTCCCGGGTCGTGGCTTCTCCTCCCTTCCAGATTTGGACCCTAGAAATTCTGTATGATTGCAAAACTGCTGATGGATTTTTCCTTGTCCGGGTGACATTGTCATGCGGCCTCATTATCTTGTCAGATATTGGCGTCAGTGTTCAGGGTGTGGAAGAAATCAAATTGCCAAGTGTCACCGCCTCATTACAATGTATCATCCTGACAGGTGTTACCACATCAGAACCGGAATCAGAACTGGACAGATTAAAAGTCCATATCATGTAAATCCTGTCATATACTCCATTCACATCCAGAGCTGCAGTCACTGACCTGTTATATCCTGTCACATACTCCATTCACATCCTGAGCTGCAGTCACTGAGCTGTTATATCCTGTCATATACTCCATTCGCATCCAGAGCTGCAGTCACTGACCTGTTATATCCTGTCATATACTCCATTCACATCCAGAGCTGCAGCCACTGACATGTTATATCCTGTCACATACTCCATTCACATACAGAGCTGCAGTCACTGACCTGTTATATCCTGTCATATACTCCATTCACATCCAGAGCTGCAGCCACTGACCTGTTATATCCTGTCATATACTCCATTCACATCCAGAGCTGCAGCCACTGACCTGTTATATCCTGTCATATACTCCCCTTACATCCAGAGCTGCAGTCCCTGACCTTTTACATCCTGTCATATACTCTATTCACATCCAGAGCTGCAGTCACTGAGCTGTTATATCCTGTCATATACTCCATTCGCATCCAGAGCTGCAGCCACTGACCTGTTATACCCTGTCATATACTCCATTCACATCCAGTGCTGCAGTCCCTGATCTGTTATACCCGGTCATATACTCCATTCACATCCAGTGCTGCAGTCCCTGATCTGTTATACCCGGTCATATACAGACAACTGGTATAAATACATTGATAAATCTCCTGATTCCCTTCTATCACAAAGTTGACTGCCTGCAGCCACCACTAGAGGGAGCACAATGCATAGGAATGTATACAATTACCATTGAGTGAAATTGAAGCTGTAGTAATCTATTTGCATTAAGCTCCCCCTAGTAGTGACTGCATGGAAATGCAGTGCTTTTACATCGGGAAGAGAAAGAAGAAGGAGCTCAGCGCTGACCCCGGGGCCCCACAGCAGTTGTGTGGCCTGTCTCCACTGAAGGTACACCACTTGGAAAAAGACCTCAGCTGGTTTCCCGTTTCAGGAAGTCCCTTTTCACTGCTGCCTCCTGCTGGTCAGTCTGTGTACAGACAATGCTTCACTGCAATGCACTGTGGGAGATGTAGTGTTTCCACCATGCCTACAATGCAAAGACACAAGTCTGGAGGGTGAAGGCTCTGCCCCCAGTAGTTATAAAGCCTTCATAGCGGCCCCTGTATTTATATAGCCCCAATGCAGTGCCAGCAGTTATTATGACCCCCTGTAGTGCTCCCTGTATTATAATGCCCCCTGTAGTGCCCATATGTATAATGACTCCTGTATTCTAATTCCTCCTGTAATATATTATGCCCCCCTGTAATGGTCTGGCCTGTATTATAATACCATCCATAGTACCCCCTGTAGTGCTAGTATAACTCTTTTACCCCCACTCCATAGTATAATCCCCCCCCCCCCCCGTAGTGGTAGTGTATATAGTACTCTTAACCCATAGAGTCCTGTAGTATAATGCCTCCCTGTAGTGGTCTGGTCTGTATTATAATACCACCGAAAGTACCCCCTGTAGTATAATGTCCCCTGTAGTGTTGGCATAATTCTTTCACCCCTCCTCCCCATAGTATAATCCCCCTCCCTGTAGTGGTAGTGTATATAGTACTCTTACCCCATAGTGCCCCATAGTATAATGCCCCCCCTGTAGTGGTAGTGTATATAGTACTCTTACCCCATAGTGCCCCATAGTATAATGCCCCCCCTGTAGTGGTAGTGTATATAGTACTCTTACCCCATAGTGCCCCATAGTATAATGCCCCCCCCCCCCGTAGTGGTAGTGTATATAGTACTCTTACCCCATAGTGCCCCATAGTATAATGCCCCCCCTGTAGTGGTAGTGTATATAGTACTCTTACCGCATAGTGCCCCATAGTATAATGCCCCCCCCCCCCTGTAGTGGTAGTGTATATAGTACTCTTACCCCATAGTGCCCCATAGTATAATCCCCCCCCCTGTAGTGGTAGTGTATATAGTACTCTTACCCCATAGTTCCCCATAGTATAATGCCCCCCCCCTGTAGTGGTAGTGTATATAGTACTCTTACCCCATAGTATAATCCCCCCCCTGTAGTGGTAGTGTATATAGTACTCTTACCCCATAGTGCCCCATAGTATAATGCCCCCCCCTGTAGTGGTAGTGTATATAGTACTCTTACCCCATAGTGCCCCATAGTATAATCCCCCCCCTGTAGTGGTAGTGAATATAGTACTCTTACCCCATAGTGCCCCATAGTATAATGCCCCCCTGTAGTGGTAGTGTATATAGTACTCTTACCCCATAGTGCCCCATAGTATAATGCCTCCCTGTAGCGGTAGTGTATATAGTACTCTTACCCCATAGTGCCCCATAGTATAATGCCCCCCCCTGTAGTGGTAGTATATATAGTACTCTTACCCCATAGTGCCCCATAGTATAATGCCCCCCCCCTGTAGTGGTAGTGTATATAGTACTCTTACCCCATAGTATAATGCCCCCCCCTGTAGTGGTAGTGTATATAGTACTCTTACCCCATAGTGCCCCATAGTATAATGCCCCCCCCCTGTAGTGGTAGTGTATATAGTACTCTTACCCCATAGTGCCCCATAGTATAATGCCCCCCCCCCCGTAGTGGTAGTGTATATAGTACTCTTACCCCATAGTGCCCTATAGTATAATGCCCCCCCTGTAGTGGTAGTGTATATAGTACTCTTACCGCATAGTGCCCCATAGTATAATGCCCCCCCCCCTGTAGTGGTAGTGTATATAGTACTCTTACCCCATAGTGCCCCATAGTATAATCCCCCCCCCTGTAGTGGTAGTGTATATAGTACTCTTACCCCATAGTTCCCCATAGTATAATGCCCCCCCCTGTAGTGGTAGTGTATATAGTACTCTTACCCCATAGTATAATCCCCCCCCTGTAGTGGTAGTGTATATAGTACTCTTACCCCATAGTGCCCCATAGTATAATGCCCCCCCCTGTAGTGGTAGTGTATATAGTACTCTTACCCCATAGTGCCCCATAGTATAATCCCCCCCCCTGTAGTGGTAGTGAATATAGTACTCTTACCCCATAGTGCCCCATAGTATAATGCCCCCCTGTAGTGGTAGTGTATATAGTACTCTTACCCCATAGTGCCCCATAGTATAATGCCTCCCTGTAGCGGTAGTGTATATAGTACTCTTACCCCATAGTGCCCCATAGTATAATGCCCCCCCCCCTGTAGTGGTAGTATATATAGTACTCTTACCCCATAGTGCCCCATAGTATAATGCCCCCCCCCTGTAGTGGTAGTGTATATAGTACTCTTACCCCATAGTATAATGCCCCCCCCCGTAGTGGTAGTGTATATAGTACTCTTACCCCATAGTGCCCCATAGTATAATGCCCCCCCCCCCTGTAGTGGTAGTGTATATAGTACTCTTACCCCATAGTGCCCCATACTATAATGCCCCCCCTGTAGTGGTAGTATATATAGTACTCTCACCCCATAGTGCCCCATAGTATAATGCCCCCCCCCTGTAGTGGTAGTGTATATAGTACTCTTACCCCATAGTATAATGCCCCCCCCTGTAGTGGTAGTGTATATAGTACTCTTACCCCATAGTGCCCCATAGTATAATGCCCCCCCCCTGTAGTGGTAGTGTATATAGTACTCTTACCCCATAGTGCCCCATAGTATAATGCCCCCCCCCTGTAGTGGTAGTGTATATAGTACTCTCACCCCATAGTGCCCCATAGTATAATGCCCCCCCCCTGTAGTGGTAGTGTATATAGTACTCTTACCCCATAGTATAATGCCCCCCCCTGTAGTGGTAGTGTATATAGTACTCTTACCCCATAGTGCCCCATAGTATAATGCCCCCCCCCCTGTAGTGGTAGTGTATATAGTACTCTTACCCCATAGTGCCCCATACTATAATGCGCTCCCCCTGTAGTGGTAGTGTATATAGTACTCTTACCCCATAGTGCCCCATAGTATAATGCCCCCCCTGTAGTGGTAGTATATATAGTACTCTCACCCCATAGTGCCCCATAGTATAATGCCCCCCCCCTGTAGTGGTAGTGTATATAGTACTCTTACCCCATAGTATAATGCCCCCCCCTGTAGTGGTAGTGTATATAGTACTCTTACCCCATAGTGCCCCATAGTATAATGCCCCCCCCCCCTGTAGTGGTAGTGTATATAGTACTCTTACCCCATAGTGCCCCATACTATAATGCGCTCCCCCTGTAGTGGTAGTGTATATAGTACTCTTACCCCATAGTGCCCCATAGTATAATGCCCCCCCCCTGTTGTGGTAGTGTATATAGTACTCTTACCCCATAGTGCCCCATAGTATAATGCCCCCCCCCCCCCTAGTGGTAGTGTATATAGTACTCTTACCCCATAGTGCCCCATAGTATAACCCCCCTCCCTGTAGTGGTAGTGTATATAGTACTCTTACCCCATAGTGCCCCATAGTATAATGCCCCCCCCCCCTGTAGTGGTAGTGTATATAGTACTCTTACCCCATAGTGCCCCATAGTATAATGCCCCCCCCCCTGTAGTGGTAGTGTATATAGTACTCTTACCCCATAGTGCCCCATAGTATAATGCCCCCCCCTGTAGTGGTAGTGTATATAGTACTCTTACCCCATAGTGCCCCATAGTATAATGCCCCCCCCCCCCCCCCCCCCCTGTAGTGGTAGTGTATACACTGCGTGCAGAATTATTAGGCAAATGAGTATTTTGACCACATCATCCTCTTTATGCATGTTGTCTTACTCCAAGCTGTATGGGCTCGAAAGCCTACTACCAATTAAGCATATTAGGTGATGTGCATCTCTGTAATGAGAAGGGGTGTGGTCTAATGACATCAACACCCTATATTAGGTGTGCATAATTATTAGGCAAATCCTTTCCTTTGGCAAAATGGGTCAAAAGAAGGACTTGACAGGCTCAGAAAAGTCAAAAATAGTGAGATATCTTGCAGAGGGATGCAGCACTCTTAAAATTGCAAAGCTTCTGAAGCGTGATCATCGAACAATCAAGCGTTTCATTCAAAATAGTCAACAGGGTCGCAAGAAGCGTGTGGAAAAACCAAGGTGCAAAATAACTGCCCATGAACTGAGAAAAGTCAAGCGTGCAGCTGCCAAGATGCCACTTGCCACCAGTTTGGCCATATTTCAGAGCTGCAACATCACTGGAGTGCCCAAAAGCACAAGGTGTGCAATACTCAGAGACATGGCCAAGGTAAGAAAGGCTGAAAGACGACCACCACTGAACAAGACACACAAGCTGAAACGTCAAGACTGGGCCAAGAAATATCTCAAGACTGATTTTTCTAAGGTTTTATGGACTGATGAAATGAGAGTGAGTCTTGATGGGCCAGATGGATGGACCCGTGGCTGGATTGGTAAAGGGCAGAGAGCTCCAGTCCGACTCAGACGCCAGCAAGGTGGAGGTGGAGTACTGGTTTGGGCTGGTATCATCAAAGATGAGCTTGTGGGGCCTTTTCGGGTTGAGGATGGAGTCAAGCTCAACTCCCAGTCCTACTGCCAGTTTCTGGAAGACACCTTCTTCAAGCAGTGGTACAGGAAGAAGTCTGCATCCTTCAAGAAAAACATGATTTTCATGCAGGACAATGCTCCATCACACGCGTCCAAGTACTCCACAGCGTGGCTGGCAAGAAAGGGTATAAAAGAAGAAAATCTAATGACATGGCCTCCTTGTTCACCTGATCTGAACCCCATTGAGAACCTGTGGTCCATCATCAAATGTGAGATTTACAAGGAGGGAAAACAGTACACCTCTCTGAACAGTGTCTGGGAGGCTGTGGTTGCTGCTGCACGCAATGTTGATGGTGAACAGATCAAAACACTGACAGAATCCATGGATGGCAGGCTTTTGAGTGTCCTTGCAAAGAAAGGTGGCTATATTGGTCACTGATTTGTTTTTTGTTTTGTTTTTGAATGTCAGAAATGTATATTTGTGAATGTTGAGATGTTATATTGGTTTCACTGGTAAAAATAAATAATTGAAATGGGTATATATTTGTTTTTTGTTAAGTTGCCTAATAATTATGCACAGTAATAGTCACCTGCACACACAGATATCCCCCTAAAATAGCTAAAACTAAAAACAAACTAAAAACTACTTCCAAAAATATTCAGCTTTGATATTAATGAGTTTTTTGGGTTCATTGAGAACATGGTTGTTGTTCAATAATAAAATTAATCCTCAAAAATACAACTTGCCTAATAATTCTGCACTCCCTGTATAGTACTCTTACCCCATAGTGCCCCATAGTATAATGCCCCCCCCTGTAGTGGTAGTGTATATAGTACTCTTACCCCATAGTGCCCCATAGTATAATGCCCCCCCCCCCCTGTAGTGGTAGTGTATATAGTACTCTTACCCCATAGTGCGCCATAGTATAATGCCCCCCCCCCCTGTAGTGGTAGTGTATATAGTACTCTTACCCCATAGTGCCCCATAGTATAATGCCCCCCCGTAGTGGTAGTGTATATAGTACTCTTACCCCATAGTGCCCCATAGTATAATGCCCCCTCTGTAGTGGTAGTGTATATAGTACTCTTACCCCATAGTATAATGCCCCCCCCCTGTAGTGGTAGTGTATATAGTACTCTTACCCCATAGTGCCCCATAGTATAATGCCCCCCCCCCCCTGTAGTGGTAGTGTATATAGTACTCTTACCCCATAGTGCCCCATAGTATAATGCCCCCCCTGTAGTGGTAGTGTATATAGTACTCTTACCCCATAGTGCCCCATAGTATAATGCCCCCCCCTGTAGTGGTAGTGTATATAGTACTCTTACTTACCCCATAGTGCCCCATAGTATAATGCCCCCCCCCCCCCTGTAGTGGTAGTGTATATAGTACTCTTACCCCATAGTGCCCCATAGTATAATGCCCCCCCTGTAGTGGTAGTGTATATAGTACTCTTACCCCATAGTGCCCCATAGTATAATCCCCCTCCCTGTAGTGGTAGTGTATATAGTACTCTTACTTACCCCATAGTGCCCCATAGTATAATGCCCCCCCCCCTGTAGTGGTAGTGTATATAGTACTCTTACCCCATAGTGCCCCATAGTATAATGCCTCCCTGTAGCGGTAGTGTATATAGTACTCTTACCCCATAGTGCCCCATAGTATAATGCCCCCCCTGTAGTGGTAGTGTATATAGTACTCTTACCCCATAGTGCCCCATAGTATAATGCCCCCCCCCCCTGTAGTGGTAGTGTATATAGTACTCTTACCCCATAGTGCCCCATAGTATAATGCCCCCCCACCCCCTGTAGTGGTAGTGTATATAGTACTCTTACCCCATAGTGCCCCATACTGTAATGCCCCCCCACCCCCTGTAGTGGTAGTGTATATAGTACTCTTACCCCATAGTGCCCCATACTGTAATGCCCCCCCTGTAGTGGTAGTGTATACAGTACTCTTACCCCATAGTGCCCCATAGTATAATGCCCCCCCCCCCCTGTAGTGGTAGTGTATATAGTACTCTTACCCCATAGTATAATCCCCCCCCTGTAGTGGTAGTGTATATAGTACTCTTACCCCATAGTGCCCCATAGTATAATGCCCCCCCCCCTGTAGTGGTAGTGTATAGAGTACTCTTACCCCATAGTGCCCCATAGTAAAATCCCCCCCCTGTTGTGGTAGTGTATATAGTACTCTTACCCCATAGTGCCCCATAGTATAATGCCTCCCTGTAGCGGTAGTGTATATAGTACTCTTACCCCATAGTGCCCCATAGTATAACCCCCCTCCCTGTAGTGGTAGTGTATATAGTACTCGTGCCCCATAGTATAATGCCCCCCCCCCTGTAGTGGTAGTGTATATAGTACTCTTACCCCATAGTGCCCCATAGTATAATTCCCCCCCTGTAGTGGTAGTGTATATAGTACACTTACCCCATAGTGCCCCATAGTATAATGCCCCCCCCCCTGTAGTGGTAGTGTATATAGTACTCTTACCCCATAGTGCCCCATAGTATAATGCCCCCCCTGTAGTGGTAGTGTATATAGTACTCTTACCCCATAGTGCCCCATAGTATAATGCCCCCCCCCTGTAGTGGTAGTGTATATAGTACTCTTACCCCATAGTGCCCCATAGTATAATGCCCCCCCCCTGTAGTGGTAGTGTATATAGTACTCTTACCCCATAGTGCCCCATAGTATAATGCCCCCCCTGTAGTGGTAGTGTATATAGTACTCTTACCCCATAGTGCCCCATAGTATAATGCCCCCCCCCCCCTGTAGTGGTAGTGTATATAGTACTCTTACCCCATAGTATAATGCCCCCCCCCCCTGTAGTGGTAGTGTATATAGTACTCTTACCCCATAGTGCCCCATAGTATAATGCCCCCCCCCTCTGTAGTGGTAGTGTATATAGTACTCTTACCCCATAGTGCCCCATAGTATAATGCCCCCCCTGTAGTGGTAGTGTATATAGTACTCTTACCCCATAGTGCCCCATAGTATAATGCCCCCCTGTAGTGGTAGTGTATATAGTACTCTTACCCCATAGTGCCCCATAGTATAATGCCCCCCCCTGTAGTGGTAGTGTATATAGTACTCTTACCCCATAGTGCCCCATAGTATAATGCCCCCCCCCTACACCTGTAGTGGTAGTGTATATAGTACTCTTACCCCATAGTGCCCCATAGTATAATCCCCCTCCCTGTAGTGGTAGTGTATATAGTACTCTTACTTACCCCATAGTGCCCCATAGTATAATGCCCCCCCCCTGTAGTGGTAGTGTATATAGTACTCTTACCCCATAGTGCCCCATAGTATAATGCCTCCCTGTAGCGGTAGTGTATATAGTACTCTTACCCCATAGTACCCCATAGTATAATGCCCCCCCTGTAGTGGTAGTGTATATAGTACTCTTACCCCATAGTGCCCCATAGTATAATGCCCCCCCCCTGTAGTGGTAGTGTATATAGTACTCTTACCCCATAGTGCCCCATAGTATAATGCCCCCCCACCCCCTGTAGTGGTAGTGTATATAGTACTCTTACCCCATAGTGCCCCATACTATAATGCCCCCCCTGTAGTGGTAGTGTATATAGTACTCTTACCCCATAGTGCCCCATAGTATAATGCCCCCCCCCTGTAGTGGTAGTGTATATAGTACTCTTACCCCATAGTATAATCCCCCCCCTGTAGTGGTAGTGTATATAGTACTCTTACCCCATAGTGCCCCATAGTATAATGCCCCCCCCCTGTAGTGGTAGTGTATAGAGTACTCTTACCCCATAGTGCCCCATAGTATAATCCCCCCCCTGTTGTGGTAGTGTATATAGTACTCTTACCCCATAGTGCCCCATACTATAATGCCCCCCCCCCCTGTAGTGGTAGTGTATATAGTACTCTTACCCCATAGTGCCCCATACTATAATGCCCCCCCCACCTGTAGTGGTAGTGTATATAGTACTCTTACCCCATAGTGCCCCATAGTATAATGCCCCCCCCCCACCCCCTGTAGTGGTAGTGTATATAGTACTCTTACCCCATAGTGCCCCATACTATAATGCCCCCCCTGTAGTGGTAGTGTATATAGTACTCTTACCCCATAGTGCCCCATAGTATAATGCCCCCCCCCCCCCCCTGTAGTGGTAGTGTATATAGTACTCTTACCCCATAGTATAAACCCCCCCCTGTAGTGGTAGTGTATATAGTACTCTTACCCCATAGTGCCCCATAGTATAATGCCCCCCCCCCCCTGTAGTGGTAGTGTATAGAGTACTCTTACCCCATAGTGCCCCATAGTATAATGCCCCCCCCTGTAGTGGTAGTGTATATAGTACTCTTACCCCATAGTGCCCCATACTATAATGCCCCCCCCCCCCCTGTAGTGGTAGTGTATATAGTACTCTTACCCCATAGTGCCCCATAGTATAATGCCCGCCCCTGTAGTGGTAGTGTATATAGTACTCTTACCCCATAGTGCCCCATAGTATAATGCCCCCCTGTAGTGGTAGTGTATATAGTACTCTTACCCCATAGTGCCCCATAGTATAATGCCTCCCTGTAGCGGTAGTGTATATAGTACTCTTACCCCATAGTGCCCCATAGTATAATGCCCCCCCCTGTAGTGGTAGTGTATATAGTACTCTTACCCCATAGTGCCCCATAGTATAATGCCCCCCCCTGTAGTGGTAGTGTATATAGTACTCTTACCCCATAGTGCCCCATAGTATAATCCCCCTCTTTGTAGTGGTAGTGTATATAGTACTCTTACCCCATAGTGCCCCATAGTATAATGCCCCCCCCCTGTAGTGGTAGTGTATATAGTACTCTTACCCCATAGTGCCCCATAGTATAATGCCCCCCCCCCCCGTAGTGGTAGTGTATATAGTACTCTTACCCCATAGTGCCCCATAGTATAATGCCCCCCCCCCCTGTAGTGGTAGTTTATATAGTACTCTTACCCCATAGTGCCCCATAGTATAATGCCTCCCTGTAGCGGTAGTGTATATAGTACTCTTACCCCATAGTGCCCCATAGTATAATGCCCCCCCCTGTAGTGGTAGTGTATATGGTACTCTTACCCCATAGTGCCCCATAGTATAATGCCCCCCCCCTGTAGTGGTAGTGTATATAGTACTCTTACCCCATAGTGCCCCATAGTATAATGCCCCCCCCCCCCGTAGTGGTAGTGTATATAGTACTCTTACCCCATAGTGCCCCATAGTATAATCCCCCTCCCTGTAGTGGTAGTGTATATAGTACTCTTACTTACCCCATAGTGTCCCATAGTATAATGCCCCCCCCCCCCCCGTAGTGGTAGTGTATATAGTACTCTTACCCCATAGTGCCCCATAGTATAATGCCCCTCCCTGTAGTGGTAGTGTATATAGTACTCTTACTTACCCCATAGTGTCCCATAGTATAATGCCCCCCCCCCCCCCCGTAGTGGTAGTGTATATAGTACTCTTACCCCATAGTGCCCCATAGTATAATGCCTCCCTGTAGCGGTAGTGTATATAGTACTCTTACCCCATAGTGTCCCATAGTATAATGCCCCCCCCCCCCCCCCCCCGTAGTGGTAGTGTATATAGTACTCTTACCCCATAGTGCCCCATAGTATAATGCCTCCCTGTAGCGGTAGTGTATATAGTACTCTTACCCCATAGTGCCCCATAGTATAATCCCCCTCCCTGTAGTGGTAATGTATATAGTACTCTTACTTACCCCATAGTGTCCCATAGTATAATGCCTCCCTGTAGCGGTAGTGTATATAATGCCCCCCGTATATAAAATGCTCTCCACCTCCTACTGTAGTCCCCGTGTATTATAATGCCTCATATAATGTTTACCCCGTAGTATAATGCCCCTGTATATATAATGCCCCCCAACATATAAAAAAAATTAAAAATGCTCACCTGTGTCCCATTCTCCACCACCATCTGGAGGTGGACGCGGTGATGTCACTGCGACCACCTGCTCCGTTCTAAAGCCTCATAGGCTTGTGGCCTAGCGGTCTGAGGCTCATGTGACTGAACGGCAGGGATGGGCTCATCTCGCAGGCCTGGAGCTGGAGAAAGTCCAGTGTGAGAAACAATTTGCTTCAGAGAAAGGACTTGGCCGATCAGCGACCTTCACAGAGAACTGCGAGATCCGAGGAAAACTGTGAGAAAACCGCCTGTCCGTGCGCATTAACAACTGCTCCACTCTTATCTTGGTCTTTCCCTGCACCACCAACACCCTCTGCCACCAGGGACCCTGCACCTCACAGTTCATCACCACCAATGAGGCCTGGTGAGGAGATCGCCCCAGGCAGCACCAGGTAGGGGCACGAGGGGGGGAAGGGCCATGGGCAATGAGCGCTTTCATTGTGGCGCTGTTTCAATTTTCACCTCAGGCAGCAGAAAGGCTAGGTGCACCCCTGACCAACACCAGTCAGGAGAACCCCCAAAACTAGGGTGTACCCTGAAAGGAAGAAAAGACGTGCCCTTCCCATCACTACACAGCCCAGAGGAGCGTCACACGACCATTTTTGTGACTATCACTCCTATCCTCTCCCTTCTCATGAGCTCGCTGCACAATTTCTGATAATTGGCCACTAAAACTGATCTGAATGTGAAGGTCACCCCAAGTTCTGACGACTGTCACTCATCATCCTGAGCTTGGGTCCCCAATGGGCCATGTATGTGATGTGTAGTACCAGCAGTGACCACCAGGTGTGATCCGTAATGATGGGCGTTGTCGGGTTTTGTCTCTGCAGGAATGGGAATCTCCACGGTCACCGCTGCCCGGATCCTGAAAGGACAGATGAACGGAGAACCTGGAGAAAACCACCGCCTGGAGATGGAGAAATTCCCCTTCGTGGCCCTTTCCAAGGTAGAGAAGTTATAGGGAGCCACAGAGCTGTAACACTAGAGGGCGCACTGGGTGCATCAGGGACCTGGGCCTGATGGGAGTGATGCACTGTATATCAGTTAGGAAGATTCTATAGTGTGCCCCTGGGGTCAAAGATGATGGGAGTAATGTATTGCTTGTGAGACAGGGAGATTAGATTATGAGCACCTGGGGTCATGGATGATGGGAGTAATACATTGTGTGGGAGTTAGGAAGATTAGGCTGTGAGCTGCTAGGGCTGGGACGATGGGAGTGATAAATTGAGTGTGAGATACAGAGGTTAGATTGTAAACACCTGGGGTCGAGGATGATGGGAGTGATACATTGTGTGTTAGAAAGATTAGACTGTAAGATCCCGGGGCAGGGATGATGGGAGTGATACATTGAGTGTGAGACAGGGAGATTAGTTTGTGAGCACCTGGGGTCATGGATGATGGGAGTGATACATTATGTGTGAGTTAGGCCTCTTGCACACGAACGTATTTTCATTCCGTGTTCGTTTATGGAACCTTTTATTTAAATGGGTCCGCAAAAAAAATGGAAGTTACTCCGTGTACATTCCATTTCCGTATGTCCGTTCCGCAAAACAATAGAAGATGTCCTATTATTGTCCGCATTACGGACAAGGATAGGACTGTTCTATGAAGGACCAGCTGTTCCGTTCCGCAAAATACGGAATGCACAGGGATGTCATCCGTATTTTTTGCTGATCCGTTTTTTGCGGACCCCAAAATACATACGGTCGTGTGCAAGAGGCCTTAGGAAGATTTGGCTGTGAGTTCCTGGGAAGGGGGTAATTCACAGATTAGATTGTGAGCTCCTAGGGCAGGGATAATGGGTGGGGGGGGGGGGTGATTCACAGATTAGATTGTGAGCTCCTAGGGCAGGGATAATGGGGGGGCTGGGGGGTTATTCACAGATTAGATTGTGAGCTCTTAGGCCTCTTTCACACGGGTGTTGCGGGAAAATGTGCGGGTGCGTTGCGGGAACACCCGCGATTTTTCCGCGCAAGTGCAAAACATTGTAATGCGTTTTGCACTCGCGTGAGAAAAATCACGCATGTTTGGTACCCAAACCCGAACTTCTTCACAGAAGGCTTGGGATCGGTGTTCTGTAGATTGTATTATTTTCCCTTATAACATGGTTATAAGGGAAAATAATAGCATTCTGAATACAGAATGCATAGTAAACTAGATAAAGTTAAAAATAAAATAAAAAATAATTTAACTCACCTTAGTCCACTTGATAGCGCAGCCCGGCATCTCCTTCTGTATTATTTCTTCAGGACCTGGGTAAAGGACCTTTGATGACGTCACTCCGGTCATCACATGATCCATCACCATGGTAAAAGATCATGTGACGTACCATGTGATGACCGAAGTGACGTCACCAAAGGTCCTTGACCTATAATGAATGCTCACCACAGGTCCTGTTCAGTAAAGGAGACAGAAGGAGATGCCGGCATCGCGATGAAGTGGACTAAGGGGAGTTAAATTATTATATTTATTTTTTTTAACCCCTCCAGCGTTGTTTTACTATGCATTCTGTATTCAGAATGCTATTATTTTCCCTTATAACCATGTTATAAGGGAAAATAATAATGATCGGGTCTCCATCCCGATCGTCTCCTAGCAACCGTGCGTGAAAATCGCACTGTATCCGCACTTGCTTGCGGATGCTTGCGATTTTCACGCAGCCCCATTCACTTCTGCGTGAAAAACGCAGAATATAGAGCATGCTGCAATTTTCACGGAACGCTCATGTGAACAGACCCATAGAAATGAATGGGTTGGTATTCAGTGCGGGTGCAATGCGTTCACCTCACGCATCGCATCCGCGCGTAATACTCGCCCGTGTGAAAGGGGCCTTAGGGTCAGGTAGAGTAATTCCCCAGTGTCCGCTGGCTCTTCACAGACGTATAACACAGACTCCCAGGTCCCGGACAGCGCGGGAACGGCCACTGCTTTCCTGTGTGGTGTGAAGACCAATAAAGGCGTCCTGGGGCTGAGCGCCGCCGCCGAACTAGGCGTCTGCAACACGTCCAGAGGCAACGAGGTGGACTCCATCCTGAAGTGGGCGAAGGCGGCAGGTGTGTGCCATGTACCTACCTGGGGACAGGGAGAGAGGTGCCACGGTCTGCAGCCACTGACACAAGCCAATGGCGGCTTCACTGCAACATGTCTGATCACAATGTAATTATATTATTATTATATCAGTGATGTCAGTGAAAGGGGGCGGGGCTGTGACAACCTCTCACACATGATATAGAGGCTGGTTGTCAGGTTATAACGGTCCTGATGGATGTTGATGTTCCTATATTATTTTTAGGGAAATCTGTGGGTGTGGTAACAACCACCAGGATCAATCACGCCACCCCAGCCGCGGCGTACGCCCACAGCGCTGATCGTAACTGGTATTCAGACGCTGATATGCCACCGGACGCCACCTCTCAGGGCTGCAAAGATATCGCCTGGCAGCTGATAAACAACATACCAGATATGGAGGTGAGGGGCCCCGGGGCCACAAATAGATGTTGGAATCCAGGTAGTGGTTATTAGGACTCAGCTGCTGAAATAATGTCTCTGCTTCCTTTTTATGGAGGTGATTCTGGGCGGGGGCAGAAAATACATGTACCCCAATGGCACCGCAGATGTAGAGTACCCCCAGAATCCCAAGGCCAACGGCACAAGGCTGGACGGACTGGACCTGGTGGATCTCTGGCACAAGAGGAAGCCGCCCTCAAAGGTGAGAAAAGGGTTAAAGGGCAAACATTTGTAAATTGTTAACGTTGCATTATCTACTCCAGTCACATCCAGAGCTGCACTCACAACTGCAGCTCTGGATAGGACTGGAGTAGGAGATTATATAATAGAACAATGACTGCAGCTCTAGTTATGACTGGAGTATACATTTTTAAAACAGTGACTGTAGCTCTGGATATGACTGGAGTATGAGATTATAGAACAATGACTGCAGCTCTGGATATGACTGGAGTATACATTTATAGAACAGTGACTGTAGCTCTGGATATGACTGGAGTATGAGATTATAGAACAGTGACTGCAGCTCTGGACATGACTGGAGTATGAGATTATAGAACAGAATAGTGACTGCAGCTCTGGATATGACTGTAGTGTGAGATTGTAGAACAGAACAGTGACTGCAGCTCTGGATATGACTGTAGTGTGAGATTGTAGAACAGAACAGTGACTGCAGCTCTGGATATGACTGGAGTGTGAGATTGTAGAACAGAACAGTGACTGCAGCTCTGGATATGACTGGAGTGTGAGATTGTAGAACAGAACAGTGACTGCAGCTCTGGATATGACTGGAGTGTGAGATTGTAGAACAGAACAGTGACTGCAGCTCTGAATATGACTGGAGAATGAGATTATAGAACAGTGACTGCAGCTCTGGACATGACTGGAGTATGATATCATACAGCAGCAGAACAGTGACTGCAGCTCTGGGTGTGACTGGAGTATAATTACTCAGCATTATATAGAGGTTTAAAACCTGAAAAGTTTGGAAAGTTCCTGATAACACAGAAGGCATCCATCTTCTGTCCTAGGTCTCTCGATATGTCTGGAACAGGACTCAGTTGATGGAGATTGACCCAAGTAAGGTGGATTATCTGATGGGTGAGTAGTTTGGCTGGCAGCAGTGATGGGAGTTTGGTCTGCACTGTAGAAAAATGAGCGGCCCCCTCCATTGCCTTCCTCCATATTTTTAGGTCTTTTTGAGCCGGATGATCTCCAATATGAGCTGGAGAGAAATACCTCTACCGACCCTGCCCTGTCCGAGATGGTCGCAGTCTCCATCCGCATCCTCCAGAAAAACCCCAGAGGCTTCTTCCTGCTGGTGGAAGGTGAGTTGTCCTCTTCATCTCAGATACATG
Organism: Bufo bufo; assembly: GCF_905171765.1. Lineage (NCBI taxonomy): Eukaryota > Metazoa > Chordata > Amphibia > Anura > Bufonidae > Bufo > Bufo bufo. Next base: position 51,374,797 of record NC_053389.1, on the reverse strand, counting down.
AGGGATCCCTAGGGTGCAGCCCCCCAACCCACCTCATTGTGCCCCCAAAGCACCGGTAACGTTAATCACTCTATCACAACCCAGGCGGACGGATCGACCATGCCCATCATGCTGGAAGGGCGAGCCTTGCCTTACACGAAGCTATAGAGATGGACAGAGCGGTGGGCCTGGCTGGGACCTTGACCTCAGAGAAGGACACGCTGACCCTGGTTACTGCTGACCACTCCCATGTCTTCACCCACGGGGGCAACCCGCCCAGAGGGAACCCCATATTAGGTAAGAGAGCCCACAGATTTGGCCTGTCCTGTGTGGGGTCATTCTACAGAAACCTCCAGAGGGAACAAGCTTTAACGGCGGCCATTATAGCACCCACAGGGTGGTCATCCAGCTCCCCCCACATCCTGAATGCTCTCGCTCTCATAAACCATGAAGCTCAGTATGAACAGTGGTGTAGGCTCCTCATATAACGTTGAGAGAAGGTAATTGTTGGAGGACACAGTGACCATAAATGATGTGATATATGGTGGTCCTGGTAAAAGATACTGTAATCTATGGAGGTCCTGGGACTGGGGGCTGTGATCGATACGGTGGGTGGTGACTAGACGTCTTGTAATGTGCCCTCAGGTTTGGCCCTGGGACTGAGTGAGATAGATAAGATGCCTTACACCGCCATCCTCTATGGGAATGGACCCGGCTTCAAGATAGATGGAGGGAAGCGAGAGAACATCACAGGCGTTGACACAGGTGAGTTCTCCATGATGGTGGGATCCAGGATCTTGTCTTGCTGGGGGCCCTCTGAATCCTGCATACTAATGAAGTCATTATCCACAGCGGATGTTAAGTACCTCCCCCAGTCAGCGGTGCCCCTCAAATCAGAGACTCATGGAGGAGAGGACGTCGCCATCATGGCTAAAGGCCCCATGGCTCATCTCCTGCACGGCGTGGTGGAGCAGAGCTACATACCATATGCCATGGGTTATGCAGCCTGCATTGGTCCCAACCTGGACCACTGTGGCGGACACAAAGGACATGGACGACCCTCACCCTGGTTCAAGACTTCGCCATGAGGCCCCCCCCCCCCCCCCCCAGTGTAACAACCAGCCAATCACTGGGACATGATACTAAAGGGTCAAGTCCCATGTACATGAATCGCCATGTAATGGAAAGTTCTGCAACTTTATATGTCAATTCATCACCGTTTTCAAGATCTCTGCTGGATGTCAGTGAATAGAAGGGAACCTTCAGTTTGATATTCTTTGTAGACAACCACACCAGATCACCAACATTCAGGTCCGGACCAGGCACACGTCTCTTATCCGCCACACGCTTATATCTCTCACTCATCCTCTTCAGATTACCCTGAATCTTTTGCCAAAAAAATGACAAAGACGAGGAAAATCTCTCATCAGGTAAACCAGAAGACCCCTCTCCAGAGAATGTCCCAAACTGCGGATGAAAAACCCATATGCACCCAAAAATGGTGACTTATCAGAGGACTCCTGGCGACGGTTATTTAAAGCAAACTCAGCAAGGGACAAAAAAGAACACCAATCCTCCTGATTCTCTGCCACAAAACAGCGCAGATATGTCTCCAGATTCTGATTGACGCGTTCGGTCTGAACAAAACGACAACCGAACCCCCAAGCAAGAACAGAAGGCCTTCCAGAATCTGGAAACAAATTGCGTGCCCCTATCAGAAACAATGTCTGAAGGAATGCCATGCAATTTAACAATATGATCAACAAACGCTTGCGCCAGCATCTTAGCATTGGGTAACCCAGGAAAGGGAATGAAATGTGCCATTTTGCTAAAACGGTCCTCTACCACCAGAATCACAGTCTTCCCCGAGGAACGAGGCAGGTCCATAATGAAGTCCATGGACAGATGCGTCCAAGGACGGGAAGGAATGGGTAACGGGAGGAGAGAACCCGATGGCCGTGAATGAGGGACCTTGGCACGAGCGCAGGTCTCGCAGGCTGCCACAAAACCCTCAACCGTCTTACGAAGAGCCGGCCACCAGAATCTCCGAGCAATGAGATCCACTGTGGCTCTACTCCCCGGGTGCCCAGCAAGGACAGTATCGTGGTGCTCCTTAAAAACCTTGTGTCGTAAAGCGAGAGGCACAAACAACCTCCCAGGAGGACAAAGATCAGGAGCCTCTGCCTGGGCTGCCTGAACCTCTGCCTCCAAATCAGGATAAAGAGCAGAGACCACCACACCTTCAGCCAAAATGGGACCCGGGTCTTCAAAGTTCCCCCCTCCCGGAAAACAACGTGACAGGGCATCCGCCTTCACATTTTTAACCCCAGGGCGGAACGTAACAACAAAATTAAACCTAGAAAAGAACAAAGACCATCTGGCCTGTCTCGGGTTCAGACGCTTGGCCGATTCCAAGTAGGCCAGATTCTTATAGTCGGTAAACACAGTAATAGAGTGTCTGGCTCCCTCTAACCAATGATGCCATTCCTCAAAAGCTAATTTGATGGCCAACAACTCCCTATCTCCCACATCGTAATTTCTCTCTGCGGAGGAGAGCTTCCTTGAGAAAAAGGCACACGGTCCCTGTGACAAGGGACCCTGAGACAAGACCGCACCCACACCCACCTCAGAAGCATCCACCTCAACAATAAAAGGTAGAGAGACATCAGGTTGTACCAAAATGGGAGCGGAAGCAAAACTCTCTTTAATACTAGAAAAGGCTTTAAGCGCATCTACCGACCACGAGGAAAAATCCACCCCCTTTTCAGTCATATCAGTGAGTGGCTTAACAGAGGAATAATTCAAAATGAACTATCTGTAATAATTGGCAAAAACCGCATCAGCGCCTCCTGATTCTCAGGAAGCTCCCAATCAAGCACAGCGCGGACCTTCTCAGGGTCCATCCGAAAACCAGAAGCGGACAGAAAAAAAACAAAAAATTGAATCTCCGGAACCGCAAACACACATTTTTCCAGTTTTAGCAAAATGGCACATTTCATTCCCTTTCCTGGGTTACCCAGGGCTAAGACGCTGGCGCAAGTTGATCATATTGTTAAATCGCATGGCATACTTTATGTCGGGGGGCAATAATTCAATTAAGAATTATTAATTATGGTCATAAAAATAATTAACCATAAAAAAATAAAATTTATAAGAATAAATTCTTAAAATCATGACCTGGTGAATTGTAGACAACCTAATTGATACAATTCACATCTGAGGCCGACTATTTCCTCAGATAAATAAGTTCTTTTGACGTGAGATGACGTTAATGATAAACATGTAGTTTTACATTATACAATAATACACAGGTTTATTGGTTATAAGGTTATACATATATATAAGTAAATAAACACAATGATACATGCAAATGAATATATATAGAGTTAATATAAAGCATTACAAGCTTAACAATACATGTGAGTGGAAATAACTTGTCACATTATAACCAAGCTATTATTAGGTTAGGATATCAAAATATGAACATAAGTTATATACGTTACTTCTGTTCAGAGAAAACCTCATGATATCAGGATGGGCATGTCTAATCCTAGACATCAATATACAGGGTGGGCCATTTATATGGATACACCTTAATAAAATGGGAATGGTTGGTCATATTAACTTCCTGTTTGTGGCACATTAGTATACGTGAGGGGGGAAACTTTTTTTTAAGATGGGTGGTGACCATGGCGGCCATTTTGAAGTCGGCCATTTTGAATCCAACTTTTGTTTTTTCAATAGGAAGAGGGTCATGTGACACATCAAACTTATTGGGAATTTCACACGAAAAAAAATGGTGTGGTTGGTTTTAACGTAACTTTATTCTTTCATGAGTTATTTACAAGTTTCTCTTTGTTTACAGCCATTGACATGTCGCCGAGGTTAACACGTGAGGAGCGGATAGAAATTTTGTTGATATCTGGTGAACGCAGTAACCGGGTCATTGCAGCAGATTTCAATGCAAGACACCCTACGAGACCACCCATCTCCCATGCTACAGTTAGCAAACTGCTAGCTAAGTTTCGTGAAACTGGTGTTGGATTTTCCAAAATGTGGACGCATGAAATCTGTCTCTAATGAAGAAACATCAGTGGCTGTCCTAGCTTCATTCAGCAAGAGCCCACAGCGTAGCACTCGCCGCATGTCACTGGAGAGTGGCATTAGTCGAACATCCCTTTGGCGGATATTAGCTACTCACAAATGGCACCCTTACAAACTCCAGCATCTCAACGAGGATGACCCAGATCGGCGCACTGAATTTCCAGAATGGGCAAAACAAAAATTGGAACAAGACCCTCAGTTTACGCAGAAGATTTTGTTCAGTGATGAGTGAAGTTAACAAACAAAACCACCGCTATTGGTCTGACACTAACCCACATTGGATAGATCCCTCCAAGACTGTTGGAACAAAAAAATTGATGGTATGGTGTGGTATATGGGGTACAAATATAGTGGGGCCATTCTTCATCAATGGAAACCTCAAGGTCACTGGATATGCGAAATTGCTACATGATGATGTGTTTCCCTCTTTATGCACTGAAGCTGGCACATTCCCTGAGTTTTTCCAGCAAGATGGTGCACCACCACATTATGGGTGTCAGGTCCGAGCATTCCTAGATGAACAGTTTCCTGGAAAGTGGATTGGTCGTCGTGGGCCAGTTGAATGGCCCCCAAGGTCTCCCGATCTGACCCCCTTAGACTTTTATCTTTGGGGTCATCTGAAGGCAATTGTCTATGCTGTGAAGATACGAGATGTGCAGCACCTGAAACTACGGATACTGGAAGCCTGTGCTAGCATTTCTCCTGCGGTGTTGCTATCAGTGTGTGAAGAGTGGGAGAAGAGGGTTGCATTGACAATCCAACACAATGGGCAGCACATTGAACACATTTTATAAGTGGTCAGAAACTTGTAAATAACTCATGAAAGAATAAAGTTACGTTAAAACCAAGCACACCATTGTTTTTCTTGTGAAATTCCCAATAAGTTTGATGTGTCACATGACCCTCTTCCTATTGAAAAAACAAAAGTTGGATTCAAAATGGCCGACTTCAAAATGGCCGCCATGGTCACCACCCATCTTGAAAAGTTTCCCCCCTCACATATACTAATGTGCCACAAACAGGAAGTTAATATCACCAACCATTCCCATTTTATTAAGGTGTATCCATATAAATGGCCCACCCTGTAGAATGCTAAATACATTCCACCCCCTCTAACCAACTACACATCACATGACTTCAAGATGGGCAAATCCATCCAAGGATATAACTTAGAAGAGATAACTGTATCCTTCCACCCCATCCTGGACTATTTTCACACATATAACTTTGGTAAGAATATTAAGACAAATAACAGGGATCTAGGATCTTGCTAGACCATATCTTAAATGGGAAGGACTTGAAATAAGTCTTTCCTGTGGGAATCCATCACTTAGCTTGGCAAAGAATGTTCTATCAATATATATATATATATATATATAAAAGCAATCATTTAATGCTTTGCTAGATTATGAGTCTTGATTCTTCTGCAGGTAGAATGAAGCCTCACAATATCCTAAGGCTGGGTTCACACGGGCGTTGCGGGAACACCCGCGATTTTTCCGCGCGAGTGCAAAACATTGTAATGCGTTTTGCACTCGCGTGAGAAAAACCCGAACTTCTTCACAGAAGTTCGAGCTTGGGATCGGTGTTCTGTAGATTGTATTTTTTCCCCTTATAACATAGTTATAAGGGAAAATAATAGCATTCTGAATACAGAATGCATAGTAAACTAGCGCTGGAGGGGTTAAAAAAATAATAATAATAATTTAACTCACCTTAGTCCACTTGCTAGCGCTGCCCGACATCTCCTTCTGTCTCCTTTGCTGAACAGGACCTGTGTTGAGCATTAATTACAGGTAAAGGACCTTTGGTGACGTCACTTCGGTCATCACATGATCCATCACCATGGTAAAAGATCATGTGATGGATCATGTGATGACCGGAGTGACGTCACCAAAGGTCCTTTACCTGTAATTAATGCTCACCACAGGTCCTGTTCAGCAAAGGAGACAGAAGGAGATGTCGGGCAGCGCTAGCAAGTGGACTAAGGTGAGTTAAATTATTTATTTATTTATTTTAACCCCTCCAGCGCTAATTTACTATGCATTCTGTATTCAGAATGCTATTATTTTCCCTTATAACCATGTTATAAGGGAAAATAATAATGAATGGGTCTCCATCCCGATCGTCTCCTAGCAACCGTGCGTGAAAATCGCACCGCATCCGCACTTGCTTGCAGATGCTTGCGATTTTCACGCAACCCCATTCACTTCTATGGGGCCTGCGTTGCATTAAAAACGCAGAATATAGAGCATGCTGCAATTTTCACGCAACGCACAAGTGATGCGTGAAAATCACCGCTCATCTAAACAGCCCCATTGAAATGAATGGGTCGGGATTCAGTGCGGGTGCAATACGTTCACCTACCGCATTGCACCCGCACGGAAATCTCGCCCGTGTGAACGCAGCCTAAGACTACATCTCAATATGGAGATGATCAATTAATTAATTCATTTATTCGCCAATCTAGATGGTATAATTTCACCCACACTATCAAATTAGTCTAAATAAAATGAAATATCATTTTCTGTGTCTCTTACCAAGTCCTAGTAGGAATCTCACTTCTGCTCCTAGGAAAGCTGGGTGGTCCATCATAGCGCATCTCACCATGGCTTTCATCTTGATAGACCCCTCTAGAGAGCTCAACTTCTCTTCTCCTTTTCCTCTCTCTGTGTATGGTTTATGATCACAAACGTATCAGTTAGACACACCTTCCTAGTTTGGAACTTTCCAATCATTGTCGGATGGGCGTGACCATTGATAAAAATGTGACATCATAACCTTACCCAGAATGCACTTTTGCTACTGTTGTATTGTCACCTACTGATACCTAGGTGGCACTGCTGTGTAAGCTATCTGCATCATAGTATAAAGGGTTAACTTATGTAGTCTAAATAAAATGTATTCTATACATTTGACCTTAGAAGCTTTAAGTCAAAGCTATAGGGATTAATTCTGACACCTGTAGCAATTAGAAACAGACCTCTAGGCGTCTCTCTGAATGTTTCTCACACTGTTGATTTATGGACCATAATGAAATGAATGGCCTTGTTTTCTCACAGAGATATCAGTACCTCCTGTCATACCAAAGATGTGATTAATTGTTACAAAACACACACCTTTACAGACACTCTTTTAGAGACAAATATTCTCCTAATGAGAAATATATATAATATACTGGATACATGTTGTCTTCGTAACATATAACAATATAATATAAACAAATATATATATATATATATGTCCTACTGATTTTCTTATGCTAGGGACTAACTAAGGCTCATTAAATGAATACATACATATTATATATTTTGCTTCATTAATAAATACCTAATTATCACCAGCTGCATAGAGCTTATCTTTATCTACCGTCATAAATTTATAAGTAGACAAGGAGAGGCCTCTTCTCAGACTGGTACATTAATGAGAAGAATAACACTGAAGAGTAGAAACCTTTTTACACAGAAACCTTTGTGCGACCTTACTTTGCCCTACTCAAGACATACAAAATTGTAATTATAGTCGAGCATGGCTCTTAAAGGCAATGAACATTCATCTTGACTAGAATAAATTGGATATCAATGCATTTATCTATGAAAAGGCACAACACTTCAGACATAGTCTCTGATAGGGGCACGCAGTTTGTTTCCAGATTCTGGAAGGCTTTCTGTTCTCGCTTGGGGGTTCGGTTGTCATTCTTTTCTGCTTTTCACCCGCAGTCGAATGGTCAGACCGAACGCGTCAATCAGAATCTGGAGACATATCTGCGCTGTTTTGTGGCGGAGAATCAGGAGGATTGGTGTTTTTTTTTGTCCCTTGCTGAGTTTGCTTTAAATAACCGTCGTCAGGAGTCCTCTGATAAGTCACCATTTTTTGGTGCATATGGGTTTCATCCGCAGTTTGGGACATTCTCTGGAGAGGGGTCTTCTGGTTTACCTGATGAGGAGAGATTTTCCTCATCTTTGTCATTTATTTGACAAAAGATTCAGGGTAATCTGAAGAGGATGAGTGAGAGATATAAGCGTGTGGCGGATAAGAGACGTGTGCCTGGTCCGGACCTGAATGTGGGTGATCTGGTGTGGTTGTTTACAAAGAATATCAAACTGAAGGTTCCCTCCTGGAAGTTGGGTCCTAGGTTTATTGGGCCTTACAAGATCTTGTCCGTCATCAATCCCGTTGCCTTCCGTCTTGATCTTCCTCAGACTTGGAAGATCCATAATGTTTTTCACAAGTCCCTATTAAAACCTTATGTCCAACCCACTGTACCCTCCTCTTTGCCTCCTCCTCCGAATGTTGTGGATGGTAATCTTGAATTTCAGGTCTCTAGGATTGTGGATTCTCGCATTATCCGCGGTTCTCTTCAGTACTTCGTTCATTGGGAGGGTTATGGTCCTGAGGAGAGGATGTGGGTCCCAGTGGCGGACATTAAGGCCACTCTTCTCATCAGGGATTTCCATAGGTCTCATCCTGAGAAGGTGGGCTCTGAGTGTCCGGAGTCCACCCGTAGAGGGAGGGGTACTGTCACCGCCAGTTCTCTGCACTTAATACGGACGGAGTCAGGGTCACCTAGAATCAAGCCAGCAAGGAAACACAATAAAGTAAATGACTTATCTGAACAAACAGCAGAAGCAGCCTCCAGCAGTGAACACCTCATCCAGGAAGTAGTATAAACCGCAAAGTGAGGCAGTATAGGAGGGATTATAAAGGAAGACGATTAGTCGAAATAAGTGACACCTGGCAGAAGGAAAGGAGATGAGAAAGCGAAACCAAAACAAAGAACATCATACAAGAGGTAGAGAAGAACGTCTGCCAGATCTTCTCACAGAACTGGCGGTGACACCAACCTTTGGACAACTGCGCTGTAACAGTAGAGGGACCCACACAGGGGCGTAGCTATTAGGGGGGTGCAGAGGTAGCAGTTGCTACCGGGCCCAGGAGCCTGAGGGCAGCCCAAAGACCCTTTGGCCACATAAGAAGACACTGGTATTATAGAAAGTGCATGCTTGGTCAAGTTACACCTCTGGCTGGAGGGAAGGGGTTAGGTCAAGAATTTGGCATGGGGGTTGGTGCCGTTTCAAGTTTTGTCTCAGGCAGCATGAAGGCTATGTGCTTCCCTGCCCCTGGCCACTAAGCACTGAGGGAAGGGGGGCCCGAGCTGAACTCTTGCACCAGGGCCCATGAGCCTTTAGCTATGCCCCTGGACCTACATGTAGTATGCTCTAGTTCGGGGCCGGTGCCCCTAATCCGTCCCTTTTAAACAAGTTCTAGTAAAGCTGGAGCAGCACTCAGTCTCTGGTCACTTCTGGTCCTGTAGCCTTTGCATTCATATGGTCCAGACTGTGCCGCCACTGTCATGTCCAGTGTCACCATGCTGACTGCATACTGCGTAATGGTGAGGCTGCTCTGTATTCTCCTAGAAGAGATCTGCTGCCATCTAGTGTCTGATGTTTAATATTACACCTTACCATTACTCATCAGCAAATGACAGTATTATAAACCTCACTATGATGTATGAGGGGTGGTAGTGCCAGGGAGAGTGCGCAGGTCAATGTCTGTTGGACCACCCTCCCCAGCTGAAGATCTTACCAAATATCCTATTTGATCATTTGGAACTTTCTGACCCATGGAGACAATAATCTGGGGTGTGTCAGGTGGAGCACTGCACAAGTGATGGAGGCTAACATGACGTCTTGGGAGGTGAAAATCTGTACCGCATACATGAGATTTCGAAAATAGGAAATTCTGCGTATCATCTGCGCTGTGTGCATGGAGCCTTAGTGTATGTTATAATTTGGGTTGTGGTTCCTAAATGTCACCATACGTGATAGTAACATAGTTAATGAGGTTGGAAAAAGACACAGGTCCATCAAATCTAACCTACAGTGCTGCCCATAATTATTCATACCCCTGGCAATTTTGGACTTAAAGTTACTTTTATTCAACCAGCAAGTAATTTTTTGACGGGAAATGACATAGGTGTCTCCCAAAAGATAATAAGACGATGTACAAGAGGCATTATTGTGGAAAAAAAAACATTTCTCAGCTTTTATTTACATTTAAGCAAAAAGTGTCCAGTCCAAAATTATTCCTACCCTTCTCAATAATCAATAGAAAAGCCTTTATTGGCTATTACAGCAATCAAACGCTTCCTATAATTGCAGACCAGCTTTTTGCATGTCTCCACAGGTATTTTTGCCCATTCATCTTTAGCAATGAGCTCCAAATCTTTCACGTTGGAGGGTCTTCTTGCCATCACCCTGATCTTTAGCTCCCTCCACAGATTCTCAATTGGATTCAAGTCTGGACTCTGGCTGGGCCACTGCAAAACGTGAATGTTGTTGTCTGCTGACCATTTCTTCACCACTTTTGCTGTGTGTTTTGGGTCATTGTCATGCTGAAATGTCCACTGGTGCCCAAGGCCAAGTTTCTCTGCAGACTGCCTGATGTTGTCGTTGAGAACCCTCATGTATTGCTCTTTTTTCATGGTGCCGTTTACTGTGATTAGGTTCCCTGGTCCATTGGCTGAAAAACACCCCCAAAGCATTAGGTTCCCACCACCATGTTTGACAGTGGGGATGGTGTTCTTTGGGTTGAAGGCTTCTCCTTTTTTACGCCAAATGAAGGAAACATCATTGTGACCAAACAATTACATTTTTGTTTCATCTGACCATAACACAGAAGACCAGAAGTCTTCTTCTTTGTCCAGATGAGCTTTTGCAAAGGCCAAGCGAGCTTTTGTGTGCCTTATCTGGAGAAGTGGCGTCCTCCTTGGTCTGCATTGTGCAGTGTCCGTTGGATTGTCTGCCTTGAGACATTACCACCAGCAGAGCCCAGATTCACCAGGATGGCCTTGGTGGTGATCCTTGGATTCTTTTTCACCTCTCTAACTATCCTCCTGGCCAGCACAGGTGTCACTTTTGGCTTCCGACCACGTCCTCTGAGATTTTCCACAGTGCGGAACATCTTGTATTTTTTGCTCAAATGTAAATAAAAGCTGAGAAATGTTTTTTTCCCACAATAATGCCTCTTGTACATCGTCTTATTATCTTTTGGGAGACACCTATGTCATTTCCCGTCAAAAAATTACTTGCTGATTGAATAAAAGTAACTTTAAGTCAAAATTTGCCAGGGGTATGAATAATTATGGGCAGCTCTGTATAATTCTACTGTGTTGATCCAGAAGAAGGCACCCCCCCCCCCCCCTTCATGAAGTGGTAACTGATGATGAACCAATATTACAGGAAAAATTTCTTCTAGACCTCAAGTATGCAGCTTTGCCATCGCAGATTTTTGTGCCGCAAATACATGAGGATAACATGTTAAGAAATCCAAAAAGTCTGCAAAAAAATGAAATAAAAAAAACCCTGCAGCACAAATTAACCTGCGATGCGGATTTGAAAGCTGTAGCACGTAATTTATTCTGCGGATCTCTACCGTGGGTTTTTACCTTTTGCAATAGAGAGGGTGAAGTCCGCAGCTATTTTTATGGCAAAAGCATATGTAATACATGCGTTTTTTTGCCGTGGATCCACAGAGATCTATTTTTGCTGTATTTTTTGTCACATATGGCCCTATAGTTGTATTGAGACCGATGCAGTTTCATCGCTAATTGAAGCGATTTTAATGCTCTTCACTTCTGCAAGCTACAGAACTGCAGCAATTTGTCCACTTAAACTGCAAGCTCACTGAAACTGAAAACCGCGGCACAACCGCACCAAATCGTGCAGATTTTGGCGGGTAAGTACTATGGATTTGCTGCAGATTTCACCCTTCGCCTTGTCATTCACATGCCATGCTGCAGATTTGATATCCACACAGCAGAAAGTTTCCAGAGCATGCTATCAGTCCCCGTCCCATTGAAAACAGCCCGCGCTGTAGTTCATAAGGAGTGTTTGATAATCCGCGTCACGGAAGACAAAAGACCCTTTTTTGTACGCTTGTGCGACAATATTTTGAAGCGTTTTTGCGTCATCTTCGCCACTTGGGAATGACAGGGGCTGGGCCGGGACTTCGACCCGACACATTTTCTATCTTTTACGCTTGGAAAATAATGTAAAAGGGAAGTACAAACTGCTTATACTGTTTATACTCTAGGTGCACGGACTGCCAGTGGTGCACCTAATTGATGACGAGGCCTGCAAAACGGATACGGTTGTGTGCATGAGTTCTGCAGGGAATGGCGCTAAAGAAAGGGGTAAGGTGTCCTGACTATGGCAGCGTGAAGTCGCACTCGTACTGAGCTCCCGCCACGAGACTAAAAGATAAGGGCTCCTCACCCACAAGTGGACCGTTCTTTCCAGCAAATGGTCCGGACAAAAAAGAGCTCAGCTGCCGGCACTTCAGACAGGGGAAGGAGCGGCATCCAGCACTTCTTCGCCCCGGAAGGGCAGACGTAACCGGCCGCAATCCCCACGCAGCAGCCTTCTCCCCCATGGCACATAATCCGAGCGCTTGATCCCCGTCCCATCCAGACATGTAGTGAAGCGGACAGGGACAAGGAGCTGGACCCGAATAGGGTGAAGGAAATTATGCCACCTGATGAAGGAGGCCGTTCGCCGGCGCGGGGGGCCACGTGGCAGCCGCTATCTTGCGCACCAGACATGGAGCCTTTACCCTCCAGGCAGCAACCTCCCCATACCCCAGCTGTGCCAGCAATACCCTCACCATACGAGGGAACATGGGACTGGAGGGAGCATGTAAAACAACTGCCGACTAGGCAGGAGATGGAGCAATTTATTGTGCGCCTGGAGAATTCTTATAAGCAAGAACTGCACATAATTTCCAACAACATGCAAATCATGGAGGAGAGGGTCGATGCTGTAGTCTCTCATCAAGAGGAAATGTCGGCCAGATTAGACGATATAGAGGGCAAAGGTGACATCAGAGATCAGCATATCAGTCAGCTATATCGGCTTCAAGAAGATACTGAAAATAGGAGCAGAAGAAACAACATAAGGATCAGAGGGCTCCCAGAGTCTATCCCTGCAGCGGATTTGATTCACACTGTACAGGACTTCTTCAAGAAAATCCTGGATCGATCCGTTACTGATGATCTGGAAATAGATAGGGCGCACAGGGCTCTAGCACCCCCTAACCCTGACCCTTCCAAGCCGAGAGACGTTATTTGCCGTCTACACTAATACGCGGTTAAAGAGGAAATTATGCGTAAAACGCGGAATCAGCCAACTATCGAATTCAGAGACGCTCACATCTCTTTACTGCAAGATTTATCCCGCTCGACTGTCACTACCAGAGCTTTGAGACGTTCTCACAGCTCTGTTTCTCCACCCCTGTGATGATGTCACTACTAGAGCTTGGAGGAGTCCTCTCTGCTCTGTTTCTCCGCCCCTGTGATGAGGTCTTTACTTTCTGTTTCCTTCCTCGCAGCTGTCCCTCCTGTGTTTGATTTCTCTGCCTTTAAATCACCCCTCCTCCTTTGTAGGGTGCGGATTATATTTTTCATTTGAGTTGTATCTCTCGCTTGAGTATCTTCACTTGTGTGATATCTTTTCACTGGACCTGTGTTCTGCTGAAGCAAGTACTTCGGATATATTGTCAGCTGACGTTGGATCTGTTTTCACTGCTGCTGCAGCTCCTTCAGTTAAGTGTGCAGACATTGTGTGTTTCTGTTTGTTTGCTGACTGGATCCGAGGCGACCCCGGTTCCGTCCATATACTGAGCAGGGCACCGGTGGCCGTGCCCCTTCCACTATTGTAGGGGTTACAGTGGTCATCAGCTTTAGGTACGCGGGCATGTCTCGATCCACCATTTGGATCCGGACATGTGCTTAGCAGCATAGGGAGAGCGTTTAGGGTCTGACAGGGGTCACCCTTTATCCTCCCTAGTTTGGGTCCGGTCAGTAGCTAAATTCACTGTGTATGCTCTTGTTGCTCACATACAGCCGTGACATTATAATCCGCCAAAACCGTCCTTTTTGACATGGATCTGCTTTCTGGCCTGGTTGACCGCATGCAGGGTCTTTCTTTGGAGGTAGCGGATCTCCGTCAATCTATGACTCAGCTTCAAGCATTGGGCTCTGCTCCGGCCCATGGAGTCTGTTGCGAGCCAAAGGTCTCACTTCCGGGTGAGGATTGTCATCTCCCTGCTCAGGGGTAATGCTCAGACTTGGGCTTTTTCGCTGCCATCGGGGGATCCCTCCCTTCGATCCGTGGAAAGATTTTTTGTGGCCCTGGGGCAGATATATGATGACCCGGATCGTGTTGCTCTGGCCGAATCTAACTTACGTTTTTTATGCCAGAACAAACTGTCTGCGGAGCTTTATTGTTCTGAATTTCGGAGATGGGCAGCTGATTCAGGTTGGAATGATGTTGCACTCCGGAGTCAGTTCTGTCATGGTCTCTCAGAGAGATTGAAAGATGCGTTTGCTTTCCATGAGAGACCAACGTCCTTAGAGTCTGCCATATCATTGGCGGTACGCCTTGACAGGCGTCTAAGAGAAAGAAACGAGACCTCTCTGTCCAGCCATTGTCAGTCTAGGGGCAGTGGTGCAGACTCATTCAGTGTGCAGGGGCCTCATCCTGTCTCGGTCCCCTCTGAGGAGGAGCCCATGCAGCTAGGTCGACTTGCCTCTGATAAAAGAGGATTTAGTCCTCAGAGTATGGTGTGTTTTTGTTGTGGGGGCATAGGTCATTTGGCAAATGTTTGTCCGTCTAGGAGATTCGTGAACTGTACTAGGAGTGATAATAGGAGAAAAACCTCAAAAGGTAAATCATCAAACTCTGCTTCATCTGCTACTTTGGGCAAAGTTGATGTAGGAATTGATGCTTTTCCTCTGACCTGCAGTTCCCGTTTTCTCCTTTCTGCCAGGGTGGCGCTAGAGAGCAAAGTCATTTCTTGTGAAATTTTTGTCGATAGTGGAGCGGCCGTCAATCTTATTGACACTCAATTTGTAGCCATGCATGGTTTTCAGGTTTGCACATTAGAAAAGGATATACCTGTTTTTGCTATTGACTCTGCTCCACTCTCACAGAGATCCCTGAAGGGCATTGTTCACAATATCCGGTTAGCTGTAGGTGACACTCATGTGGATGATATATCTTGTTTTGTCCTTAACGGATTGCCTTCTCCTCTAGTTTTGGGGTTACCCTGGCTCACTAGACATAACCCCACTATTGATTGGCAAGGAAGGCAAATAAATGAGTGGAGTGACTTTTGTAGAGAGAATTGTCTCACAGCGACTTTTGCAGAGGTGTCTACTAAAACTGTGCCATCATTTCTCTCTGATTTCTCGGACGTGTTTTCCGAGAGCGGTGTTCAGGAGCTACCTCCTCACCGGGAGTTTGACTGTCCCATTAACCTCATTCCCGGCGCCAAGCTGCCAAAAGCACGCCTCTACAATCTCTCACAACTGGAAAGAATCGCAATGCGAACCTATATCTCCGAGAGTCTCGATAAGGGGCATATTCGTCCCTCAAAATCACCTGTTGCCGCTGGGTTTTTTTTTGTTAAAAAAAAAGATGGCTCTCTGAGACCTTGCCTAGATTTTAGGGAGCTGAACCGTATCACGATTCGCGATCCCTATCCCCTTCCTCTGATCCCGGACCTCTTCAACCAAATTGTTGGGGCCAAGGTTTTTTCCAAATTGGATTTGAGAGGCGCGTACAACCTGGTCAGGGTCAGAGAGGGGGATGAATGGAAAACGGTCTTTAATACCCCTAACGGGCATTTCGAGAATCTCGTTATGCCTTTCGGCCTGATGAATGCTCCGGCCGTCTTTCAGCATTTTGTTAACAGTATTTTCTACCATTTAATAGGGAAATTTTTATTGGTGTATCTTGATGATATTTAGATTTTTTCCCCTGATGTTCAGACCCATCAGGATCATCTTTTTCAGATTCTGCGGATTCTGCGGGAAAATAAATTGTACGCCAAGCTGGAGAAATGTGTTTTTATGGTATCGGAGATTCAATTTCTGGGTTTTCTCCTCTCTGCTTCTGGTTTTCGCATGGATCCGGAGAAGGCCCGTGCTGTACTTGAGTGGGAGCTTCCTGAGAATCAGAAGGCATTGATGCGCTTTCTGGGTTTTGCGAACTATTACAGAAAGTTCATTTTGAATTATTCCTCTGTTGTCAAACCCCTCACTGACATGACAAAAAAGGGGGCAGATTTTTCCTCTTGGTCGGAGGAGGCGCTTGCAGCTTTTTCTAAGATTAAAGAGAGTTTTGCGTCTGCTCCCGTCTTGGTGCATCCCGATGTTTCCTTACCTTTTATTGTTGAGGTGGATGCTTCCGAGGTGGGTGTGGGTGCGGTTTTGTCCCAGGGCCCTTCTCCTGCCAAATGGCGACCCTGTGCCTTTTTCTTTAAAAAAACTCTCCCCGGCAGAGAAAAACTATGATGTGGGAGATAGGGAGTTGTTGGCCATCAAGTTGGCTTTCGAGGAATGGCGCCATTGGTTGGAGGGGGCCAGGCACCCTATCACCGTTTTTACCGACCATAAGAATCTGGCGTACTTGGAGTCGGCCAGGCGTATGAATCCGAGACAGGCCAGATGGTCTCTGTTCTTCTCCAGATTCAATTTTGTCGTTACATTCTGCCCTGGGATCAAAAATGTGAAGGCTGATGCTCTCTCTCGCTGTTTTCCGGGAGGAGGAAACTCTGAGGACCCGGGTCCCATTTTGGCGGAGGGGGTAGTTGTTTCTGCTCTGTATTCTGATTTGGAGGCCGAGGTCCAGGCTGCCCAGACTGAGGCACCTGCCCGTTGTCCTTCTGGGAAGTTGTTTGTG
The DNA here is from genome assembly GCF_905171765.1 of Bufo bufo. Taxonomy (NCBI): domain Eukaryota; kingdom Metazoa; phylum Chordata; class Amphibia; order Anura; family Bufonidae; genus Bufo; species Bufo bufo. The sequence goes on along the minus strand of NC_053389.1, from coordinate 51,357,971 downwards.
CCTCCTGAGTTACGTCACAAACTCTTCAAGGAGCATCATGATACTGTTCTTGCTGGTCACCCCGGGAGTCGAGCCACGGTAGATCTCATTGCTCGGAGATTTTGGTGGCCGGCTCTTCGTAAGTCGGTGGAGGGTTTTGTGGCTGCTTGTGAGACGTGCGCTCGCGCTAAGGTCCCTCGTTCACGGCCTTCAGGTCCCCTTCTCCCGTTACCCATACCTTCCCGTCCTTGGACACACCTGTCCATGGACTTTATCACGGATCTTCCTCGTTCCTCAGGGAAGTCGGTGATCCTGGTGGTGGTCGACGGTTTTAGCAAGATGGCTCATTTCGTACCTTTCCCTGGTTTACCCAATGCTAAAACGTTGGCGCAAGCTTTTGTCGACCATATTGTTAAATTGCATGGCATTCCCTCTGATATTGTTTCCGATAGAGGCATGCAGTTTGTGTCCAGATTCTGGAAGGCTTTCTGTTCTCGCCTGGGGGTTCGACTGTCCTTCTCTTCTGCTTTTCACCCGCAGTCGAATGGTCAGACTGAACGAGTCAATCAGAATCTGGAGACATATTTGCGCTGTTTTGTGGCAGAGAACCAGGAGGATTGGTGTTCATTTCTCCCTCTTGCTGAGTTTGCTCTGAACAACCGTCGTCAGGAATCTTCTGATAAGTCACCATTCTTTGGTGCATATGGGTTCCATCCGCAGTTTGGGACATTCTCGGGAGGGGCTCCTTCTGGTTTGCCTGAGGAGGAGAGATTTTCCTCGTCTTTGTCTACCATTTGGCAAAAGATTCAGAGTAATCTTAGAAAGATGAGTGAGAAATATAAGCGTATGGCTGATAAGAGACGTGTGCCTGGTCCGGACCTGAATGTGGGTGATCTGGTGTGGTTGTCTACAAGAAATATTAAACTGAAGGTTCCCTCCTGGAAATTGGGTCCCAAGTTTATTGGGCCTTATAAAATCTTGTCAGTCGTCAATCCTGTTGCCTTCCGTCTTGATCTTACACGGGTTTGGAAGATACATAATGTATTTCACAGATCTCTCTTAAAACCATATGTCCAGCCCACGGTACCCTCCTCTTTGCCTCCTCCTCTGATTTTGGTTGATGGCAATCTGGAGTTTGAGGTTTCCAGAATTGTGGACTCTCGCATTGTCCGCGGTTCTCTTCAGTACCTCGTTCATTGGAAGGGTTATGGTCCTGAGCAGAGGTTGTGGGTTCCGGTGTCGGACATTAAAGCCACTCGCCTCATCAGGGCATTTCATAGGGCTCATCCTGAGAAGGTGGGTCCTGGGTGTCCGGAGTCCACCCATAGAGGGGGGGGGGTACTGTCACTACCAGAGCTTTGAGACGTTCCCACAGCTCTGTTTCTCCACCCCTGTGATGATGTCACTCCTAGAGCTTGGAGGAGTCCTCTCTGCTCTGTTTCTCCGCCCCTGTGATGAGGTCTTTACTTTCTGTTTCCTTCCTCCCAGCTGTCCCTCCTGTGTTTGATTTCTCTGCCTTTAAATCACCCCTCCTCCTTTGTAGGGTGCGGATTATATTTTTCATTTGAGTTGTATCTCTCGCTTGAGTATCTTCACTTGTGTTAATATCTTTTCACTGGACCTGTGTTCTGCTGAAGCAAGTACTTCGGATATTGTCAGCTGACGTTGGATCTGTTTTCACTGCTGCTGCAGCTCCTTCAGTTAAGTGTGCAGACATTGTGTGTTTCTGTTTGTTTGCTGACTGGATCCTAGGCGACCCCGGTTCCGTCCATATACTGAGCAGGGCACCAGTGGCCGTGCCCCTTCCACTATTGTAGAGGTTACAGTGGTTATCAGCCTTAGGTACGCAGGCATGTCTCGATCCACCATTTGGATCCGGACATGTGCTTAGCAGCATAGGGAGAGCGTTTAGGGTCTGACAGGGGTCACCCTTTATCCTCCCTAGTTTGGGTCCGGTCAGTAGCTAAATTCACTGTGTATGCTCTTGTTGCTCACATACAGCCGTGACATTGACTTTGCAGCAACGTAGAGCACTGCGACCTTTGTTGGAGTGTCTAAAAGAAAGAGAGATTCCGTACATGTGGGGATACCCTTTCCAGTTAGTGGTCCGACGTGGAGGCAAGCGTTTCGAATTAAAGGTCCCTGCCGAGCTACCGGACTTCTTAGCTGCTTTGGGCCTACCAGATATTAATCTCCCGGACTGGCATGCCATTCCGCCACTACCGGCACGCTTCTCGGTCTGGAAAACGAAGAAGCCTGGTTCCAGAATGGTCGCCAACTCACAGGGTCACCCTACTCGATCTCTGTTACTATAGAGTTAATTGTGCAATTTATAACATGTCGGGTTTCTTAAGTCCGGGATCTCCTATCAGCTAGTGCTCCGTATTGGGGCTGGAGACCCTATAACAACCCACAACTTCAAGATGCGCCTGTTTGTTCCTATAGAAGGCAGCTAATGGTTTTATTATAAGTTATTAGTTCTAAGCCAAGGTCTGACGTATACTATGCAAACATAGGGTTCCTAAGTATGGCCATCTATCAGTTAGTGACCTGCAGTTGAATAGGTAGACCCTGGTTTCATGTTATGTCATTATACTTTTGTGTGCTATTAGAGAGGATAATTAAGAGTTAAACTATATGTTAGTTAGCCTACTGACTGATTTGATGTATAACCACATTTTATGAATGTTTCCTGGCTATTTGATAATAATTTCTTAGGCATTATAGCCCGACATGAGCTGGCTTATATGTCTAAACCCTCTTGCTAGATATGTCTTAGAGTGAGGAGTAGTTACCAGCTTTAGGATAGTTTTGCTTAGTTTTTCGTGGCGGTGTCTTCACCTGTTTTTGGAAGACCAACCCCACACAATATAACGTTTTACGTTATTTTCCTCTTCTCCGAGGTTTACTTAGGTTACACGTGTGTATATCCCCCTTAGGGATTCCACACCATCCCCTTATTGTTTGTCTCCCCTGTCTGGTGTACCTTATTCCTTTCCTGACCACTGTGTTTTTACCTTTGTCTCTTCCTATTTCCCCCTCCTCCCGGACATAGAGAGATAATCCTAACACTACGAGATGGCTACTCCTTGCAAGATTAAGCTTGTCTCCTTGAATGTTCGAGGGTTCAACATTCCAGAAAAAAGAAAAAAGATACTGTCAGGTTTATGTAGTGTCCCATTGGGTAAATGTGGGCACTACACAAGGGCTAATATGACCATTGTAATTTATATGATGTTTTATGTGCATTTTTCCTGTTTATCTGTGTATCAGGCCTGTTAGGGTGTAATTCCACCTCCAAGACAGTAGAGGGAGCTAGGGAACCCCTAATATATATAGTTAGGCCCAGACAGGAAAAGAGTAGTGTAGTCCAGGAGGCTAGTGAGTGCAGTCTAGCCTGCCTGAGGTTCTTGAGACACAGTTAGCTCAGAAGTTTGTTACCAGGGGAAGAGTTACCTCCTGAGAAACCTGCAGTTCCTACAAAGTACTGTACAGAGCAGAGCAGAAGTGTTTTCAGCCAGACAAGAGAGCTGAAGGGCAGAAGAGTCTATTTAATGCAAGGAGATATATACCTGAGGAAGTTTCTTTACTAAGGATAAAGCCAATCATAGGGCATACGGGCCTTGGGATCAAGACAGACAGGAGTTCTGAGGAATAGTGCACAGGATTTCTGAGGAAAAGGTGCAGCCTGATCTGTGAGTGTATTTAACCCTCTGAGTATCTTGCAAGAACATTGTGCCTGCCATTTATAAAAGCCTGCTTGTGATTTGCTACTGTCATATGGAACTGAACTTAAAGAAGTGTAAATAGTTAACTGCTTAAGTAAACAAAAGTTTTGGTTCACTACAAACTGTGTTCCTCAATTCTTACTACTATAAATCAGTGTGCCACCGTTACAGGCACTGGCGTCACGAATCTTAAAGGGATCTTGCCACAGGCACATTAAACCTGCAACACCCAGGGCACCTCACCTACCACCGGCCTGGTCCCTATACACTGAGAGTTCCCCAGAGGACTACTGTGCCAGCCTCTCCATCACTGCTGTACGCCTGCCCAGGGTCATCCTAAAAACTGTGAGTAACCAAGAGCAACCCTCGTTTGCCTAGTAACCGTGACCTCACTATCGCAATACCCTGCAGGGCTGCGTACTGCATTTACAGAAAGAAAAAGCTCATATTATCCTGTTACAGGAAACTCACTTTAAAACAAATCATATCCCAGGTTTACGATCAAAGTCCTATAACACCTGGTATCATAGCACGTATCCTGAGGCTAAAGCTAGGGGAGTCTCCATTGCTTTTCATAGATCCTTCTCCTGTTCTGTTCTAGATTTCAGGTCCTGTGATAAAGGAAGATACGTCTTCGTCAAGCTGGCAATCCATGGGAGAACGTACACAATTGGTAACATCTATCTGCCAAACTCGGACAGGGTAAGGCCTTTGCCTCTATAATGTCTGGATTGGACTCCTTCATTAAGGGGGTTCTCCTCCTTGGGGGCGATTCAATCTGACGCTAAATCCGAAGGTAGACACATCCCTAGGCAGGTCTTTAGTGCCATTCTCAGCGGTAGCCAGGATACGCACGATTCTACATAATAGAAGATTGATAGATGTATGGAGAACCTTACACCCAAATGAAAGAGACTACACATACTTTTCTCCAGCTCACCGAATTTACAGCAGGATTGACTTGTTTGCTATCTCTCATTATGCTTTATGTTCCAACCTCAGGCTTCCATTGGCACAGCTTTGTGGTCAGATCATGCACCCATATCCCTTACCCTGGAACTGCCTGATTTAGTGGCCAGGGTATGTAGAACTGGTAGCAGCTTTGTACTCGCATCCATCAGCACGAGTTCGTACTAATGGTATTCTGGCCCCACCATTTAAAATACACAATGGAACACGAAAGGGATGCCCATTGTCCCCACTTTTATATGTCCTATCAATGGAACACTTGGCAGAAGCTATTAGGAACAACCCGAACATTAAAGGGATAGAGACCCCAGGCATGCAACATAAACTTGCTCTTTTTGCAGACGACCTCCTACTATATGTAACTTCCCCCCACACCTCCATTCCATCCGTGCTTAAAGAGTTCGATAGATTTAGTCATCTTAGTAACTTTAAGATAAACATGGACAAGACTGAAATATTAAATATTTCTCTCTCTCAAGAGATGACTGAATCTCTCAAACATAACTTCCCATTTAAATGGAAGGCTGATAGCTTATCATATTTAGGTATTCAGATTCCAGTTCATTTACACCAGTTATTCACCTTAAATTACATACCTCCCCAGAAAAGAACACTTGGGACCTTCAGACATATAAACTTAAGCATCTGTCATGGTTCGGCCGTATGAATACAGTCAAAATGGACATCTTGCCGAGGTTTTTATACCTATTTCAAACTATACCTATTCACGTGCCTAAAAAATACTTCCTAGAGATCCAAAGGGCCCTTAACAGGTTCATTTGGCACACAAGTAAACCTCGATTAAATAAGACGGTCTTGATCAAACATAAATCCCTAGGGGGGTTTGGTTTACCAGATATCCGCCTATATCATGAAGCAGCGGTACTTGCTAGACTTTTAGATTGGAGGCATAAAAGCTTAAAGAAGCTTTGGGTCACTATGGAACAATCTTTGTCTCCTATCTCCCTTCAGGCTATACCCTGGTTAAATATAAAGGATAGACCCTCTCAGGAAGAATATCCATTTTTAGTGAGACATGTTCTAGCAATCTGGGAGGAATGGATCAATAAATCCCAAATTTCCTTCAGACCAGGTCCTATGAATCCACTTCATGGGAATCCAGCATTTATCCCGGGTATGACTCCATCATCCTTTCTCATCAAAACCACACATAATGATCTAATGAGAATTAGAGATGTTCTGTCAGAGGGGACACTATCCTCTTTTGAGAATCTACGCCAGAGCGTAGCAATTAGTATGACTTCCTGGTTGGGATATGCTCAATTAAGTTCCTTTTTTGGAACCACATTTTTCAGAGGAACAGTGAACCCAATGACAGGGTTTGATAGGTTATATTTGCAACAGGGCACAATTGAGGGCACTTTGCCCACACTTTACCGATTGCTTTTTGATTTACAAAGTGGAGAAAGGGCATCATTTTTTGATAGTTGGGAATCTGATTTGCAGACCCGGTTCACAGACGAGGAGGTAGAGAAGATGTGTACGTTCTCCCATGGAATCTCACTGGCGTCACAGGTCAAAGAAAATAATTACAAGATTCTCTCGAGATGGTACTATTGTCCTACTAAATTACATCAGATGTTCCCTACTGTGTCGGACAGGTGCTGGAGGTGCGAGAATGATAGGGGTTCCTTATTACATATTTGGTGGAGTTGTCCGAAAATCCATTCATTCTGGGAGTGAATTTTGCAGATCTTTGCCAAATACTCACACAGAACGATTCCTAACACTCCACAACTTACCCTACTATCCCTGATCCTGGCTCTCTTGCCCAGGTCAAGAAAGGAGTTCTGAGGCATTTTCTATCTGCTGCGAGGATGGTCATCCCTAGACATTGGAAGTCCAGTTCGCCACCCACATTGCTTGAATGGTCAAGAGAGCTAAGATTTATACTACGCATGGAAGAGTTGATAGCAAACGAACAAGAAAGAGCTGAATAGGGGCGTGGTCTGTCTGCCTGAGGCGTGCGGATGCTTGGAGTCTGAGCTCCTGAGACAGCACTATCAAAAGGGACCTTAAAAAAGCGACATACCGAGTGGTGAACCCTCTCAAACTGGAGGGGAACCTCCTCAGTACCGCTACCGACATGGTTGGGCGGAAAAAAAGAGCGGTTAAACACCCTCAGCTCTCCAAATTCTATTTCTCTAAAGACGCAGGCAGCGACCAAGGTGGCGCCGAGGAGACGCCCGCCTCACTACCAGAGAGCTCGGACGAACTGCAGCCTTCCCATGAAACAGCGTGTGATCTGCAGCGCTCTCTTCCAGCTTCACCTACCTCAGTCTCTCGTGGGTTTGATCACATCATCCCCTCAACAGAAGTTTCTGATCCAGCGCTGGGCCCAAAACCAGCCGATCCGCTGGAGACGTCCAGATACATTACTGGCCCAGAGCAAAACGCGAATCCTGCCGGCTCTCCAAACAAGCAACCGGTTCGCTTACAACCCCACCAGCCTGAGGAACCTACTCCGACGTCCTCAAAAAAAGGTAACCAGGGCTGGGGATGGGAAGACGACAAGGAGGGAGAGGCCACTTTATTAGCCATACCAGTCTCCAACACCGCCTTGACTGATACCGCCATGCGGGACATGCTATTGCTCCAGAGGCGCTCCGTATTGCAGGATATGCGACTGGTGGTGGCCCCCCTACGCTCTGAAATAGCGGACTTAGGAGCGAGAACAGACCACCTGGAGAACAAATTCGGGGACTTTGCAACGTCTCATAACACCCTTATTGACGCGCACACCGACTTGGAAGCAGAGGTGGAAGCCATAAAGATAAAAATGGCCGACCTAGAAGACAGGAGAATATTAAATTGCATGGGGTCCCTGAATCAATTTCCGCGAAAGATATTCCGGAATATGTGCAATCTCTTATTAAAGCGACTTTGCCACATTGCCAAGACAAAGATCTGGAGATCGATAGGGCCCATCGAGTTCCACGTCCGCGACACCTGGATGCATCCATTCCAAGAGACGTACTCGCCAGAGTTCATTTCTTCAAAGTTAGGCCTCATGCACACGACCGTTGTGTGCATCCGCATCCGTGGTTCCATTTTCCGTTTTTTTTCGCGGACCCATTGACTTTCAATGGGTCCGTGGAAAAATTGGAAAATGCACCGTTTGGCAGCCGCATCCGTGATCCGTGTTTCCTGGCCGTGAAAAAAATAGAACCTGTCCTATTTTTTTCACGGTCAACGGTTCGCGGACCCATTCAAGTCAATGGGTCCGTGAAAAATCACGGATGCACACAAGATTTTCATCCGCGTTCGTGATCCGTGTCCGTGATCCGTGTCCGTTTTTTCCTATCATTTCAATGGCAAACTTGACTTAGATTTTTTTTTTCATTTTTCATGTCTGTGGATCCTCCAAAAATCAAGGAAGACCCACGGAAGAAAAAACGGACACGGATCACGGAACAACGGAAACCATTTTTGCGGACCACAAAAAAAAACGTCCGTGTGCATGAGGCCTTAAAGAGCAACTTATGGCTCACGCCAGAAAAAATGGAGGACTCCCTGCTCCTTATCATAAGGTTCTTATCTTTGCGGATTTATCCGCCACTACGCTGAGGCTACGGAGAGCCTTACTCCCAATTACCTTGGCTTTCCAACGGGAGCAGATCCAGTACCGCTGGGGATTCCCAGTTCGTCTCCTAGTGCATTATAAGGGGGAGCTACATATCATCAAATCCCTGGATGAGGGCCACAAAATCCTGAAAAGCTGGAATATTGCACCTTCTCCACCAGAGGGAGCCCGACTAAATGCTCCAAGAAGGATCCATAAGGAGTGGGAAACAGTCCGTTAACTTGGGTTCACTGTGAGGGTTTTTTCCACATTAAGGTGCTAAAGTCATCCTAGTCTTATTTCCCTAGGCCTGTTTTTCTTGTCCTAGGTCACAGACGGGACTATAGCCCCAAATGTCAGAGAGCCCTGAGCTCTTCAAGTTTATTTTTCCTATGTTCTATTTTTATTTCAGTTTTTATATGTTATACTCCCATTTGTCTTTTGGGAAGCTATGTTTAACCACCTCAGCCCCCAGTGCTTAAACACCCTGAAAGACCAGGCCACTTTTTACACTTCTGACCTACACTACTTTCACCGTTTATTGCTCGGTCATGCAACTTACCACCCAAATGAATTTTACCTCCTTTTCTTCTCACTAATAGAGCTTTCATTTGGTGGTATTTCATTGCTGCTGACATTTTTACTTTTTTTGTTATTAATCGAAATTTAACGATTTTTTTGCAAAAAAATGACATTTTTCACTTTCAGTAGTAAAATTTTGCAAAAAAAAACGACATCCATATAGAAATTTTGCTCTAAATTTATAGTTCTACATGTCTTTGATAAAAAAAAAATGTTTGGGTAAAAAAAAAATGGTTTGGGTAAAAGTTATAGCGTTTACAAACTATGGTACAAAAATGTGAATTTCCGCTTTTTGAAGCAGCTCTGACTTTCTGAGCACCTGTCATGTTTCCTGAGGTTCTACAATGCCCAGACAGTACAAACACCCCACAAATGACCCCATTTCTGAAAGTACACACCCTAAGGTATTCGCTGATGGGCATAGTGAGTTTATAGAACTTTTTATTTTTTGTCACAAGTTAGCGGAAAATTATGATTTTTTTTTTTTTTTTTTTTTTCTTACAAAGTCTCATATTCCACTAACTTGTGACAAAAAATAAAAAGTTCTATGAACTCACTATGCCCATCAGCGAATACCTTGGGGTCTCTTCTTTCCAAAATGGGGTCACTTGTGGGGTAGTTATACTGCCCTGGCATTCTAGGGGCCCAAATGTGTGGTAAGGAGTTTGAAATCAAATTCTGTAAAAAATGACCTGTGAAATCCGAAAGGTGCTCTTTGGAATATGGGCCCCTTTGCCCACCTAGGCTGCAAAAAAGTGTCACACATCTGGTATCTCCGTACTCAGGAGAAGGTGGGGAATGTGTTTTGGGGTGTCATTTTATATATACCCATGCTGGGTGAGAGAAATATCTTGGCAAAAGACAACTTTTCCCATTTTTTTATACAAAGTTGTCATTTGACCAAGATATTTATCTCACCCAGCATGGGTATATGTAAAAAGACACCCCAAAACACATTCCTCAACTTCTCCTGAGTACGGGGATACCAGATGTGTGACACTTTTTTGCAGCCTAGGTGGGCAAAGGGGCCCATATTCCAAAGAGCACCTTTCGGATTTCACTCCTCATTTTTTCCTGAATTTGATTTCAAACTCCTTACCACACATTTGGGCCCCTAGAATACCAGGGCAGTATAACTACCCCACAAGTGACCCCATTTTGGAAAGAAGACACCCCAAGGTATTCCGTGAGGGGCATGGCGAGTTCCTAGAATTTTTTATTTTTTGTCACAAGTTAGTGGAAAATGATGATTTTTTTTTTTTATTTTTTTTTTCATACAAAGTCTCATATTCCACAAACTTGTGACAAAAAATAAAAACTTCCATGAACTCACTATGCCCATCAGCGAATACCTTGGGGTCTCTTCTTTCCAAAATGGGGTCACTTGTGGGGTAGTTATACTGCCCTGGCATTCTAGGGGCCCAAATGTGTGGTAAGTAGGTAAATGACCTGTGAAATCCGAAAGGTGCTCTTTGGAATGTGGGCCCCTTTGCCCACCTAGGCTGCAAAAAAGTGTCACACATCTGGTATCTCTGTATTCAGGAGAAGTTGAGGAATGTGTTTTGGGGTGTCTTTTTACATATACCCATGCTGGGTGAGATAAATATCTTGGTCAAATGCCAACTTTGTATAAAAAAATGGGAAAAGTTGTCTTTTGCCAAGATATTTCTCTCACCCAGCATGGGTATATGTAAAATGACACCCCAAAACACATTCCCCAACTTCTCCCGATTACGGAGATACCAGATGTGTGACACTTTTTTGCAGCCTAGGTGGGCAAAGGGGCCCATATTCAAAAGAGCACCTTTCGGATTTCACAGGTCATTTTTTACAGAATTTGATTTCAAACTCCTTACCACACATTTGGGCCCCTAGAATGCCAGGGCAGTATAACTACCCCACAAGTGACCCCATTTTGGAAAGAAGAGACCCCAAGGTATTCGCTGATGGGCATAGTGAGTTCATGGAACTTTTTATTTTTTGTCACAAGTTAGTGGAATATGAGACTTTGTATGAAAAAAAAAATAAAAAAAAAAATAAGCATTTTCCACTAACTTGTGACAAAAAATAAAAAATTCTAGGAACTCGCCATGCCCCTCACGGAATACCTTGGGGTGTCTTCTTTCCAAAATGGGGTCACTTGTGGGGTAGTTATACTGCCCTGGCATTTTCCAGGGGCCCTAATGTGTGGTAAGTAGGTAAATGACCTGTGAAATCCTAAAGGTGCTCTTTGGAATATGGGCCCCTTTGCCCACCTAGGCTGCAAAAAAGTGTCACACATGTGGTATCGCCGTATTCAGGAGAAGTTGGGGAATGTGTTTTGGGGTGTCATTTTACATATACCCATGCTGGGTGAGAGAAATATCTTGGCAAAAGACAACTTTTCCCATTTTTTTATACAAAGTTGGCATTTGACCAAGATATTTCTCTCACCCAGCATGGGTATATGTAAAATGACACCCCAAAACACATTCCCCAACTTCTCCTGAGTACGGCGATACCAGATGTGTGACACTTTTTTGCAGCCTAGATGCGCAAAGGTGCCCAAATTCCTTTTAGGAGGGCATTTTTAGACATTTGGATACCAGACTTCTTCTCACGCTTTGGGGCCCCTAGAATGCCAGAGCAGTATAAATACCCCACATGTGACCCCATTTTGGAAAGAAGACACCCCAAGGTATTCAATGAGGGGCATGGCGAGTTCATAGAAATTTTTTTTTTTTGGCACAAGTTAGCGGAAATTGATATTTTTAATTTTTTTCTCACAAAGTCTCCCGTTCCGCTAACTTGGGACAAAAAATTCAATCTTTCATGGACTCAATATGCCCCTCACGGAATACCTGGGGGTGTCTTCTTTCCGAAATGGGGTCACATGTGGGGTATTTATACTGCCCTGGCATTCTAGGGGCCCTAAAGCGTGAGAAGAAGTCTGGAATATAAATGTCTAAAAAATTTTACGCATTTGGATTCCGTGAGGGGTATGGTGAGTTCATGTGAGATTTTATTTTTTGACACAAGTTAGTGGAATATGAGACTTTGTAAGAAAAAAAAAAAAAAATTCTGCTAACTTGGGCCAAAAAAATATCTGAATGGAGCCTTACAGAGGGGGGGGGGGGGGGGGGGGGGATCAATGACAGGGGGGTGATCAATGACAGGGGGGGTGATCAATGACAGGGGGGTTGATCAATGACAGGGGGGTTGATCAATGACAGGGGGGTGATCAGGGAGTCTATATGGGGTGATCACCACAGTCATTGATCACGCCCCTGTAAGGCTTCATTCAGACGTCCGGATGCGTTTTGCGGATCCGATCCATCTATCAGTGCATCCGTAAAAATCATGCGGACATCTGAATGGAGCTTTACAGGGGGGTAATCAATGACAGGGGGGTGATCAGGGAGTCTATATGGGGTGATCACCACAGTCATTGATCATGCCCCTGTAAGGCTTCATTCAGACGTCCGGATGCGTTTTGCGGATCGGATCCATCTATCAGTGCATCCGTAAAAATCATGCGGACATCTGAATGGAGCTTTACAGGGGGGTGATCAATGACAGGGGGGTGATCAGGGAGTCTATATGGGGTGATCACCACAGTCATTGATCATGCCCCTGTAAGGCTTCATTCAGACGTCCGGATGCGTTTTGCGGATCGGATCCATCTATCAGTGCATCCGTAAAAATCATGCGGACATCTGAATGGAGCTTTACAGGGGGGTGATCAATGACAGGGGGGTGATCAGGGAGTCTATATGGGGTGATCACCACAGTCATTGATCATGCCCCTGTAAGGCTTCATTCAGACGTCCGGATGCGTTTTGCGGATCGGATCCATCTATCAGTGCATCCGTAAAAATCATGCGGACATCTGAATGGAGCTTTACAGGGGGGTGATCAATGACAGGGGGGTGATCAGGGAGTCTATATGGGGTGATCACCACAGTCATTGATCATGCCCCTGTAAGGCTTCATTCAGACGTCCGGATGCGTTTTGCGGATCGGATCCATCTATCAGTGCATCCGTAAAAATCATGCGGACATCTGAATGGAGCTTTACAGGGGGGTGATCAGGGAGTCTATATGGGGTGATCACCACAGTCATTGATCATGCCCCTGTAAGGCTTCATTCAGACGTCCGGATGCGTTTTGCGGATCGGATCCATCTATCAGTGCATCCGTAAAAATCATGAGGACATCTGAATGGAGCTTTACAGGGGGGTGATCAGGGAGTCTATATGGGGTGATCACCACAGTCATTGATCATGCCCCTGTAAGGCTTCATTCAGACGTCCGGATGCGTTTTGAGGATCGGATCCATCTATCAGTGCATCCGTAAAAATCATGCGGACGTCTGAATGGAGCTTTACAGGGGGTTGATCAATGACAGGGGTGTAATCAATGACAGGGGGGGTGATCAGGGAGTCTATATGGGGTGATAACCACAGTCATTGATCACGCCCCTGTAAGGCTTCATTCAGACGTCCGGATGCGTTTTGCGGATCTGATCCATCTATCAGTGGATCCGTAAAAATCATGCGGACATCTGAATGGAGCTTTACAGGGGGGTGATCAATGACAGGGGGGGTGATCAATGACAGGGGGGTGATCAGGGAGTCTATATGGGGTGATCAGGGGTGATCAGGGGCTAATAAGGGGTTAATAAGTGACGGGGGGGGGGTGTAGTGTAGTGTAGTGGTGCTTGGTGGGACTTTACTGAGCTACCTGTGTCCTCTGGTGGTCGATCCAAACAAATGGGACCACCAGAGGACCAGGTAGCAGGTATATTAGACGCTGTTATCAAAACAGCGTCTAATATACCTGTTAGGGGTTAAAAAAAACACATCTCCAGCCTGCCAGCGAACGATCGCCGCTGGCAGGCTGGAGATCAACTCTCTTACCTTCCGTTCCTGTGAGCGCGCGCGCCTGTGTGCGCGCGTTCACAGGAAATCTCGCCCATCGCGAGATGACGCATATATGCGTGACTCTGCGCAGGGCTGCCACCTCCGGAACGCGATCCTGCGTTAGGCGGTCCGGAGGTGGTTAAATGGTGCATATATGTTGCCTGTGTCACTTCACGCTGCCTATGTCCGATTGATGCAAGCGTCCTGGCTGGGAGGCGCTCTGTATCTCTTTTACAATTTCTGCTATATGGATCTTGCAATGATGTTTATTCTACTGTATAATGGTCATTTCCTTCGCTAGCCTGAATGTAAATGGTCTCAACAGTCCAATGCGTAGGGCGCACCTTTGGAGGGAAGCCAAAACCCTGCAATGTGACATCTTAGGGGTTCAGGAGACACATTTACTCCAAAAAGACGCATTTAGATTAAGTCATGCACATTTCCCCCACATATTCCAATCTCATTTCCACTCTAAGTCTAGAGGAGTGATGATGATTGCTATCAAAAATACGGTGGCTTTCTCCTAAGTAGAAGAGTAGGTTTATTGTCTTAATATGCTTAATTAATAATGCTCCCTTCACTTTAGTATCCTTGTATGCCCCTAACAGAGGCCAACTGGGATTCTTCCGCAAGCTAATGAAACTGGTTAATAAAAAACGACAGTGACGATTGGTGATTTTCGGAGATTTTAACATGACAACAGACCCAAGTGTAGACACCTCCTCCCCGCAGAAAAGAAACACACCATCTCTGGCCTCAGCCTTCTGGAAGGAGGAATTGTATGACATCTGGCGCATTCACCATACATCCGCCAAAGATTACACATTCCATTCTGGGGTCCATAATGTATACTCTCGTATTGATATGTTTATAATAGATAGATCGTTGCTTAGTAAAGCAACTGAATCCTCATTGGAAATGATCAAATGGTCTATGCAGCGGTCACTTTGAAAGTCTCCGAGAGCATCAATTTTCCCTGCCAATATCTGTGGAAAAGCAACCCTCTTCTATTATCCAATCCCCAACACGGATCTCGCATTGAATTTGATCTAAAAGACTTCTTCAAAATCAATGCTCAACCTCAAATGGATCCAGTCACTCTATGGAACGCCCATAAGGCTTGTATTAGAGGGTCTTTCATTCAACAGGGTGCTATACGTAAGAAACAAATGGAAGCGGCCATCCATTATCCAAATTACAACAAATAGAAAATAAAAACAAGGCAGATCCCACTCCCCAGTTAGCTGAAGAAATTACTCAGGTTAGGCAGGAACTAAGGAACCAAATGCTTGCCTCATATGAAAAAATGTTTCGCAAGACAAAAGCATCCTACTACTCCCAAGGGGACAAGGCAGGTAAATTACTAGCTTCTAGCTTTAAAAAAAGACATATGAAGAGTAGACTTCCCCAAATTATTCACCCCCGGACCTTGGACAAAGTATACTCCCCTATAGATATAGCAAATGACTTCCAGACGTATTATTCCAGTCTCTATAATCTGGAAGAATCCACTCCCACCCCAGATAATTTGGAAAACTTAACAAACTCCTACCTTACCTCCCTAGACTTGCCCAATATCACTGCCTCCCAACTCCAAGCTCTTAACTCTCCAATATCGATAGAGGAAGTAGAAGTGGTGATTAACTCCCTACCACGCGATAAAGCCCCCGGTCCGGATGGTTTTGCCAGTCACTATTACAAGCACTTTAAATTAATCTTAGACCCATACTTGAGAGACTTTTGTCAATCCGCCCTCACATCCGGCTCTTTTCCCACAAGGAACCTACAGGCAATTATCATTACCCTCCCCAAGCCGAGTAAGACTCCCGATAGGCCTCAAAACTTTAGACCTATCTCTTTACTAAAGCAAGACATAAAAATGTACGCAAAACTGCTGGCTATGCGGTTGGCCAAGATTCTTCCCTCCATCATCCACGAGGATCAAACAGGTTTCGTTCCCTCTAGACAACCCTACTATAATACAAGGAGAATGCTGGGAATCTTTCACCATGTAAATGTACACAAAACTCCCATGTTGGCTCTGGCACTGGACGCCGAGAAGGCCTTTGATAGGCTCCGATGGTCATTTGCCTTCTCGGTGCTCTCACAGATGGGCTTTCAGGGCCCTATTGTAAAGGCCATTGGAGCTCTTTATAGCAATCCAACAGCAAAAATGTTTGTGAATGGTGCCCTTTCAGAGGCGTTCAATTTAACAAATGGCTGCCCCCTACCCCCCTTGATCTTCATAATAGCAATGGAACCTCTAGCACAAGCAATTAGGCAAGATCAGCAAATTTCGGGGGTGTTGGCAGGGAACCGTTCCCATGTCATATCCCTCTATGCGGACGATGTTCTCCTTTCTCTAGCTAACCCCGTGGTATCCCTAGAGGCAGTGATGGCTCAGATATCTAGATACGGGGATCTTTCATACTATCACCTCAACTCCTCCAAAACTCAAGCCTTGCCAATTAATATGCCACAATCCATGGTGACAAACCTAAGAACCACTTGGGATTTTGACTGGCAAAAGGAAAGCATTAAATATCTAGGTACCAATATGACCCATTCTGTATCCCAATTATACGCACTTAATTATGATGCTCTCTTAAGCTCCACAGAAAGGGAAACAACCCAGAGTTGCTAGGGAGGTTATAAGGAGGAAACGTCGTCTGGGGGGCCTTGCTGTTCCAGACCTTAAATTGTATTATGTAGCAACTTTGGTGTCAATGCTTGAGGGATGGGCAAAATCTGACACGAAAATACCTTGGGTTCACTTGTAATTAGCACAGGCCGCCCCTTTTTTACTGACAGATCTGTCCCTTTTGGAAATTCCCTACTCCCAAACACCTGAGCCCGACAATACTAGCATCCGTAAAGGCTTGGTCCCTATATCATACTGTAGCTGACGCCGATAGCCCTCCTTCCCTCTCCTCTATACCAATATCTATGCTTCAGGCTATGCTCCCACACTCGGATTTGTCTCTCTGGATGTTGGACACAAATCGGAAGGTCGAAAGCTTATTTGTGGACGGGGTGTTACAACCTTTTCAAACAATTAAGGACCGCTTGGCCCTCCCGGCGACGGAATTTTACAAATACCTCCAGATTCGCCATTTGTTTTCAGCCGTCAGGTTAAAAAATGGATATGCTAGCAAAGTCTTATATTTTAAGCAATGCCAAAGGGCTAAAACCATTATACAATTCTATTCTTCAACCGACCCAATTTAAACGCTCCCATCCCATGCGTACATGGGAGAAAACCCTAAACATATCCATTACAGATGCCGAATGGCTTGGAGCCCTGAAGGCGAGTCACAAATGTCTCAAATGCACCTCCCACATTGAATCAGCGCTAAAAACTGTTTTACTTTGGTACTACACGCCAGACAGACTAGCAATT
Organism: Bufo bufo; assembly: GCF_905171765.1. NCBI lineage: Eukaryota > Metazoa > Chordata > Amphibia > Anura > Bufonidae > Bufo > Bufo bufo. The sequence goes on along the minus strand of NC_053389.1, from coordinate 51,340,829 downwards.
ATTTACCCCGATGTTTCAAATCTATGCTGGAGGGGCTGTGGTAGTAAAGGAACGCTCTTTCACATAATCTGGCAATGCCCGGTCCTTAGCTCTTACTGGTCTGACTGCACTGCCATGATGAATCGACTATTTCAGAATGAGATCAGTTGGTCCCCTCAGCTAGTCTTACTCTTTATAGGCATTACCAATGTCCCGACTCAATATAAAACACTTTTTTGTGTAATTAGTGTTTTAGCCAAACTAATACTATTGAGACACTGGAAATCTCCAGACATGCCGAAGCTGTGTGAACTAATCTCTGCAATAAACACGAAATATGCTTATGAAAGAATCATATCAATGGGAAATGGTACTTTTACCAAACTCCAGTTGCAATGGAAGGCCTGGATAAAATCCTCACTATGCTCACTACCTTAGTAACTAGTACTACATCACACTCCTGTACACGCATTGGACCCAATAGGCTTTATTAGGCTTCAGGGCTTAACCTGACTAGGTGGCGATATCCTTGTTATCCTTAAGTATACCATCTCACAGGCTCGCTAAACGTATTTGCAAATGCTATTTCTGTTGCTTGCATTCTTATCTGCATCATTGTTATGGTATTCTCTTTATTTTCCAAATTGGCGTAATGCGCTGCTGCATCGCGCACTGTAACAATATACATTGTATCCTAACCGGTACTCCCGGTTTGTTTCTGTAATTTATGTCTTAAAAAATTTCCTCAATAAAAACTATTGAAATGAGAAGAAAGAGCTGAATACTTTGCACGTAGCTGTGACCCCCTACTCCAGTTTCTGGACTCTTCGGAATTTGTTGACTTACTAGGAGTGTAATGAGTTTTAGAATTTATAAGATCTCTCACAGTATCTTTAGGTCAGGTCCATATGTTTCAATATCTCTCGATGTTGTCTTCCCATCCACCCCCTTCCTTCCTTACGTCTCTTGTCCCCCCCACCCCCCCCCATGTTATTGTCGTACTAAAGGGTGATAACTCCCAGCGAGATGACCGTTTAGCCACAAGAAATATTCTGAAAGTGCTATTTGGTTGCTTAGGCCACAATGGTTCATGGGGAGTGTTAACATGGATGCAATGTTGTAAGTGAGTCTATATATGTATTCACTTTTTGATGATTATATACATTCCCTGTATTTGTTGTATTGATAACAACTTACTCATTGTTACTTTATATGCTGGACCCTAATGGTTCTATTGTAATACTCTTTATGTCAAATGTCACTAGGTCGAAGATGGGGGAGCGGACCCTGGGGATTTTTTTATAAGTCCCAGGGAAGTGGGATGCAAGGGGGGTGATTCCCTGCTGACAAAAATGTTCTTTTTGCCCTGGCCCTCATGCCCCGGCCCCTATAAGGAAGGAACTGGGAGATATTAAATATGAAGTGCGGTCGGTGGGTAACGGGGTAGAAGCCCTGGAAAACAACCAGTCCTTGCTTACCTCTCAACATAGCCATGGCCAAAAACTTGGAGGCCCACTGCGACTTCCTAAATCACGCTTACCTCTTAATCGAGGATCAAGAGAATCGCAGCAGGTGCAAAAACATCAGGATCAAAGGCCTCACTGAATTAATTCCCCACAGCACCTTGCCAAAGGCTGCCAACAAGATATTTGCTGCTCTGCTGGGGGACACTAGAGAACAAGCTATAATTATAGAAAGGATACACAAATCGCTAAGGCCTATGCCTAGGCCAGAGAAGCCACCCAGTGACGTCATTTATGGCCTTCTGAGTTACAAAGACACAGCCGCCATATTGCAAGCAGCCAGAGAACAGAAGGAGCTGCAGTATACCTTTTCCAAGACCTCGCACCAGCCACCTTGGCCAAGCGACGCGCCCCGAAACCTTTAACAGGCCATCTGAGAAGCAACAACATCATGTTCAGGTGGCTCTTCCCCTTCGGCCTTATGTTTAGCAATGGTGGCAAGCGATGTGTAATCCGGAACCCTGGGGATCTTACCAACGCGTGGTCCATACTGGACACCCCTCCACTCGCAATTGATTCCTTGTTACCTCTGATCCCTCCATTACCAAAGCTACCCCGGCTGGAGCCCTCGTTGACGATGACGAAACACAAGTCCCCCAGAGCCAAGAGGCAACCTGAGTGAGAGGGACCACTGACTTCCAGAAGGTCACTCAAATGTAGAACCAACTGGGGCGTGGCCTGATCGGCGATGTGAGCGGCCGCACTTCTTAGAGCACTGTTAATATCCTGCAAAATCCTGCGACCGGAGGCCAGTGGACACCGCAAAACGGGTGAGGAAGTTGTCTGCCTCCCTGCTCGAATGTCTTCCAGCATGACGAGAGCCGGCCGGAGGGAGAAGGAGATCAAGGAGAGCTCAGGCCTGTCGGCGGCTAAACAACATGGCGCTGCGGGCAGAGCGGCGGACGCCGCGTCCCGCCTGGAGAAATTCGCCCGGACCCCCCGATCAGGTGACAGCCCTGCAAGTGGGGATGAGAGCCTGGTTAAAGAGGCACATAATGTGCCGACAGAGGCCGAAAATAGGGAGGATGGGGGGTGCCAAGATGGTGCCGCAAACATGGTGGAGGCGGGCTTGAAAGATGAAGGCCTATAGGAGTTGCAGCCTGGCAGGTCCGCTGGCCCTCTACACGCAGCAAAGCCTGCCTCAGATGATCAGTGCGAACCCACACCTAAAGACATTTTTAGGGCAGTACAGCACTGTAGTTCCACCCTGGCTTCCCTGCATGCCTCTATGGGATCCCTCCAAGAAAGTGTGGCATTTATCCATCAGGATATCAAAAAAGTCAATGAGAGGGTCACAGAGGTGGAGAATCGTGTCAGTACCATGGAAGATCAACTTTCCCCTGTGAAAAGGGACATGGCTAAAGTTATACACAACATTACGCTGCTTATTGACAAGACGGAAGACCTAGAAAATCGGTTACGGCGCAATAACCTGAGGCTAGTGGGTGTGCCGGAGAAAGCAGAGGGCCCTGATGCTCCAGTGTTTTTTGAAACCTGGCTCAGAGATAAATTTGGAGCAAACTCCTTGTCCTCCATCTACGCCATAGAAATGGGGCACAGGGTGCCTTTTCGTTCTCCGCCACCAGGGGCTCCTCCAAGACCTGTGCTGCTTCGGATCCTGCATTTGCGGGACCGTGACATGATTCTGCGCAAGGCCAGGGATCTTCCGTATTTTTCCATTGATGGCAGCAAAATATCAATTTTCCCAGATTTCTCCGCAGCGGTCCAGCGGAGAAGAGCGAGATTTCTGGATATCAAGAGACGTCCTCGGTCAAAGAACGTCCAATACTCCATGCTATACCCAGCAAAGCTACGCGTTGTCTTGGGAGGAAAAACGCACTTCTTTGACACATCGGAGGAAGCCGCCAGTTGGTTGGATCAGCAGGACTTCCGCAGCTCCGTGGAGGGGGACCGTGAGTGAATAACATTGTCCTTTATTCTGCCTATGCTCTATGACACGAGGAGATCACGGTTCGGGACAACTGAACGATTAGTGTGACTTTTGTGCTGTACTTTGTTGGTGATGCCGGTTTACAACTGCTTGCGGTTGGTGCACCATCGGTTTTCTATCTTCTCAGTGGCAGCTCATTCATTACAGGTTGGGTCCACTAATATAAGTTAAATACCCTGTTTTTCTATTGGACATTTCTTCTACATCTTCCGGTCTGTTGGAAAAGTATGATGTGCCGGGATCGGGACTCGCGATCCCTTTTCTCCTATTACTACCACTGTCTAGTTAATGGCGGTGCTCATGTCAAAGTTGCTGACTTCAGGAACTCTATTTGCCTCCGTTGCCCGTTTTTTGGGGATCTTATTTTTTCTTATGTTTCCCCGAGAGTATATATTGTGGGAAGTTATTATTGTTGTGTTTTATTGGGGAAATGGAAAATGTTATTGTGAGACGACTAGATTGCCTATGTATGCTATTATCACTGGAGCAATACGGTGCTTTGTAGTGAATGTTAGGGGTGTGAAAGAGGCCTCAAAGAGGCAAGCCATATTCACAGCTATATTATGTTTAATGGAAACTCACTTGACTAAAGATTCTCAGAGATTATTGCATAAACCTTGGCTTTCACACTCGTATCATTCCACCTACTCCTCTCACGCTAGGGGTGTTAGTATCCTCATTAGTGATGGCCCGAATAGTTCTCCGGCGAATAGTTCCCGGCGAACATAGCTTGTTCGCGTTCGCCGCGGCAGGCGAACATGTGCGATGTTCGGTCCGCCCCCTATACATCATCATTGAGTAAACTTTGACCCTGTACCTCACAGTCAGCAGACACATTCCAGCCAATCAGCAGCAGACCCTCCCTCCCAGACCCTCCCACCCCCTGGACAGCATCCATTTTAGAGACAGACTCATCTGCTGTAAGGACAGCGTCCTGACAGCACCCCAAAAAGCCCTTTTCAGGGCTGGTACATGAGTCTGCTTTTTATTTTTATTTTTATATATATATATATTGCAGTTGCCTGCCCGTGTTGTGTGAGAGGCTGCAGGCTCAGTCACAGACAGTACTGTGTGCACACCATTCATACAGGGTACGTGTTGTAGATAATGGTCGGCACTGCACTAGAATACTTGCGGTGCACGTGTCAGCGGGCAGGCGTCCCAACGAGCAGTATAAAGAAGGAAGACCGGCACTCGCGATTAAATTTTCACTGCGGTTTATTCAGTCACTTATAAATACATAGTGACGCGTTTCAGCACTAAATCTGGCTTTCTTCAGACTATATGATACACTCCTACCGTTGCACCTTTATATACATTGAAAAGACAACAACGGAACTGACGTCATGTGATGTAAAGCTCCTCCCACTTGGAGGCCGATACAGAATCTGCAATGTAGGTACCATAGACCATAGGAATCAATGTGAAGCGGTGAATGTTCAAGTCCGCTGAAAATGAAATATGATTCACAATTAGAATATTATGCAAACATGATTAGACATGATTAAATAAAGCCAGAGATATTATAGTCTCTATTGAGACCTCTTGGTTCCACCGTTTGCAGCCGGTGGATCCAGTATGCTTCTCTCTTTAATAACAGTTTGTTTCTGTCGCCGCCGCGGAGGGGTAATGATACACTTTCAATAACCTGGAATCGCAGTTGTGATATTGCATGTCGTTTCTCATGAAAATGATGCGGTAACGGAAGCAGTAAATTCTCAGTGCGGATGGTGGATTTATCTTTGCTTAGTCTGTCTTTTATCCGCATGGAGGTTTCACCTACATAGAGTAGACCGCAGGGACATTTGAGGATGTATATGACATGTTTACTGTCACATGTGAACATGCCCTTGATTGGGATCTGTTCACCAGAGTGGGGATGAGTTAAACAGGCGCCTCTAATGACACTAGAGCAATTATTACTGTTCAGGCATGGGAATGTGCCCTGACGTGGAGTGGTCAGTGTGGTCTGTCTGAGGCCAGGTCTATTGGTGCCTATGTCAGGTCTATTGGTGCCTATGTCAGGTCTATTGGTGCCTATGTCAGCTCTAATGATTTTGTCGCGGATATTATCCGCTCTTTTGAAGCACATCATTGGTGAATTCTGGAATGCCTCTATCTGGGGATATGACCTCGAGACTATGTGCCAATGTTTATTGATGATGCCCCTGATCTTTTGTGTCCAAGGGTGATATTTCACCAACAATGGAATACCACTTCAAGAAAGGCTATTTTATGATGATCATAATGCATAGTGAACTGTAGTTCACTCCAGATGGAGTGAAGGTAAAGGTTGAATTCCGTGAGGGATCGAACGTCGCCCCGCCACACGCAAAATACGTCATCGATAAATCAACGCCAAAATGTACAGTGTTTCAAGTATAATGGATTGGAGTAGACAAACTCACTCTCAAATGATGACATGTAACTATTTGCGTACGGCGGTGCGACGTTCGATCCCATCGCGGTCCCGCGGCACTGTTGAAAAAACGTGTCTTGAAATCGAAAAAATAAATTCTCTAATACAATCCTTAAGAGTGTCAGAAAGAACTCCTTTTGGGATGCCGTGTGATGGCTAGTATTCAGCAGTCTAGACGCTGCTTCCAAGCCTTTTTCATGGGTAATGGAGGTGTAGAGGCTGCATACGTCGAATGTGACAAGTATGCATTCTCCATCCATTTTGAGGGGGCGGACCTCACTCAAGAAGTGTCCTGTATCGCGTATGTAAGAGGGTGACTCTACAGTCAAAGGTGTCAGGACTTTCTCCAGAAAAATAGCTGGGGGGAGAGGATGGAATCAGAGGAGGCCACTATAGGGCGTCCAGGTGGTCTTGTCATTGATTTATGTACTTTTGGAAGAGTGTAAAACACCGGCGTGATTGGATGCTGATTGATTAAAAATTCACTTAGTTTATTATCAATGATGCCATCCTCTCTTGCCTCCATCACTATTTTCTGTAGTATGCCTTTAATGGAGTACACTGGATCTGAATGTATGATTTTATATGTGTCAGTGTCATTTAATTGACCTAAGATCTCTGTTACATAGTACTCCTTGTCAAGGATCACCAGAGCCCCCCCTTGTCTGCTGGCTTGAATATGAGAGATTTGTCATCGAGTAAGTGGTTCAGGGCGTGTTTTTCTTCTGAAGTTAGATTGTACAATGTTGCAATAAGGAATTCACATCGCGCTGAACTAGATTAGCAAAGGTTTCGACTGGGTGATATACTTTAGGTGGTGTAAAGTGACTTTTTATTCTTAATGCAAACTGTCTCAATGTTAATTGATCAGGATGTTCCACAGAATCAACACAGTCAGCCTCAGTGCCATTATCATGGTTGCAAAAATGTGCTTTGAGGCGTACATTGCGAAAAAAAACGCTGAAGATCTAAGTCCAGAGAGTAAGTGTCCAGCGTCCCCGTAGGGCTGAAGGACAATCCCTTCTTCAGCAAGTTCAATTGTGCAGGGCTTAACGTTTTGCTTGATAGATTTAGTACTAAGTTCTGTGCTGTACCTGGGATCGCGTCATCCTCGGTGCATCTGCTTCTCCTATGATGGCGGCCGGCTCTCCTGGTGTTGCCCTTCTTTTGCCGCGGCGTTGGGCTAAAAAACGAGTTGATGCTCCACCCGAGGTATCGCTGCCAGAACCGGAGGATGCAGAACCTGCTCTGTGGTCTCTTGTATGCGAGAAGGGAATAGCTGTTCCGGACTTGTCTTGCCACCTGTAAACCCGTTGTGATGAGTAATCCTCCACATCTCGGAGGAACTTGGAGCGCTTGGTGGCTTCTATCTTTATCTTTAGATCCCTGCATTGTTTTTCCGTCTTTTCTTGTAATGCCGTGAGATCTTCTTCAGGTTCTGCATCCTCCGGTTCTGGCAGCGATACCTCGGGTGGAGCATCAACTCGTTTTTTAGCCCAACGCCGCGGCAAAAGAAGGGCAACACCAGGAGAGCCGGCCGCCATCATAGGAGAAGCAGATGCACCGAGGGTGACGCGATCCCAGGTACAGCACAGAACTTAGTACTAAATCTATCAAGCAAAACGTTAAGCCCTGCACAATTGAACTTGCTGAAGAAGGGATTGTCCTTCAGCCCTACGGGGACGCTGGACACTTTCTCTCTGGACTTAGATCTTCAGCGTTTTTTTCACAATGTACGCCTCAAAGCACATTTTTGCAACCATGATAATGGCACTGAGGCTGACTGTGTTGATTCTGTGGAACATCCTGATCAATTAACATTGAGACAGTTTGCATTAAGAATAAAAAGTCACTTTACACCACCTAAAGTATATCACCCAGTCGAAACCTTTGCTAATCTAGTTCAGCGCGATGTGAATTCCTTATTGCAACATTGTAGACAAGGGAATCTACACATAAGATACAATCTAACTTCAGAAGAAAAACACGCCCTGAACCACTTACTCGATGACAAATCAATCATATTCAAGCCAGCAGACAAGGGGGGGCTCTGGTGATCCTTGACAAGGAGTACTATGTAACAGAGATCTTAGGTCAATTAAATGACACTGACACATATAAAATCATACATTCAGATCCAGTGTACTCCATTAAGGCATACTACAGAAAATAGTGATGGAGGCAAGAGAGGATGGCATCATTGATAATAAACTAAGTGAATTTTTAATCAATCAGCATCCAATCACGCCGGTGTTTTACACTCTTCCAAAAGTACATAAATCAATGACAAGACCACCTGGACGCCCTATAGTGGCCTCCTCTGATTCCATCCTCTCCCCCCCAGCTATTTTTCTGGAGAAAGTCCTGACACCTTTGACTGTACAGTCACCCTCTTACATACGCGATACAGGACACTTCTTGAGTGAGGTCCGCCCCCTCAAAATGGATGGAGAATGCATACTTGTCACATTCGACGTATGCAGCCTCTACACCTCCATTACCCATGAAAAAGGCTTGGAAGCAGCGTCTAGACTGCTGAATACTAGCCATCACACGGCATCCCAAAAGGAGTTCTTTCTGACACTCTTAAGGATTGTATTAGAGAATTTATTTTTTCGATTTCAAGACACGTTTTTTCAACAGTGCCGCGGGACCGCGATGGGATCGAACGTCGCACCGCCGTACGCAAATAGTTACATGTCATCATTTGAGAGTGAGTTTGTCTACTCCAATCCATTATACTTGAAACACTGTACATTTTGGCGTCGATTCATCAATGACGTATTTTGCATGTGGCGGGGCGACGTTCGATCCCTCACGGAATTCAACCTTTACCTTAACTCCATCTGGAGTGAACTACAGTTCACTATGCATTATGATCATCATAAAATAGCCTTTCTTGACACATGGGTGATACGCAATGATGATGGCACTATTTATACTGACTTATTCATTAAAGAAACCGACCGTAATAGTCTACTTACCTTCACAAGTAGTCATCCCCCAGCAACCAAGAAAGCCATCCCTTTCTCACAGTATCAACGGGTAAAAAGGATTGTGACCGACCCTGATACCTGTCAAATAAGGATGAAAGAAATGACAAGTAAATTCCTAAATAGAGGTTATCCCAAACATTTACTAGAAGCCCAAAGGAATAAACTTGATAAACCACAGGGACAGAAAATTAATAAATTGTCAGGTATTCCATTAGTGGTGAAATATCACCCTTGGACACAAAAGATCAGGGGCATCATCAATAAACATTGGCACATAGTCTCGAGGTCATATCCCCAGATAGAGGCGTTCCAGAATTCACCAATGATGTGCTTCAAAAGAGCGGATAATATCCGCGACAAAATCATTAGAGCTGACATAGGCACCAATAGACCTGACATAGGCACCAATAGACCTGACATAGGCACCAATAGACCTGGCCTCAGACAGACCACACTGACCACTCCACGTCAGGGCACATTCCCATGCCTGAACTGTAATAATTGCTCTAGTGTCATTAGAGGCGCCTGTTTAACTCATCCCCACTCTGGTGAACAGATCCCAATCAAGGGCATGTTCACATGTGACAGTAAACATGTCATATACATCCTCAAATGTCCCTGCGGTCTACTCTATGTAGGTGAAACCTCCATGCGGATAAAAGACAGACTAAGCTAAGATAAATCCACCATCCGCACTGAGAATTTACTGCTTCCGTTACCGCATCATTTTCATGAGAAACGACATGCAATATCACAACTGCGATTCCAGGTTATTGAAAGTGTATCATTACCCCTCCGCGGCGGCGACAGAAACAAACTGTTATTAAAGAGAGAAGCATACTGGATCCACCGGCTGCAAACGGTGGAACCAAGAGGTCTCAATAGAGACTATAATATCTCTGGCTTTATTTAATCATGTCTAATCATGTTTGCATAATATTCTAATTGTGAATCATATTTCATTTTCAGCGGACTTGAACATTCACCGCTTCACATTGATTCCTATGGTCTATGGTACCTACATTGCAGATTCTGTATCGGCCTCCAAGTGGGAGGAGCTTTACATCACATGACGTCAGTTCCGTTGTTGTCCTTTCAATGTATATAAGGTGCAACGGTAGGAGTGTATCATATAGTCTGAAGAAAGCCAGATTTAGTGCTGAAACGCGTCACTATGTATTTATAAGTGACTGAATAAACCGCAGTGAAAATTTAATCGCGAGTGCCGGTCTTCTTCCTTTATACCATTCATACAGGGTGTGACAGAAAATACCTGGCAGATAAAAAAAAATTCTATTTAATCTTTTTCTGTGATCTAATCACAGTTGCAAGCCAGTGTGTGTCAGGCCCACACAGACTGTACTGTGCCCACTGCCCACCACTTATATAGGGTAGCACAGTACCTTGCACGCATAGTAACACTTATCTAATAAAAAATGACAGGCAGAGGCAGGCCACGCCGCAGGAACCGTCGTGTTCGTGGTGCTGTGATTTCCACTGGCCCTGGAATAATGCCCAGTGTTCAGAGGCCACGTACCCTGAACCCAAAAAATTGACGCACCATCCTCCTCCAGCTCAGCTTTGGTCACCTGCTCTCAAGTTACCACTCTCCCGCCACCACCACCACTACCACCACAGCCACCACAGCCGCTTCACTTGATCCCTCAGAGGAGTTATTTACACATCAGTTGGATGAAATTAGTGATGCGCAACCATTATTGCCAGAAGATGGAGATAACAGGGATATGTCTCAGTCAGGCAGCATTACACACATGGACGTAAAGTGTGATGATGATGATGATGATGTTATACCCGCTGCTGCTTCCTTTGCTGAGGTGTCAGATACAAGTGAAGTGGTTGATGATGACGATGTGTCCGTGGATGCCACGTGGGTGCCTGCTCGAAGAGAAGAAGAACAGGGGGAAAGTTCAGAAGGGGAGACAGAGAGAAGGAGGAGACTAGTTGGAAGCAGGGGGAGGTCGTCGCAAGGAGCTAGTGGCACAGTCAGACAGCATGCATCGGCACCCGGGGTCAGCCAGACAGCACGCCAATCAACGCATGCTGTTGCCACCACCAGAATGCCGTCAGTGCAAAGCTCAGCAGTGTGGCATTTTTTTTGTGTGTCTGCCTCTGACAACAGCGATGCCATTTGCAACCTGTGCCAAAAGAAACTGAGTCGTGGGAAATCCAACACCCACCTAGGTACAACTGCTTTGCGAAGGCACATGATCGCACATCACAAACGCCTATGGGATCAACACATGATGACGAGTAGAAGCAGCACACAAGCTCAAAGCCACCATCCTCCTCCTGGTCCAGCATCTTCAGCCACGTCAACCACTGCTGTCCTCCTTGCCCCCTCTCAACCACCCGCCACTCCGCCTCTCACCTTCAGCAGTTCCATCTCATCTGCCCACAGTCAGGTGTCTGTAAAGGAAATGTTTGAGCGTAGGAAGCCAATGTCACAGAGTCACCCCCTTGCCTGACGTCTGACAGCTGGCTTGATGGAACTCTTAGCCCACCAGCTTTTACCATACCAGCTGGTGGAGTCTGAGGCCTTAAAAAAATTTGACGCTATTGGGACACCACAGTGGAAGGTACCCGGACGAAATATTTTTTCAAAAAAGGCAATCCCAAACCTCTACTCAGTGATTGAAAAGGAAGTCATGGCATCTCTGGCATACAGTGTTGGGGCAAGGGTCCATCTGACGACTGATACCTGGTCTGTAAAGCACGGTCAGGGCAGGTATATCACCTACACTGCGCATTGGGTCAACCTGCTGACGGCTGACAAGCATGGAATGCGTGGCTCTGCAGCGGAGTTGGTGACACCGCCACGACTTGCAGGCAGGCCTACTGCCACCTCCTCTACTCCATCCTCTTCCATAACCTCCTCGGCTGAGTCCTCTTCTGCTGCAGTGTCTGGCTGCACATCAACTAAATCCCCCCAGCTCCCCAGGGGCTATTCCACATCCCAGATACGACAGTGTCACACTGTCTTGGGGTTGACTTGCCTGAAAGCAGAGAGCCACACCGGACCAGCACTCCTGTCCGCCCTGAATGCACAGGTGGATCAGTGGCTGACCCCGCACCAACTGGAGATCGGCAAAGTGGTGTGTGACAATGGAAGCAATTTGTTGGCGGCATTGAATTTGGGCAAGTTGTAATATGTGCCGTGCATGGCACATGTGTTGAATCTCATCGTACAACGCTTAGTGTCTAAGTACCCAGGCTTACAGGACATCCTCAAGCAGGCCAGGAAGGTGTGTGGCCATTTCAGGCGTTCCTAAACGGCCATGGCGCACTTTTCAGACATTCAGCGCCGAAACAACATGCCAGTGAGGCACTTGATTTGCGACAACCCGACACGTTGGAATTCAACACTCCTAATGTTCGACCACCTGCTCCAACAAGAAAAAGCCGTCAACGAGTATTTGTATGACCGGGGTGCTAGGACAGCCTCTGCGGAGCTGGGAATTTTTTTGCCACGTTACTGGACGCTCATGCTCAATGCCTGTAGGCTCATGCGTCCTTTTGAGGAGGTGACAAACCTAGTCATCAGCGACCTCATCCCATTTGTTTTCTTCCTGGAGCGTGCCCTGCGAAGAGTGCTGGATCAGGCTGTAGATGAGCGTTAAGAGGAAGAGTTGTGGTCACCATCACCACCAGAAACAGCCTTGTCATCATCGCTTGACGGACCTGCGGCAACGCTGCAAGAGGAGTATGAGGAAGAGGAGTCAGAGGAGGAATGTGGCTTTGATGAGGAGGAAGACCAACCACAGCAGGCATCCCAGGGTGCTCATTGTTGTCACCTATCTGGGACCCGTGGAGTTGTACGTGGCTTGGGTGAAGAACAGACCGTCAATGACATCAGTGAGGACGAGGAACGGGAAATGAGTAGCTCGGCATCCAACCTTGTGCAAATGGGGTCTTTCATGCTGTCATGTCTGTTGAGGGACCCTCGTATAAAAAGGATGAAGGAGAACGACCTGTACTGGGTGGCCACGCTACTAGACCCCCGGTATAAGCAGAAAGTGGCGGAAATGTTACCAACTTACCGAAAGTCAGAAAGGATGCAGCAGTTCAAAACAAAACTAAAAAATATGCTTTACAAAGCTTATAAGGGGGATGTCACAGCACAACGGCAATCTAACAGGGGAAGAGGTGAAAGTAATCCTCCTCCTACCACGACCACGGCGGCCAGGACAGGACGCTTTACAGATGTGTTGTTGATGGAGGACATGTGGAGTTTTTTCAGTCCTACACATCGCCACAGCCCTTCGGGATCCAGCCTTAGAGAACGACTAGACCGACAGGTAGCAGACTACCTCGCCTTAACTGCAGATATCGACACTCTGAGGAGCGATGAACCCCTTGACTACTGGGTGTGCAGGCTTGACCTGTGGCCTGAGCTATTGTCACGGATGGTGTACAGGGAAACAAGACAATACAATATAATCTATGACTCACTGGATCCACAACTAAGGAACAAAAGGGAGACCCCTGCATGAGACCTGCCACTCTCCCTGACTGCTCAGCCTATGCGAACACCCCAAAGGTGGATGGGCGCATATCCACGTACCTCGACTATCTTACACCTGATGACCCTACAATAGTGAGGGGACACGACCACCGGCCCCCTACACAGACACGGAGGGAGCCAGGGTCACCTGGATCCAGCAAACAGAAAATCACAAATACATAAACAGAACTTATCTTGCAGACGACTGGGAACTAGGAACAGCATGCACACACACTCCAGGAAGTTGTATAAGCCGCAACCTAATGCATCATGGGGAGGAACTTAAAGGGAAGCAATCAGTCCAACTGCATGACAGCTGAGATAGGCTAACGAGATGAGGAACTGAAATCAAAACAAAGAAACTCAAGGAGGAGGTTCTGGACGGCTCCTGTCAGAGCTTCTCAGCTGTCTGGTTGTGACAGCTATCCGAGTTTGCGATAGAACTTCTGGCCTGCCCCGCTTCAAGTGTCCTGTCAGAAAGGACCTTCAGTGCAGCAGGAGGCATTGTCACTGACAAAAGAAGTTGCCTCGGTCAAAAAAGTGTTGATTACCTCACCTTCATTAAGATGAATGAGGCATGGATCCCGAAGGGACTGACAGTGGGGGATACGTTTGACTAACAAAAGGCCTGATGACATGCCTTGGCCTCAAAATGGTCCCCACGCTGCTGTATTTAATGTCTGCATACCGGATGACTTTTGTGAATTCTCCGCCACCAACTAGGGTTCAAGCCGCAATGTTTTAGTCACCTTTCTGCCTTAAAAACATCAATTTTTCCGGCCGCTGCTACAACAGCGGCTGCAACAATGACATTATTTTTCAGGCATGTGTACATGCCTAATTTTTCGGGCCTCTGGTGCTGCACTGTGGCTGCAAAAACAAAACAAAAAAAAAAAGGCACATACAAGTGTCAATTCCCCTTCGTGATCGTTACCTTGTTGTGGTGAAGGGGCTTGTGTATCACAATGAAGCGATCATCACCTCTATGAGTGTGTTGGCAATGTTGCCACACCCCAGATGATAAGGCCGTTGCTTCATTATGATCAGACCAAAAGCGATCGGCTGGATAATTTTTCATAGAAAAAACTTAAAAATCCCCATCAATTCCAATACAAAGCAAGTACAAAGCTCAGAACTAAATTATTCCAGGATGTCGTAATGGTTCGTTATTTCGACAATGGTTAATCAATTCGACACACGTCCCCGGATAGGGGACGTAACAGGGATTAAACTGATAGGAATAGTACTAGTTAAGACACCACTCATATAGGGTGTCACAGCACATTGCTCCGTGCACGCGCAGTGCCCCAACTTGGGAGTAAGAGGACCGACCAAGCTGCTTTTCCAATCTCCCGTTTCCTAAAATCAATTCAGTTTGGTGTATCAGAGTTTGGTCTGTCACTGTGAAGGCAGTCGAAGGTACCCGGCCTAAACATTTTTTCACAAAAGGCAATCCCACCCTGATATGGGATGTAACAGGGATTAAACTGATGAGAATAGTACTACAGAAAATAGCACTCATATCGGGTGGGACAGTAAATTGCACGGTGCAGACGCAGTGACCGTGGCGTGGATTCAAACAAAGAGGAGGGAGCCAGCGTTTTTTTAACCATCTCCCCGTTCGAAAAATCTATTTAATAAATGGACCCCAGATTGGGGACGTAACAGGGATTAAACTGATGAGAAGAGAGAACTACAGAAAATACCACTCATATCGGGTGGGACAGTAAATTGCACGGCGCAGACGCAGTGACCGTGGCGTGGATTCAAACAAAGGGGAGGGAGCCAGCGTTTTTTTAACCATCTGCCCGTTCGAAAAATCAATTTAATAAATGGACCCCAGATTGGGGACGTAACAGGGATTAAACTGATGAGAAGAGAGAACTACAAAAAATACCACTCATATCGGGTGTGACAGTAAATTGCACGGCGCAGACACAGTGACCGTGGCGTGGATTCAAACAAAGGGGAGGGAGCCAGCGTTTTTTTAACCATCTCCCCGTTCGAAAAATCAATTTAATAAATGGACCCCAGATTGGGGACGTAACAGGGATTAAACTGATGAGAAGAGAGAACTACAGAAAATACCACTCATATCGGGTGGGACAGTAAATTCCACGGCACAGACGCAGTGACCGTGGATTCAAACAAAGGGGAGGGAGCCAGCGTTTTTTTTAACCATCTCCCCGTTCAGATGGCGTACGTACAAGATCCGTCTCCACAGCGGGAGTTGGGCTGGACAGAGGCGCAGTAAAGATTACGGGATCATTTGATTCAAATTGCAGATAATAAAAGGTTCTTTTTACAGCAGAAATATTTTGAAGCGGGGGAAAGTGCAGGGAGCTTACTGGCTAGGGTGGTCCGTGCGCAGTCTGGGTCATCTAGGATATCAGTCATTAGAACTGCGAGTGGGGCTCTCTCATCTGAAGATCCTGAAATTCTTTCTACTTTTCAGAGCTTTTATAAGGAATTATACACATCAAAACTCACTGTGGGTCCCGGGGAAATTAGGACATACCTTGCCAATCTACCGTTACGTAAACTATCGTTGGAATACCTCTCGTACTTGGACGAACCCATACAGTTGGAGGAACTTAGGGTGGCCCTCGGTTCTTTTCCCAATGAAAAAGCCCCGGGTCTAGATGGCGAATTTTATAAAAGATATCATGAGGATCTCCTTCCGCACCTGTTAGTAACATTTAACGATGCCTTGCAGTCCGGCCTCCTGCCAGCATCCATGAGGGAGGCTGTTATAGTGGTCCTCCCTAAGCCGGGAAAGGACTTGATATTGCCCTAATCTTATCGCCCTATATCCCTCCTTCCGGTAGATGTTAAAATACTTGCAAAGGTGTTAGCTAATCGTTTAAATAAAGTTATTACCACTATAATTCACGAAGACCAGACCGGATTTATGCCGGATAAAAGTACATCTATTAATTTGAGAAGACTTTTTCTTAATCTTCAAAGGCCGGCTGGTGCGTGAAGGGGGGGGCAGGGCTGTGGTCTCCCTTGACGCTGCCAAGGCATTTGATAGTGTCGAGTGGGATTATCTTTGGGAAACTATGAGAGCTATGGGGTTTGGGCCGGGATTTACGTCCTGGGTACAACTCCTTTGCCGATCACCGGTGGCCAGATTGCGGATTAACGGGGCGCTCAGTACACAGTTTTCTCTGCACCGTGGAACTAGACAGGGGTGTCCATTGGCGTGTGCATTGCGCGCGTCGTCTGCATGGTCAGGGATTCCGCTGGACTCCCATGAGGAGCGGCTATCATTATACGCCGATGGAGGAGCCCTTCCGGTTAAAGATAAATGGGAAAGAGATCTGGGTGCTATCTCCCAAGAGCAATGGAATGATACCTTAGCCTTAATACCCAGCCTGACTCTTAATGAAGCGCAGCGCTTGTCTCAGCTGTATCTACTACATAGGGTCTATAGGACCCCTGCTTTCCTCTATAAAATTGGTCTTCGCCCTGACTCCTGTTGCCCTCGCTGCAGGGCTGAGAATGCCTCTCTGGTACATATGTTCTGGGATTGCTCTAAGTTAGATACATACTGGACGGATATTGCCAGGATTATCAGAGATGTTACCCAAGTGGATGTTCGTGGAGACCCTAGGTTTTGTCTTCTGGGACTGCTAGAAGTTGATGAGGGGAATACTAACTTATCTATATGTATACAGAGAACGCTGTTCCAGGCCCGAATAGTAATAGCTAAACACTGGACCGATCAGGACCCGCCCACCTCTCGGGAATACATTAATAGAATGAACACCATCCTAAGGTATGAAAGGGGAATATACTTGAAAAGGAAGTGTCCCAATAAGTTTCTATCTATTTGGCAGGGATGGTTAAGTGCTCCGGGTCTAGTGTCAGGGGGCCTCGCTGCGGACTACATAAGAGACCAAATTTCTGGGACTGGGGCACTGCGACTGCGGTAGGTTGTCCTGGTATAGTGGGGACGCTGGGCAGCATGGCTGTGCACTAGTGTTTCGCAGTGGACAGTGCTACAACACCGAAGAGATGCTGCTTTTGTAGGGCTCGGTCGTCTTACAGGTTTGAAATGCTTGAGGGGGGGGGGGTGCTTGGTTTAATGATTGGATTTTATTATGATGTATGTACGCCCTGGATACATTGTGATTAATGTGTACTCCTTGAAAACAATAACAGGACACAACAACATTGTATTTATATTTAAAAAGGGGCACAAATTTATTTTATTATACATGCTTTTGGAGGCTGACTTATACAGTATGTGTCAATGTCGTACAATGTGGTTTACTTTTTCAATAAAAACTATCTTGATTTTTTTTTTAAATGTAGAACCAACTGTTGTCAAGCGGGACTGTCTCGAGTCAAGATCTCTACAGGAACTCTATCCTGATCCTACTCCAGTGGTCCTGGGATGGTAAGATCGATCACACTACAGTTTGTTCCCTGCACACAGTCGGCAACGACACATAGTTGTGGGCTCAAATGGCAGTGATGTCTCTGTTTATTTTCTCTGTTATATGCCGAATGCATTACATTTTTGGGGTTTCTTTTAACTTTTTTGATACATATAGAAGTGTACAGAGCACTGCTCAAACATAATGTTCTAAGCGGGTGGGTGATTCCATGTCAGGATGACTATACTTATAGCTGAAGCGTTCCTACACCACCACCCCACCTCCCTCCTTCAGTCGAGCACTTCCCCTATAATGTTAGTTAAAGGTGCACTCACAGCTCGCAACCTCGCTCCAAAAAGAGCAAACTTCAGTTTTGTTTATAAGTTGTTTGTGGCTCCGAGAGATGCACATACACTCCAGGTGGAGGACAGGAGACTCCTCTGCCACACTGGTATACATTGCCTCGTGGCAAATGTTACAACAACCACTCTTAATGTAAAGGGACTCAACAGCCCCCAAATAAGATCACAGGTCTTCATACTACTAAGAAAAGCCAAAGCAGTTGGGGGTTTCCTACAGGAGACACACTTCAAGGACGGCAGGGTCCCCTCTCTCCCCCAATTATATTTTAATCACTGGTTCCATAGCACCTACACCTCAGCATCCAGCGGCGTTAGTATAGCAAAAGCTAGACATATTCCATTTGTAGTCACAGTGACGCAATCAGTTCCAGATGGACGTTTTCTATTTGTGAAAGGGAAAATTGGGGGAAGAGAGGTGACCCTGGCTTGCTTATATGCTCCCAATACACACCAACCGAGGTGGCTTGAAGCCACTCTAGAAAAGCTTTGGGTTTTCTCCGAGGGAATCCTGCTTGTGGGGTGAGATTTAAATGTCGCATTAGATCCAACACTTGACACCTCTACGGGCACCTCGGCACACTCCCAAAAAGCTCTAAGTAGCATCCATAGAACCCTCAAGGATGCTCACTTGGTAGATTCCTGGTGGATACTTAATGCCTCAGAGAGGGACTACAAATATTTCTTATCAGTACATTAAACATTCCAGAGGTTAGACTACATTCTCATGTCAGAGGCCCATATACCTATGCTCACAGGGGAATATATAGGCCCTATAACTATTTCGGACCCTGCTCCGATGTCGAATTAATTTACTCTTACAGACCTACCGGTCAAAGAATGGACGTGGTGCGTCAACGAAACTCTCTTAGACATGGAGACCCACACCGCCTCTATCGCACATAAGCTTTCTCTCTACTTCAAAGAAAACCTGCCAACCGATACCTCCTCCACCATAGTCTGGGAGGTCCATAAAGCCCTAATATGTGGAGAGATTATAGCCTTAGGCACGAAACTTAAAAAGGACAGACAAAAGAAGCTCAATTCTCTACTCTCACAAATTGCGGTCGTAGAGACGTGCCAAAAGAGATCTAAAGCCCTGATGGCACACAAGGAGTTGGTAGAACTGAGGCAACAATTGAGGGACCTTCTAAATGTTAAAAGCGCCAAAGCTTACCAATATGCTAAATTCTAGCAATAAGTGTCACAGTGTAAAGGAAAGGGAGGAACACCAGAAAAACAACAGAAGGAAAATGACCAGGAACTAGGCCTCAAGGCTAGGGACAGGGAAATGGGGACCACCTACGGGAACCCTAAACTTAGTCCTGACTCCTGTCAGTATGAATAGACACTGAAGGTGGGAATATTCATACACCGGAAACCTAGGCCCTACAAACCCTGAAAAGCCTTAGGATTGGTGACAGGGTCTGAGACTACTGGTTCCTTCCCAGGTGAACGAACCAGCGTCTCCCTGAGGCCTAGTAAG
Source organism: Bufo bufo (assembly GCF_905171765.1). Lineage (NCBI taxonomy): Eukaryota > Metazoa > Chordata > Amphibia > Anura > Bufonidae > Bufo > Bufo bufo. The sequence goes on along the minus strand of NC_053389.1, from coordinate 51,321,209 downwards.
CGACGAGCAAATGGGAGCAACAGAATACCAAGAGAAGTACACTTATCTTAAATAGAAAATGGATGAGCAGGAACTTAGATGAGGACAACACACCACCTCTTCCAACTCTAGGCAGAGAATATCAACCGCATGGTAAGAAGTGTGAGTCCAGACTAAATAGAGGAGCAGTAATGACCACAAGCTGCACCTGAAACAAGAGGTGTGGTCATACCAACAACAACACTGCAAAGTGAAAACAGAGAGGCTGTCAGATAACCTCACGTGATGCAAGTCTCCCAGATCTTCTAACCTCTGTCACGGGAGGGATCGTGACAATAAGCCCATGGGGAAAAGGGAAACAAACTGATGTCCCACCTTATGAAAAAGCGAAACGGCATGCTGTTTATCAAAACCATTCACAACAGGAGGGGCCAACTGGTGTCTTCCACAACAGAGATTTTGAAACGATCATGATTTATACAATTTACAACCCCATCCCTCCCTCCCCAATTTTGAAATTAGCACAAAAATTGATCAATTCCTCAAAACCTTAAAACTACCAACGGGGAACCAAGCAGATTGTATCAAACTACTGGCCCCATCGCGGAAGACGAGGTGGGTAATATTATTCGCTCCTTGCCCAGTCGGAAATCCCCAGAGCCAGATGGCTTGTCGGTTGGCTACTACAAGAAATTGTTGCCACCCCTTCTGTCACACCTCACAAACTGGTGTACAGCCCTTATGGCGGGTAGCCACCTGCCTAAACAATCTCTCGAAGAAGCAATCACAGTCCTACCTAGAGGGAAAGGACTTAAAAGAATGCGGCAGTTACCACCCGATATCACTGCTAAACGTAGATTTGAAGATTTGGGCCAAAGTACTGGCCCAAAGGCTAAATGCTTTGACCCCGTAGTTGATTCACCCCGACCAGGCGGGATTTGTGAAGGGCAGGGAGCGTAATCTCCACTCTTGGAGAACAATACACGCTATACACCACGCGAATATTAGGAAACTCCCACTAATCCTTCTTGGCTCTTCACTTATTTCTGAAGGGAACCATTTAGGCAAACACGAACTCTCAAAGGCTAGTAAGCAACTAACAACCAAATACCCCCAACTGCAAGCAGAGACTTGGTGGGAGGAGATGATACAATGGAGGACCTTCCCTAAACATGCAGTTTCCCTTTTCTATAAATATGTGCTCACACTTCAGTGTCAGGGTACACCGGCCTACATTAGAAGCTGTGAGAAACACCTGGGTAGGAACTTCTCAGAAGCAGAAATTACCCAAACCCACTTGCAGTCACACGGGTTCTCTAAATGCGTGCAAATCTAGGAACACTCCTATAAAACCAGGACAAGATGGTACAAAGACCCACAGAAACTATTTCAGATGGGCTTAAGTGTGTCAGACACATGCTGGCGATGTGGGAAGGAACAAGGCTTCCTGTGCCACGTCTTGTGGTCTTGGCCAGATATCCAGGTGTACTGGAAACGAGTAGAGAATCAAATTAACGGCATATGTAATGTGACAATTAAACTACTGCCTAAATCAGTCCTATTGCGGCTGCCTTCACGGACGTGGAATCCGGCTAGATTTAATCTTCCAACTATGCTAGTTCAAGCCGTGAGACTATTAATCCCCACGAGATGGCTGAGCACGGTACCTCCCACCATTGACATGTGGCACAATAAATCTGACCAAATCTGTTTAATGGAGGAACTAGCTAGCTGGGAATCCAGGAACCACGCTAAATTTCTCACCCTGTGGGGTCTCTGGAGGAAGGCCAGGGGTAAGTGCAGAAGTGAGCCCCCTCGCTCAGACCGCGAAGATGGAGAATCCTTGTGACCAAGAGTGAGCTCAAACTATCACATTGCTGCAATTGATATGAGAACTGTGATAAAGAATTTTATTTTCACGCTCTCCCTTATTCTTGCATTGTTAATTTAACATGTAACCACTCCATATCATACTTGTAACCATGTTTCTTTTGGATGTAGCTTATATGAACACATCTCTAGGAGCTTTTTTGTTACCCTGTTACCTCCTCCCCATTCACCCTTGACACTTCCATCCCCAACCACTCCATAACCAAATGCATTACTATACTTTGATTACTTTTATAGAAAATGTCATTGTGACGATTGTTCATACCAGGCATATTCTGTGTATCACAAATGTTCAATAAAAAGATATTTTACAAAAAAAAAAAAAGTTTCCCCAGTATTGATAAAAAACCCCATAGTGCTCCCAGAAAGTAATAAGGCCCCTCTATAGTGCTTCCGGTAATTATAATGCACCCAGTAACCTAAATGTCCCCCATAGTGCTCCTCTATAGTGCCCCAGCGCTCCCCTATATTGCCCCTAGCAGCTTAAACGCTCCCCGATAGTGTGATAACAATGAAAAATAAATTTGGATCAGCTCACCTCCATGCAGGTATGGAGCACGCTATCTGGGCTGGCAACTCGAAACATGAGGAAGGGCTTGCATGCCCAAAACGCGTAAGCGACAGTGGTTTCAATATTTTTCTACTATGTTCTGAGTTAATAAAGGAATTCATTTTTATTTGGGTGCCGGATCTATCCACGTTTTTCTGCTCCCCAATAGTGCCACAGTAGTTTACATGGTCCTCTATGGTTTCCCTAGTAGTTTAAATGGTTCCATATAGTGCCCCCCAGTAGTATAAATGGTCCCCTAAAGTGCCCCAGTAGTTTAAATGGACCCCTAAAGTGCCCCAGTAGTTTAAATGGACCCCTATAGTGCCCCAGTAGTTTAAGTGGTCCCCTATAGTGCCCCCAATAGTAGAAATAGTTCCCTAATGTGTCCCCCAATAGTATAAATGGTCCCCTAAAGTACTCCCAGTAGTATAAATGGTCCCCTATAGTGCCCCCAGTAGTATAAATGGTCCCCTATAGTGCCCCCAGTAGTTTAAATGGTCACTTATAGTGTCCCCAGTAGTATAAATGGTTCCCTAAAGTGCCCCCTGTAGTATAAATGGTCCCCTATAGTGCCCCCAGTAGTATAAATGGTCCCCTATAGTGCCCCCAGTAGTATAAATGATCACTTATAGTGCCCCCAGTAGTATAAATGGTCACTTATAGTGCCCTCAGTAGTATAAATGGTCCCCTAAAGTGCCCCCAGTAGTATAAATGGTCCCCTATAGTGCCCCCAGTAGTTTAAATGGTCACTTATAGTGTCCCCAGTAGTATCAATGGTCCCCTATAGTGCCCCCAGTAGTATAAATGGTCCCCTAAAGTGCCCCCAGTAGTATAAATGGTCCCCTATAGCGCCCCCAGTAGTTTAAATGGTCACTTATAGTGTCCCCAGTAGTATAAATGGTCCCCTATAGTGCCCCCAGTAGTATAAATGGTCCCCTGTAGTGTCCCCAGTAGTTTAAATGGTCCCCTATAGTGCCCCCAGTAGTATAAATGATCACTTATAGTGCCCCCAGTAGTATCAATGGTCACTTATAGTGCCCTCAGTAGTATAAATGGTCCCCTGTAGTGTCCCCAGTAGTTTATATGGTCCCCTATAGTGCCCCCAGTAGTATAAATGATCACTTATAGTGCCCCCAGTAGTATCAATGGTCACTTATAGTGCCCTCAGTAGTATAAATGGTCCCCTATAGTGCCCCCAGTAGTTTAAATGTTCACTTATAGTGTCCCCAGTAGTATAAATGGTCCCCTATAGTGCCACCAGTAATATAAATGGCCCCCTATAATGCCCCCAGTAGTTTAAATGATCCCCTGTAGTGCCCCTAGTAGTTTATATGATAGCCTGTAGTGCCTCCGTAGTGTAAATAGCCCCCTGTATGGCCCCCGTGGTCTGTATCTTTGTGTTGAAAAAAATAAATAAAAATTACCTGATTCCTACTCTATGCCGCTGTCTGTGATGTAGGGTGCACACTTTTTCCAGGCCAGCCTGCAGCCTGAGTTACTTAGCTCTGTCCTGGCACAGACGGCATGCCATGAAATGATGTCATCCGGGGCACGCAGGTGTGATGACATCATTATGCGGCGCACCACCTGTGCCGGGACAGAGCTAAGTAACTCACACTGCAGGCTAGCCTGTAAGAAGCCTGTGGCGACAGAGCCACAGTATTCACAGCACATGCACCGCAAATACTGTAAATAAGTCATGGACAGGACTTTTTTTCTGCCAGATGCCACGGACGGCAGAAAAAAACACCCTGTTTTTGAGGACTGTCCATAAATCTACGGACGGTTAGCAACCCTGCTGCAGAGCCGTGCAATGTTCTGTCTCCCCACCCACACAGAATCCAGACTGACCGCAGCATTTACACTAGACTATGGTCTGACTGACCGCAGCGTTTACTCTAGACCAGTGATGGCTAACCTACAGCACTCCAGCAGTGGTGAAACCAGGGGTGTTGCTAGGGTCTCAAAAGATCCGGGGCCAAAGCCCCAATGAATATGACCCAGTTCTCTAAGTTGACCCTCCCTTCCCCCACACACCGCATTTTCCTGTACTTGATATACAGCAGCACATACCTGTCACATCCAGGGCCTCCAGGGGACGTCTCCCCTAATGTAGATCTTCTCTGTCATCATCTTCTCCATTTAGTCCGTACAACTTCTCTCAGCCGCCTCGTCTCTACAGAGTGTGACACACGGACATCTTACCAGTAGAAATGAAGATAGTCACGGCACTCCAAAAGCTTCCTTAGTCAGTGTTCTTTATTCCACCAAAAGTACAGCAGCAACGTTTCGACAATATAGTCTTTATCAAGCTACATAAAAGTTTACAAGTGACCCACACTACATTTTATAAGGGTACAAATCCATATCAATTACTTAGTGGGTGTGTTCCAAACAACAAACCCGCCCCCTCACAGGTATAGACAATCATATAATCCAATATACATAATCAAATTTAAATTAACAACCACAGTGTATAGTAATATAGGGCATACCAGGTGTTAATGCGGAGGCTCCTAATCTGTAGCGTGTCCATGGTGTTCGGCGTCTTCCGCATACAACTGCGGCTGCGCGAGTATCCAGACGGGATTCACATACATCACATGGTCGACAGACCGGTCATGTGATCAGTGACGCTCCTGTTGGTCACCTGACTGGTAACGCGCCTAAGCGTCTAATTGCTGTCATGGTAACCCCAGGTCCTGCACAGATAGTCTATTGTCCCGTGTGATACTCTTTGTTTGATGCTATTTCAAATATGCGCATCTAATGTACAGACGCCGATCGCCACGGGCATAATGCCAGACAGGTGATATCAATCAGGAAAATGTGATTTCATCTATTTTATTTTATTAAGTAACGACGTAGGAACCAATCCCTGCAGGATGTCTAAATAGACCCATATCAGAACTAAGGTTCAGTACCTTACCTGGCATGCGTAAAACGGAGATGTGTAACCCCACATACGAGCACGAAGGAGACCCTTTCATAAAAACCCGGGGCTGTTCAAACAATGCGGCCCTATCAACCGATCGCTTTCAAGGGAATAGGTTCAAAATAGCATAAAGGGTGAGATCCCGTGTGTTTTACGGTATAAAGTGACCAAACCGTTACTCCCCTAAGTGAATACCCAGGGGATATATCGGCATGTAATACACAAGAATGATAGAGAATAAATTGGACTGGGAATACTAAGGCCACAACCATCGCCCCCCTCTATCAAAGAGAGACCACAGATGTCCGCCTTTGCCTGGTCTGGGTCCAACCGCTAAGTAAAAGACCCCTACCACGCCTATCCCCATTGTCTCCTGTAAATGTAACATAGTTTTATCATACTTTGTATGAGCATCACCCCATGCCAATGAACCTGAACAGAATCCGCATATATAGACCAGCTCCCCAGGTACGTGATCAAGGAAAAAAATCCTGCACGTCGCATATGTGGTCCACATCCGCCACGCATACCCAGTCAATGCAATCCAAACCTAACATACAATCAGTACGATAATATAATAAACCTGCTGGATGGTTCCCAGGTCGCTGCTTCCAAAACACCTTGGTCCATCCTTTGCCCAGATCTCACATGGCAGCCTTATCTATTAGTGATAAACAGAAAAAAAGAAAGTAAAATTTGTTAATAATCTCGATACAACATCGGGTACTTCCACTTAATATATAAAAAACCCTTATTCACATCCCCAATGGCGACTTAAAAGAGGGAGCCCACCTTGAACTCCCGATTGAGCCCCTTAGGCTCAATGGTGTCCAATTCAAAGATCCATCTGAGTTCCAGTCGTTTTAATAGTCGTTCCCGATCACCACCTCTCTGTGGTGTGGGGACGCCATCAATGATCCTGAACCTCAGTTGCGCAACGCTGTGTTTACATCTATAAAAATGTTCCGGGACCGGGAGTTCACCTTCCAAATTCTCAGACGTATTCTCCATCCTGGTAAACAATTTCCGGATGGAGTACCTGTGCTGGTTGATCCTCAGCTTGCAGGCCTGTGTGGTCTCACCCACATAGATGAGACCACACGGGCACTGCAATGTATAGATCACATAATCAGAGGAACATGTGTAAAAACCCTTTATCTCGTATTTCTTTCCAGTATGTGGGTGAAAAAAAGTTTGTCCCCTCAATATATTATTGCAGTTGCAGCAACTGAGGCAAGGGTAGCAACCTTTTCTGGAGATGCGCGATTTATCGGGCCTCTGCAGAAAAGAGTGTACCAACTGATCCCCCAGATTTTTTGATCTCCTATAGGACATGAGCGGTGGTGTCTGAAACTCAACAATATCTGGGAAAGAGCGTGTCAGGATCTGCCAATTCCGTTTAAGCGTACCCGCTATTTGTTTGCTTAGAACCGAATGTGTGGACACAAAAGGTAATCTCCTATTTTCAGTTTTTGTTCTGGTCATGGTCAACAGATGCGTCCGCGTCTGCTGCCTGACTTTGTCAAGATGTCTCTTGACCAATTTTTGTAGGATATTGTCTGGCTGTAAACTTTGAACTCATTACCTGCAATCTATTATCTACATTTTCTTCCTCTGAAATGATACGTCTCGCCCTAAGAAGTTGGCTGTATGGGAGAGAATTCAACATGTTTTTAGGATGGGCACTATCAAAGCGCAACATATTATTTCGATCCGTTGGTTTAACAAAGATGTCTGTTTGAAGACCTCTCTCAGTCACATAAACCAATGTGTCTAGAAATTGTATAGAGTGTGGCGAGTCCACTCTAGTAAACTTCAGTTGCGTGTGGACGTTATTGATATGGTCATGAAACTCCTGAAGGTCCGCGTCCGTCCCTGTCCATATGAGGAAGATGTCGTCTATATACCTCATCCATGTTGAATTCTCTCCCATACAGCCAACTTAGGGCGAGACGTATCATTTCAGAGGAAGAAAATGTAGATAATAGATTGCAGGTAATGAGTTCAAAGTTTACAACCAGACAATATCCTAAAAAATTGGTCAAGAGACATCTTGACAAAGTCAGGCAGCAGACGCGGACGCATCTGTTGACCATGACCAGAACAAAAACTGAAAATAGGAGATTACCTTTTGTGTCCACACATTCGGTTCTAAGCAAACAAATAGCGGGTACGCTTAAACGGAATTGGCAGATCCTGACACGCTCTTTCCCAGATATTGTTGAGTTTCAGACACCACCGCTCATGTCCTATAGGAGATATGATGCGGAAGTTGTATGCGGAAGACGCCGAACACCATGGACACGCTACAGATTAGGAGCCTCCGCATTAACACCTGGTATGCCCTATATTACTATACACTGTGGTTGTTAATTTAAATTTGATTATGTATATTGGATTATATGATTGTCTATACCTGTGAGGGGGCGGGTTTGTTGTTTGGAACACACCCACTAAGTAATTGATATGGATTTGTACCCTTATAAAATGTAGTGTGGGTCACTTGTAAACTTTTATGTAGCTTGATAAAGACTATATTGTCGAAACGTTGCTGCTGTACTTTTGGTGGAATAAAGAACACTGACTAAGGAAGCTTTTGGAGTGCCGTGACTATCTTCATTTCTACTGGTAACTTTGGGGGTCTCTGAGGCCGAGACCTGACGCCACGAGCACCGCCGCTAAGTATTTTTAAGCTTATTCAAGTAAGTGGTGCTGTCCTACTGCCTATTTTTTCTGTTCTACACGGACATCTTAGCTTTCTCACATTTCTATCATCATCTCCCAACCTGGAGTCCCCACAGTGTTATCCTGCTGCTCGCTGTGCTCCCCAATACCCCCAAATACTATCATGAAGGCCCCCCATACTAATAGTGCTCCTCATAGTTCCACCAATGGTAATTCTCTTCTAGAATGCCCTCATTAGTAATACTGCCCCCTACAGTGCCCCCAACCGTGAAAATACTCCCCAAGAGTGCCCCCATTAGTAGAAGAGCCCTCCAGTATTAATAATGCCCTTACAGAGCCCCTATTGTTCCCCAGTGGTAATAAAGCTCTCTACAGACCCCCCAGTAGTAATATGAATGCCTATAATGTCCCCTGGATTTATACTACCCCTACAGTGCCCCCAGTATTTATACTGCCCCCAACTGTTATATTGGTCACCCTGAAGTGTCCCCAGTATTTATAATGCCCCCTGCAGTGCCCTGTAGTTATATTCCTCCTTACACCATACAGTCCCATGTAAATAACATCACAACATCTCTCCAGCACCCTCCAATATACAGTCCCATGTAAATAACATCCTTTTCTATCTACAGCCCCCTCCAAAATACAGTCCCATGTAAATAACATCACCTTCTCCCCAGCCGCCTTTAACATACACTCCCAAGTAATTAATATCATCCCCTCCCCAGCTGCCTCCAACATGCAATCCCATGTAAACATCACCCCCTCAACATTCAGTCCCATGTAAATAACATAATTCCCCCCACCAGCCACCTTCAACATACAGTCCCATGTAAATAAAATTGCCCCCTTAATATTTAGTCCCATATAAATAACATCACTCCCTCCCTCAGACCCCTGTAGCATTCAGTCCCATGTAAATAACGTCACTCCCTCCCACAGCCACCATCAACATACAGTCTCATGTAAATAACATCACTCCCTCCCACAGCCGCCTTCAACATACAGTCCAATGTAAATAACATCACCCTGCCCCAGCCCCCTCCAACATTCAACAGTCCCATGTAAATAACATCACCCCCTCCCACAGCCGCCCTCAACATACAGTCCCATGTACATAGCATCACTCCCTCCTTCAGTGCCCTCCAACATACAGTCCCATGTACATAACATCACTCCCTCGTATAGCCACCATCAATATACAGTCCCATGTAAATAACATAATCCCCTCCCACAGCCGCCTTCAACATACAGTCCCATGTAAATAACATCACCCTGCCCCCTCCAACATTCAGTCCCATGTAAATAACATCACCCCGTCCCACAGCTGCCATTAACATACAGTCCCATGTAAATAACATGACCCCTCCCCAGCCACCTCCAACACACAGTCCCATGTAAATAACATCCCTCCCTTCAGCCCTAACATACAGTCCCAGTTAAATAACCATAACTCCCTGCATTGCTCTGCCTCTCCCTTCACTTACCTCTCCTCATGTACAGACCTCACCAATCCACCATAGCTTCTTTCCAGGACTTCTCTTACCGGCTGAGCCGTCCTCTCCTGCACTGGTTACATGATGGTGGCATCATCGCAGGTCCTTTTCAGCTACTGCATATAGAACTGATCACATGGACTGTGATGTCATCACAGGTCCTTTAGCTCTTGCAGGGCATTAGATTCAATTGTATTGCCGTCCTGAGGATGGTATCTAGCAGGCAGGCAGTACATTCGGGGCCTGGGACAAAACATCAGGGGCCCAGGCCCTGAATGTTTTAACGTAGCAACGCCACTATGACTCCCAGCATGCTCCATTCATTTTTGTGGAGTTCTGAAAACAGCCAAGCAAGCGTGCATCTTGGGAGTTGTAGTTTTACCACAGCTGGACTGCCGGAGGTTAGCCATCATGGCTCTAGAGCAGGGGTGCACAACGTTTTCTGGGTGGGGGCCACATTGTCAGACTGAAGGAATAACAAGGGCCGAAAATAAAAGTTAAAGGGGTATTAACAAGTGAAATACTGTATTTATTGCGTATTGTACACAGTTATATATCATAAATGTCTAGTTATACCTCCAGGACTCCCATCTAATGGGAGAATACATGAAAAATGCATGTGAGCAGCCACAAGACATAGGCATACATGTCTGTTACCAGATGGTTGGGGCCGCACAGAATGGTATCAAGGGCCGCATGTGGCCCCCGGGCCGCAGGTTGTGCACCCCTTCTCTAGAGTATAGACTATGGACTGACTGACCGCAGCATTTACACTAGACTGTGGACTGACTACAGCATTAACACTAGACTGTGGACTGACTGACCGCAGTGTCTACACTAGACCAGTGGTGGCGAACCTAAGGCACAGGTGCCAGAGGCGGCACTCAGAGCCCTGTCTGTGGGCACCCGCACCCTGGAAAAAGTCTATGGTGTACCAATATGCCTTAGACTTTCCCCGCCATTCATCAGCGCAGGGCGCACTATGAACAGCACAGGCAGCGCATTGAATGTAGGCAGGCTATTATAGCTAAATGATAAAGTACATGGATTTTGGGTTGCAGTTTGGGCACTCAGTCTCTAAAAGGTTCGCCATCACTGCACTAGACTATGGACTGACTGAACACAGTGTATAAACTAGACTTTGAAATGACTGAATGCAGCATTTACACTAGACTATGGTCTGACTGACCTCAGCCTTTACACTAGACTATGGACTGACTAACCGCAGCGTTTACACTAGACCAGCGGTCCCCAACCGCCGGGCCGCGGCCCAGGACCGGGCCGTGGAAGATTGTTAGCCGGGCCGCGGCGATCAGGGCTGTCTTTAACTCTGTACTAATGAAGCGCTTCATTAGTACAGAAGGACCAGGGAGCGGTGAAGGATCTGTACTCACCGCTTCCTGGTCCTCGGCTCGGCTATCGGCTGTGCAGGGCTGCGCACAGCGTGAGGTCGCTCTGTGCGCCGCTATACACAGCCAGCCGACAGCAGAATGAAGAATGAAGAGGATCGCGATGGTGACCAGGAGCAGGAGAGGTAAGTGTTTTTTTATTTTATTTTATTTTATTTGCACTGATGGCTGACCTGGGGGACATGGGGCTGACATGGGGGGCTTATGGTCTGGCTGACATGGGGGGCTTATGGGCTGGCTGACATGGGGGGCTTATGGGCTGGCTGACATGGGGGGCTTATGAGCTGGCTGACATGGGGGGCTTATGGGCTGGCTGACATGGGGGGCTTATGGGCTGGCTGACATGGGGGGCTTATGAGCTGGCTGACATGGGGGGCTTATGGGCTGGCTGACATGGGGGGCTTATGGGCTGGCTGACATGGGGGGCTTATGGGCTGGCTGACATGGGGGGCTTATGGGCTGGCTGACATGGGGGGCTTATGGGCTGGCTGACATGGGGGGCTTATGGGCTGGCTGACATGGGGGGCTTATGGGCTGGCTGACATGGGGGGCTTATGGGCTGGCTGACATGGGGGGCTTATGGGCTGGCTGACATGGGGGGCTTATGGGCTGGCTGACATGGGGGGCTTATAGGCTGGCTGACATGGGGGGCTTATGGGCTGGCTGACATGGGGGGCTTATGGGCTGGCTGACATGGGGGGCTTATGGGCTGGCTGACATGGGGGGCTTATGGGCTGGCTGACATGGGGGCTTATGGGCTGGCTGACATGGGGGGCTTATGAGCTGGCTGACATGGGGGGCTTATGGGCTGGCTGACATGGGGGGCTTATGGGCTGGCTGACATGGGGGGCTTATGGGCTGGCTGACATGGGGGGCTTATGGGCTGGCTGACATGGGGGGCTAATGGGGGGCTTATGGCTGACATGAAGGGCTAATGTGGGCTTATGGCTGACATGAGGTGCTAATGGGGGCTTATGGCTGACATGAGGGGCTAATGGGGGCTTATGGCTGACATGAGGAGCTAATGGGGGCTTATGGCTGACATGAGGGGCTAATGGCTGACATGAAGGGCTAATGGGGGGCTTATGGCTGACATGAAGGGCTAATGGGTGGCTTATGGCTGACATGAAGGGCTAATGGGGGCTTATGGCTGACATGAGGGGCTAATGGCGGGCTTATGGCTGACATGAGGGGCTAATGGCGGGCTTATGGCTGACATGAGGGGCTAATGGGGGGCTTATGGCTGACATAAGGGGCTAATGGGGGGCTTATGGCTGACATGAGGGGCTAATGGGGGGCTTATGGCTGACATGAGGGGCTAATGGGGGATTATGGCTGACATTGGGGGGGGTTATGGCTGACATTGGGGGGGTGTATGGCTGACATTGGGGGCTGATGGCTAAAGGTTTGGTGGTTGATCTGAGCCATTGGGGGGTCTAATCTGAGGTCTGATTAACATTGGGGGTCTGATTGCTGGTCTGACCTGAGGTGTAATGAAAAATATTTTTTTCTTATTGTTCTCCTCTAAAGCATCTTATAGGGCGAAAAATACGGTACAGTGCAGCAGAGACCAGTGCAGCAGAGACCATAGTCAGTTTATATAGTCATTATATAGTGTTATATATTTTAATATGCACCTTTGTGTTTTGTTATGCGCGTGAATCAGTCGGTCCCGCCCACCCCCTAAGCCCCGCCCCAGAACTCCACCCTCCCCCCCCCCCAACCGGTCCCTGGGAAAATTGTCTTGCATGAAACCGGTCCTTGGTGCAAAAAAGGTTGGGGACCACTGCACTAGACTATGGTCTGACTGACCTCAGCCTTTACACTAGACTATGGACTGACTGACCGCAGCATTTACACTAAACTATGGACTGACTGACCGCAGCATTTATACTAGACTGTGAACTGACTAGCGGGAGCGTTTACACCAGACATGCAGGTGGGCCATGTGCCTCAGGATTGAGGGGGAGCAGCCAAGATGGAAGAACTCCACAGCCCGCTACTACATGCCTGTGCTGCTACTTCTTCTAGTGGCACAAAGGTGGGCATAACTACTGTGAGGGGGCACAAAGGACGACATAACAACTGTGAAGGGGCACATAGGTAGGCATAACTACTGTAATTGGCACAATGGTGGGCATAGCTACAGTGAGGGGGCAACAAGGATGACATAACTACTGTGAGGAGGGCACAATGTGGGCATTTGTGCTGTAAAGGAGGCACAATGTAGGCATAATTACTGTGAGGGGGCATAATGTGGGCATTACTACTGTGAAGGGGCCACAAGGAGGATATAACTACAGTGAGTGGCCGCAAGGTGGGCATATCTACTGTGAGGGGGCACAAAGGTGGGCATAACTACTGTGAGGAGCACAGTGTAGGCATAACTACTGTGGGGAGCACAAAGGTGAGCATAACTACTGTGAGTGGGTACAAAGGTGGGCATAACTACTGTGAAGGGACACCAAGGAGGACATAACTACTGTGAGGGAGCACAAAGGTGGGCATAACTACTGTGAAGGGACATCAAGGAGGACATAACTACTCTGAGGGAGCAAAAAGGTGGGCATAACTACTGTGAAGTGACACCAAGGAGGACATAACTACTGTGAGGGAGCACAAAGGTGGGCATAACTACTGTGAAGGGACACCAAGGAGGACATAACTACTGTGAGGGAGCACAAAGGTGGGCATAACTACTGTGAAGGGACACCAAGGAGGACATAACTACTGTGAGGGAGCACAAAGGTGGGCATAACTACTGTGAAGGGACACCAAGGAGGACATAACTACTGTGAGGGAGCACAAAGGTGGGCATAACTACTGTGAAGGGGCACCAAGGAGGACATAACTACTGTGAGGGAGCACAAAGGTGGGCATAACTACTGTAACGGGCACAAAGGTGGGCATAACTACAGTGAGGGGCCACAAGGAGGACATAACTACTGTGAAGGGGCACATTGTTCTGGCTCTGTCTTACAGGACCAGCGCAGCGCCCATCATAGGTATTTACCAGGTACAGTCGCCAACCCTTCCTTATTTCTCTATCACCACAGGGACCTTGTTCCGGATCCAGCAGACATCACGTCGACGCCAGCGACACCCTGGATGAGGTAGGACCGGTTGGGTCTTTTGTTTATTGCAAGGTGTATTGGTACCGCCGTGTACCCTATGATAGATTTTATTAGGTGTGTCAGTATAGTTATGCATTGGGCAAGCTGCTTAACTTTATTTTAATTTGAGTCGCTGGGGGGGTGGGGGGTAAATCTGAATCCTTGCCCTGGGTGCAGGAGAGAGCCTAGCTACCCCTCTGGCTCATGCACACGACCGTTGGCTGTTTTTCAGTCCGCAAAGTATGGATGCGCAAAACACGGATACCGGCCGTGCGCATTCCGCATTTTGCAGAATGGAGCAGTCCTGTCCTTATCTGTAATGCAGACAATTATAGGACATGTTCTATTTCTTTGTGGAACCAGTGTTGCCGTGTGGTCATATCCTAAAGGACAGATACGGATTCTCCTTCACTTCGAGTTTTGGCTTCCAAAACTGCATCAGGAAACCTAAGCGCGTGGCCGTACCCCAAGAGTGAGGCCAAAACACAGAAGAGGTGCAGATCTTTACATTATGCTTTTTTTTGTCGGTTCCACTCCACTGGTTTTACCTTTCAAATACTGAAACAAAAATACTGACCCAAATATGCAGGTGGGAATGAGCGCTTACAGAATTGATTGCACATGAAGGGTTAATAGGAGCCAGTGATTAATCAGCTGCCTATTAGTTAAGCCTAGTGGGGGAGGGGTTGCTCCTCTGGGTCCTGGTCCGCTGTCTTCTCTGCCTTGGGTGAAGGGTTGGAGCCAGGTGAGTGCCCTCTGCTGACCGGTGTGACAATGCAGTGATTTTGAGGTTACACTTAATTCTTAGCACTTAGCGCGGGGTCCTCCAACGCTATCCATGTGGTCCACGTGACAACCATGTTTCCCAGACCAAGGGTGGCTCGTCTTACATTAACGATCTGTGATGCTGTGAGTTCCAGCCTGACCAAGGGTCTACTGTCCTGTACTTCCAGCGTATAGGACTGTAGACACACGGGGGCCCGACTGGAACTCGCAGCATCCTAGATTGCTGCCATGCAGTGAGTTTGGGTCAGATGAGCCGCAGATGACCAGCCTTATTTGTAATTCCACTTAGGAGGACTACAACTCCCATTATAGTCAGATTATGTGACCTACTAAACAAATTTATGGTGGCTGGTTACTGCCCCAGTTCTTGCCTGTGGACCTCAGGCTCGATCAAGGCTGTGGGTGCCACGCTGCAGTGAGGGTGCACTTACGTGGGATGTCGAAACGCATCAAGATGGCACAAGGCACGTTAAAATCATGAGATGCACCTATACAAGTGGTGTGAGGGGAAAAAGTGGGCATTGCAACAAAAAAAAAAAAAAAAAATTCTGGCTCACATGTAAATGCACCCTTACTGATGCTGGCCGGGCTGCAGCTGTACTTGCCCTTCGTTCTTCCAGTGCAGGTGCAGCCTGGTTATTGCTGTGTGACATCTGCGGCTCAGCCGTGCGTGTAAAAGCATCCTTAGGGTGTGTTCACACATAGCAGATTTCCTGTCTCAACTTGTAGGTGGAAAATCTGCTTCTGAATACAGATGTATCAAAGTGGATGGAATTTTTGTAAACTGGTACGGGTTTCACCCTTTGCGAAGTATAGGGTGAAATATGCAACAAAATCCTGGTGTAACACATGAATTGTATTGTGTATTCAGCGCAGAAATGCTGCAAAATCCACCCGGGACCCCCTCCGATCAGCTGTTTGAGACCGGCGTTCGCGGTACGGCTGCGGCCTTCTCACCACTTTTCCTAGGCCGAGTGACGACGCGTTCATCGGTCATGTGGCCTAGGAGCAGCTCAGACCTATAGAAGTGAATGGGGCTGAGCTGCGATACCAAGCACAGCCACTATGCAATGGAGGGCGCTGTGCTTGGTGAGCAGGGCGGAAGGCCAGGGCGATCACAGGAGCGCCGGTGCCTTCTCAAACAGCTGATCGGCCGGGGTCCAGGGTGTTGAACCCCCACGATCAGATACTGATGACCCTAGAGGATGGGTTATCGGTAGTGTTGGGCTTTGCAGAGGTGAACGAGGTACCAGTCGGAGAAAATTGAGCTTTTAAAATTATGCAAATTAAATATTTGAGCACCAGAAGGGGGGGCACCCCCGTCCCCCCGCCCCCCCGCTTTTAGAGTGACAGCGCTAGATCGCCCTAGTGTCCAGAACGGCGCGAGCGCACAACATCTTTGGCTTCATCCCAATGAGCGTAGATTTTGTGCGCACATGCTAGTCTGGACACAAGTGCGGTCTAGCACTGTCAATCTAAGGGTGAAAAGCAGAGGGACAGTGCTCGAACCACATCAGCCCGCCTCCTGGTGCTCGAATAGTTCACTTGCATAATTTTAAAAGTTTTTCTCCGCAATGAATACCACCGGCTGCGACTCGCGCAACAGGTGCGATGATGTCCCAGTATTGCGCCCGCCTGCGCGACGAACTACAGGCAACAGGGGAATGAGGAGCAGGGAGCTTCACCATTGTATTCTGTATCCTGATGACTCAGACAATTGAAGTTGGGACACGTGGCATCTGTTGTGGGACAGAGGCCAAAATTCGGGACTGTCCCACTCGATCCAAGGCAGTTGGCAGGTCAGTGATCCTGCTGGGCTGGGTAGGCGACACCATTTCAGCCCAAAACGCTGGCCTTAAATAGTTCTAGCTGTGCAGAAGCCCTACACCCCCGCACCAATAGCGTACTGTCGCCGGGGGAAGAAGCCGCTTTTCCCCCAGCAACAGTTCATGAAGGAGAAGGAGAGCTTCATGTCTGATGCAGGGAAAGCTGGGTGACAACCAATATGGCCGCCATGATCATCGGAAGGCTCCTGAATACCATTCAAGACTTTGAGGATGTAGCCATTGAGCTTCGCTAGTTGGGCAGGGCGTCGCTGTTCTTAGGAAGGAAGCTGATGGCCGCTGTATTTTGGCGGTCACCCAGCTTTCCCAGGAACAGATATGACTAAGAAGCATGTGGCAGGGATTAGTTGCTGTCTGTTGCACAAATTCTTAGTGTTTCTTCTTGTTCTGAGGGCTGGAAGTGATTGCATTTATGACCTTCCTGGCAGGTTGTGTACAACATCTGGCGTCGGTCCACCTCTGCGCGGTCATCACTTTCCTTTTCATTCCTTGGAACAATGTTTTGTGGTTTAACGTTTTCTTGCTGTTACCAACCGGCAGTCCTTCCGTATTCTGGTAATAGACGGAGGCGCCAAACCGAGAGGCCCCGGCCTGGGTATTTCACTACAGCGATGGAGTCGCCATTCTAAGATTACAGGTTTTTAGTAACTGACCCAACAGGAACGGTTGTAGGGGCAACAACAATGGTGTGGAAGTAATAGCAGAATAGTAGTAGAAAGTGTGTGGCATTTGCTCTGACATATGGCGTCCTTAGGGGCCATTCACGTGGCAGAAACCACTGCCGTATCTGCCGAAGTTCAGTTTGGATGCTGTGGACCCACTTGCGGTTTGGCTCCACTGAATAAAGCTAAATTGCAAGTGGACACCCTCGACGGCTCCAAGTAGTGGCTGTCCGCACACCGCATCAAGAAGGGACCTGCCACGTCTTGGCGCAGTCGCAGCTTTAAAGCATCAACCTGTGAACTGCAGCGCTGCCTCCCATTGAAAACAATGGAAGGCAGACCCCACACGGCCACCGGCTGAATTTTGGTGCATCATCCTTGCCAAAGTTCCTCCATGTGAACGGCTCTTTTAAGTTAAAGGGGTTGTCTCACTTCAGCAGATAGCATTTATTACGTAGAGGAAACTAATACCAGGAACTTCCTAATGTATTGTCAGGGATCTCAAGTCTCCCGGACGTTCAGGGAGTCTCCTGCTATTAGATAGCGGCTCCCTGACGCCCGCATGTGAAACAATATATCCCGGAAAGGTTTACTGATAGCAGAGCGAGAAGAGAAGTGACAGGACAGAGTTTAGATTACAGGTTGAATTAACCCTTTAGGGTCAAATTGGCTTCTCAAGGAGATATACATGTTAAAGGCATCCCTTCTTCTGTCTCATTCAGTAACTATATAACTATTGAGAGAGATGTATTTAAAAAAAAATACATTTACACATTTAACCCTCCATTTTAATTATATTATTTACCCCAGTGTTAAATTCACCCCCCTGGATGCTTGTTTTTTTCCTACAGTGGGGTAGATAATTACACACAGGGTTTTAAAGAATAAACTTCCTGACTCAGCGAGTCAGCGAGTGAATGGAAGCATCCGCGCATGCGCATTGCTCAACCTAAGCTTCGGTTCACTTGCTTCTTGTCAGCTCAGCGAATGAACCGAAGATTCGATTCATGAATCGGTTCATTTGAATGAACTGATTCAAATGAACCGATTCATGTGAAAGATCCGAACTTCCCATCTCTAGTTTACTCGCAGTAAACCTTTCCGGCAACCTGTAGCAGTGTCCCCTTCTCGGCGCATGCGCACAGTTCAAGAAGAAGCCAATGGCAGCAGTCCGCAACGGCGCATCAGGCTGAGCCTGTGCGCACGCGCGGGATCTCAAAGCGGGAGGAGGGGGAGGGAGGGAGAGGCGGCACTGAGGAGTAGAAGGCGGCGCTGGGCACGAACGGCGATGCGTGCGGCCGGGCACCATGCATCCACAGACCTCCCCTGCTTGGGCACCTTAATTCAATGATTGACAGGTTAGTAAAACCTGTTTTTCCGCAGAATAAAGCCACAAAGAGCTTTTATAAGGCCACCTTAAAAATCAGAATGCTGCCCTGGACATGAGCAGATGTTTAGCTCACAGGGCTTATAGGTGGTGACAGAATCCCTTTAATCATATACATAAATATGATAATTTGGGGCAGGGTAATGAGCCCAGTCCTCCACACCATGAAGCAAAGTGTGCAGATACTGCATATGTTTGGAAAATGTAATAAAAGTTTGTGAAAGGAAAAAAAAAGAAAACCTCCCTGAAATAAGTTTTTGCAAGTTGGGATGTCTGTATTGTGATTGTCCATATTGCCTCCTTTGCTGACTTGATTAGTTTTTCCATCACATTATACACTGCTCATTTCCATGGTTACGACCACCTTGAAATCCATCAGCGGTGGCCGTGCTTGCACACTATATAGGAAAAAGCACCAGACTATGCGTACTTCCACAGTCCCAGCCACCAGAGAGGCTGGCACTTTTTTCCTAAAGTGTAAAAGCACGACCACCACTGATGGATTGTGGGGGCGGTCGTAACCATGGAAACGAGCAGTGTATAATGCGATGGAAAAATAAATCTAGCCAGCAAAGGAGGCAATATGGATAATAATACATTAGTAAGTGCCTGGTATTAACTTTCTCTACTTCACAAATGCCACTTGAGACAACCCCTTTAAGAGACGGCTAAAGCAGCATCAGAAAAACCACATGGTTTTGGCACATTTTTCAGAAACTTTTAACATTTCATTTGTAACTGAAACGGCAGCTTTTCATGTGCGGTTTTAACGCCTTATATTCCAGTCACGTGCACAGCTGCCATCACCTTTTTTCCATTAAATCGGATGTTAATAGAAAACAAGATTTATATAGGGTTTGTGTTTACTGGGGGGGAGATTTATGAAGCGGTCTGTAGCCCGTAGCAACCAATAATAGAGCTGAGCCGTATAAAACGTGAAAGCCGTGCTGCGATAGGCTTGGGCCCAGCCAGTCACAGCACAGCCTTCCTATATAAGAAATGAATGCTGTGCTATGATTAGTCGATGCCCAACCAATCACAGCACTGCTTTTTTTTTTTCCAAGCGTAGAACAAAATGAAAGCTTCACTGTGATTGGTTGCTATGGGAAATAAAGACAATTTTTTATTTTTGTAAGCCTGTCCTATGGTGTGATTACACAGATTTACCTCATGACATACGAAAAACCGCCCCCTGAAGTACAGTGGTTTATTGCAAACCCAGTGTATGAGGGTTTGTCAGGGTCGCAGGTATCCAGCCACACGTCTCGTCTTCCAGCTTAGTTCTATAAATGGCTGGAAGGAATATACTGGATGCCATTGTATCCCGACCCCGCCGTCTGCAGTAGGGGAATCTCCCCAAATAGAAGCGACCTAGGCAGACGTGTCAACGGTATGTGTCCGCTCTGTGTTTTCAGGCCAAGATCCTGTGGTTGGAAAACCTCCTTCCCGGAAAATATTGGCTATTTTTACCCCCGCAGCCTCAGTCCTATCCCGTTGATACTTGACATATGACACTGGAGCAGCAGCCTCTAGTGGTTGGCATTGGCAGCTACATTAGAGTAGCGCCCCTTAGTGATCAGGTCGTGTGCAGCTCTTTTCGGTGCAGTGATTTGCCCCTCTCCCTCGTTTGCAGTTTCATAATTTTTTTTTTTTTAGATCTTTTTTATTTACAGAAAATTAAATGCAAGAATAAAATCTAATAAATGTACAAATCCTCATCTGTCCCCCTCCCTCCTAAATCCAGAGCGATCCTCGATAAATACGGTCCGGTCTATCTCTAGGCGGTCATTACTGCTCCTGTAGAGGTTGTCTCCCAACTTTCCCAGACTTCTTACTGGCAGACTCTTCAAAAAGAAAAATGTGCCATTCAGTATCCTGGGAAAGCTGGGCGACGACCCCTGCGGGAGCGGTAGTGGTGGCCACATTGATTGTCACTCAACCAAATGGATGTTGGGGTTCCGGGGCTGATAATTATTGGGGTGCAGAGGGGCGTCTGGTGCTCCGCCTGGTCCTCTAGTGGTTGTGAAGTAGTCTTTGGCTTTAACTTCCTGCTGCTTGTGACACAGAACCTGCTGTGGAGTGATCCCCTGGACGGTGTAGCAGGGCCAATGTCCTCCAATGGAGCAGGGCAGTGTGAGGTAGGAGGTCAGCGTCTCCGCTGCTCACAGGACCAGCCGCACGACGAGGGCGATGGACAGCAGGGTCATTGAGACCTCTCCGCTCTTCCCTGAGCTTGCTGACTTGCAGTGGTTGAGGTTCTGTCCTACACAGGAGGCGTACGCCATGACATGAGGGATGTAGTTCTGCTCATGGACACCGTGCAGCAAATGTGCCATTGGACCCTTGGCGAAAACGGCGACATCTTCTCCACCGTGCGTCTCTTGGCTTAGAGGGACCGCAGACTGCGCCTGGTAGGATGACTTAGCTGAAAAGAACATGGACACTGTGAGGATTCAGTAGGATGCGGTGTAACTGGCAAAACCACCACAGCGCCAAAATTGCGACGTTAAAGAGCCGCTAAGCTCAAAAATCAAATACAAAAAAGAACAGCCAACAAAACGTAACATAATCAAATTTTTCTGTTATCTATGCTTATTTTGTGAGCTATCACGATGGCAGACCATGAAAAATATAATAGAAAAGCAGTGTATTGTTCTCTTAGGCTGTAGCCGTGTCTTTTCCCCCTCTCTCACCCCCTGATCCCACTGCACATAAGCCAGGAAGTTTCGGAGGAGGGGGTGTAATCGTCTGTAATCGTGCGTGCAGAGAACGATTCCTCTTTACACGTATCAAGTCGTTAACGCCGAATTATCTTTTTTTTTTTTGTGCCCACACAAACGATTGAACCAACGAGAAATCTACTGGTTGTCGCTTTATTGTTCATTGCTTTTACACTTCCTGATAATCGCGCAGTTTCACTCTATTTAATGATAATTTACACGATAATCGGCTTGTGTAATGGTACCTTTAGTTTTGAAATCCGGCAGGCTTTTCGGGCAGAGGAACAGCCTGCCGCGGTTCACAGTATCTGGCATAGCTGGATAATTGACTACAGTAGGATACGACGGGGATCTGGCCACTTTCCAGCACCTTCCATCAGATCGCAAAGTGATCAGTGGGGATCTGGCAGTTCCCAGCATTATCTGGGTATGCCAGACATGGTAAACTCCAGCAGGCTGTTCCTCTGCCGGATTTCAAAATGCTGATGTGAACGTAGGGTAAGTCTACCTAAATAAATCCTCCTCACTCCCAAATAGTGCCATAGCTAGGCAGATTAGTCTTTTTAAGGTCCTGGGAAAGCTGAGTTAAAAACATATGGAACTGTAATAGACTGCAGAATACTAAGGCTAGAGTCTGAGTTTTTTGGCTGAGGATTTGAAGCAGATCTGCCTGCAGGATTTTCTGCCAAAGCCAGAAATGGATTTGCAAGGAATCAAAAATATAAAGGAATGATTTATACTTCTCCTTCCTGGTGGATCTACATCTGGCTTTGGCAGAAAATCCTGCCGGCAGCTCTGCCTCAGAACCTCGTCCGAAAAAACTGTGTGGCCGTAATCTACTAAGATAAATCCCCCTCACCACTCCTAAATAGTGCCATAGTGAGGCAGATTTGGCTTTCAGGATCCTGGTAAAGATAGGTTACCACCATGTGGAACTACACTGCTCAAAAAAATAAAAGGAACACAAAAATAACACATCCTAGATCTGAATTAATTAAATATTCTTCTGAAATACTTTGTTCTTTACATAGTTGAATGTGCTGACAACAAAATCACACAAAAATAAAAAAATGGAAATTCAATTTTTCAGCCTATGGAGGTCTGGATTTGGAGTCACACTCAAAATTAAAGTGGAAAAACACACTACAGGCTGATCCAACTTTAATGTAATGTCCTTAAAACAAGTCAAAATGAGGCTCAGTAGTGTGTGTGGCCTCCACGTGCCTGTATGACCTCCCTACAACGCCTGTGCATGCTCCTGATGAGGTGACGGACGGTCTCCTGAGGGATCTCCTCCCAGACCTGGACTAAAGCATCTGCCAACTCCTGGACAGTCTGTGGTGCAAAATGACGTTGGATAGAGCGAGACATGATGTCCCAGATGTGCTCAATTGGATTTAGGTCTGGGGAACGGGCGGGCCAGTCCATAGCATCAATGCCTTCATCTTGCAGGAACTGCTGACACACTCCAGCCACATGAGGTCTAGCATTCTCTTGCATTAGGAGGAACCCAGGGCCAACCGCACCAGCATATGGTCTCACAAGGGGTCTGAGGATCTCATCTCCGTACCTAATGGCAGTCAGGCTACCTCTGGCGAGCACATGGAGGGCTGTGCGGCCCTCCAAAGAAATGCCACCCCACACTATTACTGACCCAATGCCAAACCGGTCATGCTGGAGGATGTTGCAGGCAGCAGAACGTTCTCCATGGCGTCTCCAGACTCTGTCAAGTCTGTCACATGTGCTCAGTGTGAACCTGCTTTCATCTGTGAAGAGCACAGGGCGCCAGTGGCGAATTTGCCAATCTTGGTGTTCTCTGACAAATGCCAAACGTCCTGCATGGTGTTGGGCTGTAAGCAGTGGCGTCTCTAGCTTTCAAATTTTGGGGGGGCACACTGGGGGCCAGGACAAAAGTAGGGGGGGCAGCTATAACAACGATACATTTACACAAGTACGCTTAGAAATGCTGCAATACTTTACCCAATACCTAAAACCGCAACAGGGAAGAAAAGTCCAGCTGTCTGTGGATGACACTTTTATAGAGAGGGGGATCTGTGGATGACACTGTTATGGGGGGGGATCTGTGGATGCCACATACCGTATATAGCATCTTATGCTATATGTGTCATCCACAGATCCACCCCATGACAGTGTCATCCCCATTTCCCCCTCCATAACAGCGTCATCCACAGATCTCCCTCCCTATAACAGTGTCATCCACAGATCTCCCTCCCTGCCTCTCACAGGAGTGTACATATATAAAATAAACATATTTCACATGAAAACGTACAGTTACTTGGCTTGGCCCTTGGGGATCTCGGACACCACTTCAACACTTGGCCGGGGGCTCGGCGGAGCTGATGTTGTGTTTTATCCTAATGAGAGAGATTTCATAATAAGGATTTGGAGAAGGGGCAGAGGGATAGCAGAGCAGGGAGAGGCTGGTGCTGCTACTAGGGGGTCATACCATGGGGGAGTAATAAAACCCACCATAATGCCCCCCAGTAGAAATAATTCTCCTTATAATGTGCAAAACATACCCCCTTATGCCCCCAGTTGAGCTAATTTCCCCCATAATGTGCCAGTATAAAATACCCCTATATAGTGCACCAGTAAATGCCTCCATAGTGCTCCTCTCCCCCCTTCCTGCTAGTGCCCCCCATAATGTACCAGTATAAAATGTCCCATATATCGTGCCCCAGTAGATGCCCTCAGTGTCCCCCATAATTTGCAAGTATAAAATACCCCTTCTTAGTGCCCCCCGTAGATGACTCCATAGTACTCCTCTCTCCCCTTCTCCATAGTACCCACCATAATGTGTCCCAGTATAAAATGCTACTGTACAGAGCCCCCCATATAAAACACCCCTTCTTTGTGGCCTCAGTAGATGCCCCTATAGTGCCCACCAATAATGTGCCAGTAATAAGTGCCCTCAATAACGTGCCAGTAACAAGAGCCCCCCAATGTGGCAGTAACAAGAGCCCCCCAATGTGGCAGTAACAAGAGCCCCCATCACGTGGCAGTAACAAGAGCCCCCATCACGTGGCAGTAATGAGCCCCCCATCACGTGCCAGTATTAAGCCCCCCCATGTTCCAGTATTAAGTCCCCCCATCATCATGTGCGAGTATTAAGCCCCCCCCATCATCATGTGCCAGTATTAAGTCTCCCCCCATCATCATGTGCCAGTTTTGTAATAAGCCCCCCCAATGTGCCAGTAACACTATTGTAAAAAAAAAACAAAAAAAAACACTTATACTTAAGTGTCAGCGATGCGATGCAGCCTCTTCCTGTGTCCCACGCTGTAATGTAAGGCTCAGGCGACACGATGACGTCATTGCGCCGACCTCTGATAGGCTGCCGGCCTAGTGCCTGCAGGCAGGGGCGTCCATAAAAATCACTGGGCCCCATAGCAGGAATCTAAATTGGGCCCCCATTCCCCTTTTATAGCCCCTCCCTTTGTTCCATGAACTATTCTTGCTGCTGCGTTTTATAATTTATGCCATCAGGGCCGGAATGGGATTACAAAACAGCCCTGGCACACAAAAGAGGTATAATAGATCCAGATGTATATTATATACAGCAGTGTACAGTTATGTGAGGTACGCGGTATAATAGATGCAGTGTGTACAGGTATATAGTATATTCCCTAGTGTTCTGATATGTGAGGTACAGGGTATAATAGATGCAGTGTGTACAGGTATATAGTATATACAGCAGTGTACTGATATGTGAGGTACGGGGTATAATATATGCAGTGTGTTCAGATATATAGTATATACAGCAGTGTACTGATATGTGAGGTATGAGGTATAATAGACGCAGTGTACAGATATATAGTATATACAGCAGTGTACTGATATGTGAGGTACGGGGTATAATATATGCAGTGTATACAGTATATACAGTAGTGTAATATGTGAGGTACGAGGTATAATAGATGCAGTGTGTACAGATATATAGTAAATACAGCAGTGTATTGACACCTCGTACCTCAGATATCAGTACACCGCTGTATATACTATATATCTGTACACACTGCATCTATTATACCTCATACCTCACATATATAGTATATACAGAAGTGTACTGATATCTGTACATATTGCATCTATTATACCTTGTACCTCACATATCAGTGCACTGCGGTATATACTATATATCTGTACATATTGCATGTATAATACTGTAATATATGCAGTGTGTGTGCATGTATGTGTGTGTATCTATCTATCTATATATATATATATATATATATATATATACACAGAGCAGTGTATTGATGTGACACATAGAAGGTATAATACTGTAGATGCAGTGTTTATAGAAATATGTGGTCAGTTATGCATTATAGTCACTGTGAGGTACATGAGGTAGTGGTAACTGTCTGAAGTAGTATACATGAGTGAGCAATGAGTAAAAACAGGGCATGGAGGGGAGGTAAATGATAAGTGGAGGACCTCCTCTTACCTCTCCATTCCAGTCTGTATGGATCAATGCAGAGCTGCTTGTGAACTTTTAATACTTGCTGTTAGGGGTTGAAGGACCTGTGATGATGTCATCACAGGTCCTGGCAGATGTACCTTTTAAACCTAGGAACTACACCATTTTTGGTGCAGTTCCTTTGCTAGATTCTGCAGGACCTGTGATGTTGAAGATGATGTCATCACAGGTCCTGGCAGATGCACTGTTCTAACCTGGGAACTACACTTTACACTGTGCAGTTCCCTTACAGGACCTGTGATGACATCATCAAAGGTCCTTTAGCTTTAGAAAGGTAAACAGGAGTAATTAGGGGGCGGGGCCTCTCCTCCACTTCGGTGCCTGCCTGCAGCCTATCAGAGGAAAGGGAAGGGACACGCCTCTCCGCTGGCACAGACAGTTTACAATGGAGATGAGCGCAATGGAAGCGCTCATCTCCTTGTGCCCGGCGGCGGCTGCTCACTTGGGGGGGGGTCATTTTAGTTGGGGGGGCACATGGGGGGGCACAGCATGATGTAGGGGGGCCGTGGCCCCCTCTGGCCCCCCCCCTGGCGACGCAACTGGCTGTAAGCACAACCCCCACCTGTGGACGTCGGGCCCTCATATCACCCTCATGGAGTCTGTTTCTGACCGTTTGAGCAGACACATGCACATTTGTGGCCTGCTGGAGGTCATTTTGCAGGGCTCTGGCAGTGCTCCTCCTGTTCCTCCTTGCACAAAGGCGGAGGTAGCGGTCCTGCTGCTGGGTTGTTGCCCTCCTACGGCCTCCTCCACGTCTCCTGATGTACTGGCCTGTCTCCTGGTAGCGCCTCCATGCTCTGGACACTACTCTGACAGACACAGCAAACCTTCTTGCCACAGCTCGCATTGATGTGCCATCCTGGATAAGCTGCACTACCTGAGCCACTTGTGTGGGTTGTAGACTCCGTCTCATGCTACCACTAGAGTGAAAGCACCGCCAGCATTCAAAAGTGACCAAAACATCAGCCAGGAAGCATAGGAACTGAGAAGTGGTCTGTGGTCACCACCTGCAGAACCACTCCTTTATTGGGGGTGTCTTGCTAATTGCCTATAATTTCCACCTGTTGTCTATCCCATTTGCACAACAGCATGTGAACTTGATTGTCACTCAGTGTTGCTTCCTAAGTGGACAGTTTGATTTCACAGAAGTGTGATTGACTTGGAGTTACATTGTGTTGTTTAAGTGTTCCCTTTATTTTTTTGAGCAGTGTATAATGGACTGCAGAATATTAAATCTACTAAGATAAAACCCCCTCCTCGCTCCTAAATGGTGCCAAAGCTAAGCAGAATTGGCTTTCAGTGTCCTGAGAAATGCCCGTTCTGACGGAAACCTTCCCCTCTATCAGAAATTTTTTAGATCTTAATCATTGGTGATTATCTAGTCTAAACTATATCTAGTTATTTCGGATCATTGGGGTTGTCATCTCCTAGGCCATGTAACTCCAGAAAATCCCTTTTAAAGCAAACAATACAGTGGCTGTGGGAGCGTGCCAGTGTGCTTAAAGTGTGTGACTTGAGATTAGGTGAAGTGCTGGACTCTGAAGGCTGGTTTAACATCTGCGGCATGCTGTAAAAAAAAAACAACAACCCAGAAACGCCAGATCTGTGATATGACTGACACCAACCTGACTTTAATGGGTTTCCGTTACTGTGTCAGTCATTCTGCAGGACAAAATGGCACAGCATGCTGCAGCATTTTGTCCTGCATTTTTTTTCCAGAATCTGCAATGGAGGCTCCTAATGGAACATCCACCCTAGAAATGAACATGTATATCAGGTCCTAGCGGTCTTGTAGCTTTACCCCTCCCTTCCTAACATCTGCCAGATGTCAGGTCTTTAAAGATTGCCACCAGCTGTCTGCTGAGCAGGTGCTGAGTCTGTGATGGGCAATAACTCTGATCGCAGACTTTTAACCCCTCCAATGGCATGGTTAATTTCATCAGTGCTCCCAGTGAACAAGAACAACCGCCGATTTTTTTTTTTTTTTTTTTTTTTTTAAATTTTTTTTCCCCCTCTTTGCTATGATAGCCTGGGGTCATCTTAAGTGTTTTTTTTCACCCATTGACTTCCCATTGCAGTTTATGGTATAAGCAAGCTAATGCTTGCATGTTAAAGGTGGACTAAAAATAAAGGATAAAAAAGTGAAAGTTTTTAAAATGTAAAAAAATATATATATATATATATATATATATATATATATATATATATATATATATATATATATATATAATCAAATTGCCCCATTTTAAAAATAATCAATAGAAAAATAAAAATCGGTAGCAGAAGGGTAACTTTTTTATTACTGGGTTACCCTGAGGTCAGTATTAGAAGGGTTACCAGAGGGCTCAGCACTCGAGAGGTCACTGTTGGGCTCCATTCACACGTCCACAATTCCGTTCTGCATTTTGTGGAACGGAATTGCGGACCCATTCATTTCTATGGGGCTGCACGATGTGCGGCCCGGGTCCGGAAATGCGGGTCCGCAATTCCGATCCAGAAAAAAATAGAACATGTCCTATTCTTGGCCGCAATTGCGGACAAGAATAGGCATTTTCTATTAAGTGTCGGCGATGTGCGGTCCACAAAATGCGGAACGCACATAGCAGGTGTCCGTGTTTTGTGGATCCGCAAAACACACACGGACGTCTGAATGGAGCCTTACTAGTAGGGTACCACAGGGATCGGTATTGAAAGGATCTCCTTTTACTAGTGGGTTATCACTGGGGACAGTATTAGAGAGGTCTCTGTTACTAGTTGGTTACCATAGGGGTCAGCACTGGAGGGGTTACTGTTGGCACCTGTGGCAATGCCACTGAATGAGACTCCTGAATTTGAGTGCGGCGAGAAGACGTGCGGCCAAATACTTTTCTCCTTGTAGTGTAATTCTACCACTTTCCAAATAAACCACACATGGAGTATTGTGTGGAGATCTGGCCAACAATTCACAGGAAAAACGTAGCCGAGCTGGAGAGGGGGCAGGACCCAGAAGTATTATCAAAATTGGGGTTATTTAGTTGAAAAAAAAAAAAAAAAAAAAAGACTAAGGGGTGATCTAATAACTATGTATAAATATATCGGAGGTCAGTACAGAGATCTCTCCCATCATCTAACCCTATGAGACCAAGCATAGGGCCCCTTTCACACGGGCGAGAATTCCGCGCGGGTGCAATGCGTGAGGTGAACGCGTTGCACCCGCACTAAATCCGGACCCATTCACTTCAATGGGGCTGTGCAGATGAGCGGTGATTTTCATGCATCACTTGTGCGTTGCGTGAAAATCGCAGCATGTTCTATATTATGCGTTTTTCACGCAACGCAGGCCCCATAGAAATGAATGGGGCTGCGTGAAAATCGCAAGTGCGGATGTGGTGCAATTTTCACGCATGGTTGCTAGGAGATGATGGGGATGAGCAACCCCGGACCCCATTAAAGTCTATTCACTGTATTATTTTCCCTTATAACATTGTTATAATGGAGAATAGCATTGTTTAATACAGAATGTTAAGTATAATGTCGATTGAGGGTTAAAAAAATAATAAAACATAACTCTCCTCATCCACTTGATCGCGCAGCCGGCATCGTCTTCTTTCTTCTTCTTTCAGGACCTGCAAAAGGACCTTTGACGTAATCGCGCTCCCCATGTGGTGAGCGTGGTGACGTCAGCGCAGGTCCTGCTGAATGAAGATAGAAGGATTACATCATCAAAGGTCGTTTTGCAGGTCCTGAAAGAAGACTATGCCGGCGATGAGGTGAGTTATGTTTTATTATTTTTTAACCCTCAATTGACATTATACTTAGCATTCTGTATTAAAGAATGCTATTATTTTCCATTATAACAATGTTTTATAAGGGGAAAATAATAAAATCTACAGAACACCAAATCCGAACTTCAGTCAAGACGTTCGGGTCTGGGTACCACATTCAGTTTTTTTCTCATGCGCGAAAAAAACTGAACGCAATCTCAGCCAAAACTGACTGAAATTGCGTGCCTTCTCGCACGATTTTCCCTGAACGCACCTGCATCGCATCCGGCCCTCACCCGCGGCGCCCGTGTGAAAGAGGCCATACTGTCTGGTAGGGTTGATCCTGACGATTAAAATGATACCTGTCTTGTGAAAATCGGTTGTGGTGTTCCCAAGAAAAGACCTATTCTTTATGCAAATGACGGCTTCAGTGCGCCGAAGGGTCTGGCCCCGCCCCTCAGTGCACAGAACCCCTTATCTGCATAAAGAACTAAAGTTGTATTTTCTTGAGAACACCACAACCGATTTTCACATAACAGGTATGGTTTTAATCGGCAGGATCAACCCTACTAAGCGGTGTGCCTAGTCAAATAGGATTGATTCTCCTGACAGATGCCCTTCTTTATCTTTTGCACAGTTTCCGTATGCCGGTGTTGTAGCTTTTGTCTACTCACTATAATCCACGGTGGAGACATTTTCGCGGCTTCCATCGACCATTCTGTATCCAGGGCCGTTTCCATACAGTATTGATGTGTAGGGTTTCTGGTCGATATCACTTAGTGCTGGAGCCAAACCTGCAATAAGAGGGTCACACTTTTGTCTGTAATCGCATGACTTGGGTGAATATTGAGGGTTATTGTATTTATGATAAAGTCAACCACACTCACCCCCCCCCCCCCCCCTGTCTAAGATCCTCCCCACTCACCAAAGATGGAATTGCCACGATACGTGTAGCCGCCAAATGTGAAAACGTGGGAGTGGTCAGCGGTGACAACTGTCAGGGTGTCATCCACAGATGTCATGCTCCCTGCAAGGCCTATGGCAAAGTCCATCTGCACAGCCTCGTTTAAGGCTTGCTGGGCTTTACCGTCGTGATGCCCATGGTCAATGCGTCCACCTGATCAAAAGATAAAATTTATGAATATTGCCCCACTACTGGGTCGTAGACATTTGCTTGGTAGATTTGGGAGTTTGTGATATCTGTGTACAGGGTGTGACAACTTCTGTGCTGATCAATCACCTTCCACCAGTAGGAAGAAGCCTTTGGGGTTCTTCTTTAGGATGTTGATGGCCACTGTTGTCATCTCGGAGAGGGAGGGGTCAGAAGTTTTATTTCTGTCTAGTTCATACACCAGATCTCCCGGCTCAAACAGACCTGGAAAATGAAGCAAGTGAGGAAAAGTCTTAATTTTGTGTTTTGATTACGAGATGCCCCCCCCCCCCCCCCCGCTGGCTCAGATACTACATTTACCCATCAGGTAGTCCACATCCTGTGGTCTCAGAGCCATCAGCTGCTCCCTGTTCCAGACATAATGTGCTGCCTGTGGGTGGGAAGAACATAGAATGGTGAGTCTGGCCTTCCCCAGTTATTCCTTCCATCTACACCAACCCACCATTGATGGTCTCACCTCTGCCTACAGATTTATCACTGAACCTAATGTGTTCACTTTCAGCTCCTAGTGAAGGCTGCAGGTAGACAGAATATTGTTGCTTGTGCCGTTTGTGATAATATTTGGAGGTTTGCTTTAAAATTTGGGGAAAAAAACTATCCCTGCCTTCTTCTACTGGAACCAATGTTCTCCATTTCTTGCACCTTCTAGGAGTCAACATCTGCAACTTCCAGCAAGATGGAGGCCGGAGCCACGCCGGATGTGCTGCCTGCGTTTTCTAAAGCCAGTAAGTGACCTCCCTGTGTGTCCTGTGTTTGTGGCTACTTTGATACAGGGGAGAAGCCCATGACATATGGTGTCCATTAAAGGGGTATTCCCATCTGGGATACTGATGGTGTATTACTACGATATGCCATCAGTGTCGGATATTAGCGGGTCCCACGTCTGGGACTTGTTCCTGTCTCCAGAACAGGGCCCCCAAAGCGAAGGGCTAGCAGCCTGCATGCATGACCACCCTCCGTTCACTGGTATGGAATAGCTGAGCGGGCAGTGAATGGAGAACAAGCTACGCATGCATAGTGTGTTCTCCCTCACTTCGTGGGCCCCGTTCTGGAGATAGATGACAGATCCTAACGATATGCCATCGATGTCCCAAATAAGGATAGCCCTTTAACCACAACCAATGCAAAGTATCTGGGCAGCCATCTCCACTAATTGGTGGGAAAAGGAATGGTGGGGGCGTGCAGCTCAGGACGGCCTGTAAATGTTCTTTCCAGCCATTCGAAGGATGACCAGTGGAGCCTTCTTTTAAAGGGGTTGTCTCACTTCAGCAAATAGCATTTATTTTGTACCGTAAGTTAATACAAGGCACTTACTAATGTATTGTGGTTGTCCATATTGCTTCCTTCGCTGGCTGGATTCCTGCTTGTTTCCATGGTTTCGACCACCCTGCAATCCATCGGTGGTGGTCGTGCTTGTACATTACGGGAAAAAGCGTCGGCCTCTCTTGTGGTCAGGATCATGGGAGTGGGTGTAGGCCAGTGCATTTTCCTATAGTGTTCAAGCACCACCACCACTGTTGGATTTCAAGGTGGTCGTAACCATGGAAACAGTGTATAAAATAATGTGATGGAAAAATTTGTCCAGCCAGCGAAGGAAGCAATATGGACAATCACAATACATTAGTAAGTGCCTTGTATCATCTTCCTCTAGATAATAAATTATATTTGCTGAAGTGAGACAACCCTTTTTAAGGCAGTATTTGCACGTGGATTGTTTGCAATGGATTTTGAAACTTGAGATCTGCATCAAGAAGGGACATGTCTCACTTTCGCAAAATGTTCCTCTTCAGTAAAAACTCTCTTGATGGAGTTTCTGTGCGGAAACCACAAGTGGTGGCCATTGTAATCCGCAGCAGGAATATGAGACTCTGCCTCGGATATCTGCGCTTGATATCTCCAATAAGTTAGTCACATGTGGCAGAAGAGTGGTCCTCTGGCATCGTACCTTGTTGCGGGGCTTCTTCTCCCTCCACACTTGGGTGAGGTTCAGTCCGTCGAGTCGGGTGCCATTTGCCTTCTCATCTTTTGGATACTCTACGTCAGGGGTGTTCTTGGGGAACATGTACTTTCTGCCCCCGCCCATGATGACCTGTAATAAGTGATAAGTGTCATGTCTCATGTGGTGTCTTCTTCTCTTCCCAGTGAAGCTCCTTCTGCTCCAGATTTGGTGCCAAACTGACTCACACAAAACCGTAAGTTGATGACCTCAAACTACTTCCCTCCCCTCATCCAACCAAGGGACTTACCTCAATGTCTGGGATATTATGTATGAGCTGCCAGGCAATGTCCTTACATCCTCCCTCCACGGCATCTGTAGGCATCTCTTTATCGGAGTACCAATCACGGTTGACGCAGTGGGCATAGGCAGCACTTGGGGTGGCGTGGTTAACCCTCGTGGTGGTCACTACCCCTACAGATTTCCCTGGGGAAGAATGACAAAAGGGCTGAATGCCTCCAATGCCGTGGCCACTCTCTTCACACAACCCTGACTGGTGGATAACCCATACTACTATGCAGCGCTCAGTGTATCCTACTGATCTCCCTGTGTCTGGGGCTTCACTGCAGTTCTGGTGTTCCTAGTCATAAACTAGTAATGTAATGAGTAAAGTTGCTCTTTATTTGGGGGTGCCTCTGAACTGGGGACCCAGGGATGACCCGAAGTCATCATCTTCCATCCTATAGGTTCATTAGTACTTGGCGGTCTCTGGGTGACCACCAATAGTGCCGCCATCATCGCTCCCACAGGTTTATCTTTAAAAGACTAACAATACATAAATGGGTAAACTTGTCACACTGTAGTCCTGCAACGCTGGTCCTGTGGGAGCTCTGGCCATACTTGTTATCCATGATGGATAAACCATGGTATGTAGGGAGGCGACTCAAGCGCTTAAGAGTTTCTAGACTTTAGGGGTAAGTTCTTTGTGCCCTATGATGGTGGCACCACGTAGTGCACTGCAGGATTTATGTAGTATCACGGTGGGGTTCTAGTTAATCAAACCACCTGATTGTCAGGTCCTGCCTGATCCTCCAGTACTGTAGTAGCGATGCTGCTGTGCTATGGTTCCTGGGTGTTGGAGGAGGGCTGGGTGGCACCTACGCAGCAGCATCTCTAGAACGTTGGAGAGGTGGGCAAGGAAGCAGAGTCAGGGGTGCCGAGACAGTCACAATGACTGAAGTAGCTTCCACGCCCGCTGACTCTGCATCCTCCTGACTCTCTCCATCTTCCATCTGTGCAGGCGCCTCCTTGTGTTGCTGTGCCGGAGAGCAGCAGGGTGACCGCCTGTACAGCAGCATCACTGCTAGTTGGAGCCAGGCCACGAGGGACTCTAGTCCTAGTGTGATGGTGTAAGCGGGTCCTGTTGCTTGTCTGGATAGTTTGCAGGCAGGCGTGTGCTGTGCCCATTGCTGCTGCCCAGCCTTGGGTTAGATGGGCACCTCCCAGTATGAAATAGTCTGTTTCCGAATGTGTGGTCAACATGGTGGATCTAGTGTTGGGGGAGCAGAGCCTAGTCCCCATCCTGTCGTGCACTCACCTGCTTCTTTGGCCCACTTTAAGATGGAGTCGACTTCATTGCCCTTTGTGGTGTTACATTGACCTCGCACCGCGGCGGCATTCACACCGACTGTCCCCTCGTTGGCCTTTACTCCGCACAGGTAGGCGGTGGCGGTGCCTGCGCTGTCTGGGACCTGTGCGTTGGTGTTATACGTCTGCAGGAGCGAAAGTGAAGTGAGGTCAGAGGGGTCAGGATGGTGACGTCTCTGAAATAACGTGAGACTTGTTAAGCCGACTGGAATGGGGGGGGGGGGGGGGATTGTTATACGCTGCAGGTGCGTGGGATATAGCTCAGCTTCACATGCCGCACCCAGTGGGGTCACGATGTGGTGGCGACCCCCCCGGTTTTCACATGAGATGTTTGGCCCCCAGAGCAGCAATAAAGGAGTCATCCTTGTGTCCCCGGCTCCAGGTGTCTATACCCCCGCCCAATCATCTGATTCTCATTTTTAACTTGTGGTTTCTGTAGATGAAAGATGCGGGAGGATAATACAGGGCGGTCGGGGTGTGACCGCTGGAGATTATAATGAAGGTGTGTGATAAGACACCTGGATGATGTAACCGTGTTATATACCCTGCTATAATGTGTTAGGGACGTGTCCCCTCCAGTCCTGGGCTTGGGGTCTTTCTTGGGTGTAAAATCACTGCTCCTATGTACAGGAAAGGTCAGATCCACACTCTGGAGGGAACTACCACCCACAGGAATGCCGGCTGACCAGTGATGCCCCTTTCCCTGGCAGCAGGTAAACTGAGGCGTCTTGTCTGGTGGTTTCCTGCCCTGTGATGCCCGGAGCCTGCGGTTGATGCCCACAGAAACCTTCAGCTCATGATAAATCAATGAAAAAAAAAAAAAAAAAAAAAGGAGGAATAAACAGAAGTTTTGATGTAACCGGAGACATCACTGCTAAATCCGGACGCAGAGAGGAGCAGTCCCTGCGGGCAGAATGGTGGCATTATTGCAATTCATACTATGCCTCTGGCTCCCAGAGTCTGTGCTCACCCCATGCCCACAATATGCCCTAACAGATCTACAGCCAATGCACCTACCACCCCAAGTGGTGCTGGCCTTCACTGCACCCACCTGACTCTGCCCATGACTCACCTTTGCCAGAGCAACATATGGGAACTTGTCCATCTCCAGCATGGTCTCCTCTCCAGGTTTCCCAGCAAGCTGGCCCTTTAAGATTCGTGTCGCTGTAACAGTTGACACCCCCATACCTGTGATAGACGGGGGTCATTAATAAATGGCAGAGCGACCATCCCTGCCCTCACCCGGGCAATGCCAGCCCTGCACTCACCATCTCCCAGGAACATGATGATGTTCTTGGCTATCTTGGTGTTGAGCTGCTGCAGACCTAGTGCTTGTTTTAAGGTGTCCTGGGCCTGGTTCCTCCAGTATTCTGGGTCCTTCTCCTGCTCTAAAGAGGGTTACAAGTTGCATGTGACAGTTGAGTGTACAGGGGACACCTAGAGGGTCCAGTCTATACAGAGGACCAGCACGAAATGTAGATTCACCAGTATGACACTTTATGCAACTAGCAGTTCTTCACACTTCTCAACATCTCTGCTTACTGTCATTGGTTTACATCCAAAACCTGTTCTGACCTAATATTTCTCAGCTGAGGGTTTGCTACAATTGTATCCAGTGCAGACAGTCCTTCGACAGAAGCAGCTTGGCATTTTACCTTATTGATTGATACATTGTAACAAACTGATCAGTGCCTTATACTCCAGTCACATCCAAAGCTGCAGTCTCCATTCTGCTGGATGTCCCTGGCCACAGTGGGTTTGGCCTGCCGTGACAAGATGGTCTTGTAAATGCTGGTCTCTGTAACAACAGGGATATTGAGCAAACGGGCAGAACCGTTGCAGCTCTGGATGTTACTGGAGTATCGGATCTGAAGTCACCCTGGGTCAATGCCTCCGCCTCACCTCTTACCTGGGAAGCTTTGTGCCATGGTCAGTTTGATGACCAGCAGCAGCGTCCACCATCTCGGGTCCATGCTGTCCGTCACTTGCTCAAGGTCAGAACAGCTCCAGCACCTTGTGCGTAGTCCTGCCGATCAGAGAGGATAATGAGAGTTCAGCCCTGCGGAATACTCTGCTGGGGGTTAGACTCCTACGTGGAACATGCAGCATTCATAAGCCATCCCAGATATTCACATAAATTGCAGGTTGTGCGTCCCTCCAACTGTGGCTGCTGAGTAAACTGAGAAACCCTGAACCCCTCAATTACTTTACCAGATTTATACATGAAAGATAAAAGCAGAAAATCCTGTTCACAGCGAGGTGCAAACAAACAGCCAAAAATAAAACCTGGCATAACGAGGAGACGAAAGGTCGGAGGGTGGCAACACACGGGCACAAAGAGGCAATTGTAGTGGAAGAGAGTAGTTTTCACCCCAATGTCCTTCAACATGTACATAACATCCTGTCCACAGGGGGGCAGTATTATAGTAGTTATATTCTTGTACATAGGAGGCAGTATTATAGTAGTTATATACTTGAACACAGGAGCAGTATTATAGTAGTTATATTCTTGTACATAGGATATTATGGTAGTTATATTCTTGTACATAGGAGCAGTATTATAGTAGTTATATTCTTGTACATAGGAGGCAGTATTATAGTAGTTATATTCTTGTACATAGGAGGCAGTATTATAGTAGTTATATTCTTGTACATAGGAGCAGTATTATAGTAGTTATATTCTTGTACATAGGAGCAGTATTATAGTAGTTATATTCTTGTACATAGGAGGCAGTATTATAGTAGTTATATTCTTGTACATAGGATATTATGGTAGTTATATTCTTGTACATAGGAGCAGTATTATAGTAGTTATATTCTTGTACATAGGAGGCAGTATTATAGTAGTTATATTCTTGTACATAGGAGGCAGTATTATAGTAGTTATATTCTTGTACATAGGTGGCAGTATTATAGTAGTTATATTCTTGTACATAGGTGGCAGTATTATAGTAGTTATATTCTTGTACATAGGAGCGGTATTATAGTAGTTATATTCTTGTACATAGGTGGCAGTATTATAGTAGTTATATTCTTGTACATAGGTGGCAGTATTATAGTAGTTATATTCTTGTACATAGGAGCGGTATTATAGTAGTTATATTCTTGTACATAGGAGCGGTATTATAGCAGTTATATTCTTGTATATAGGAGCAGTATTATAGTAGTTATATTCTTCTACATAGGAGGCAGTATTATAGTAGTTATATTCTTGTACATAGGAGCAGTATTATAGTAGTTATATTCTTGTACATAGGAGGCAGTATTATAGTAGTTATATTCTTGTACATAGGAGGCAGTATTATAGCAGTTATATTCTTGTACATAGGAGGCAGTATTATAGTAGTTATATTCTTGTACATAGGAGGCAGTATTATAGTAGTTATATTCTTGTACATAGGAGCAGTATTATAGTAGTTATATTCTTGTACATAGGAGGCAGTATTATAGTAGTTATATTCTTGTACATAGGAGGCAGTATTATAGTAGTTATATTCTTGTACATAGGAGCAGTATTATAGCAGTTATATTCTTGTACATAGGAGGCAGTATTATAGCAGTTATATTCTTGTACATAGGAGGCAGTATTATAGCAGTTATATTCTTGTACATAGGAGGCAGTATTATAGCAGTTATATTCTTGTACATAGGAGGCAGTATTATAGCAGTTATATTCTTGTACATAGCAGGCAGTATTATAGCAGTTATATTCTTGTACATAGCAGGCAGTATTATAGCAGTTATATTCTTGTACATAGCAGGCAGTATTATAGAAGTTAGTATAGTGTCAGGATGCCCCTGTAAGTGTTGCGCTATTAATGATACCACCCTAAGTAATTAGGTGCTGAATTATTTTTGGTGCAGGTTTGTGTAGAGCAGCCCCTCATGTCTGGTATCTGTTGTCCTTGGTACTTACCCTGCCAGTCTGCAGGTGAAGTAGCAGAGACATGTCAGTACGACCAAAGCCACAATGGAGCAGACAACAGTGGTGATGAGTAAGTGCATCTCGTTGGTCATTGCCATGATGAGGTTGAGGCACAGTCTGCCTCACACTGCCCGCGACAGACCCCTAGAGAAGTGTAGTGGGCATCAGGTACCAGGAGACTGAGCCGCCAGATGAGGAGCAGCCTTGCTCAGCACATTCACGGATTTACTATCACCTGACAAGATAATTCCTGAGGATTTGGCATCTGAGAGCAGTGACCTGACAGTCCTGGGGTCACGTACAGAGCGTCCAGGATCCTTTAGACCCCCTACATACTGGATACCTGGGGTCACTACGATGAAGGGAGCAAGAAATGGTCACGTGGATGTAGGTAACTGATCCCTGACTTAGAGCTATCTGGTATGGGACTATGACACTTTTGAATTAGATACAGCTGCTTATCAGACAGTATCACGTGATTGGATTAGATACCATGGGTCAGCAGACAGTATCACACATGATATTAGATGCAGTAGGTAGCATTACACCTGATTTGATTAGATACAGCAGACAGGAATAGTGGAATAGATGCAGTACACAGTAATATATACAGGTATGATAGGTTTAGATACAGCAGACAACATTACACATGATTGGATTAGATAAAGCAGGCGGTATGGCGCGTGATGGGATTTAGATACAGCAAGCGGTATGGCGCGTGATGGGATTTGGATACAGCAGGCGGTATGGCGCCTGATGGGACTTGGATACAGCAGGCGGTATGGCGCCTGATGGGACTTGGATACAGCAGGCGGTATGGCGCCTGATGGGACTTGGATACAGCAGGCGGTATGGCGCCTGATGGGACTTGGATACAGCAGGCGGTATGGCGCCTGATGGGACTTGGATACAGCAGGCGGTATGGCGCCTGATGGGACTTGGATACAGCAGGCGGTATGGCGCCTGATGGGACTTGGATACAGCAGGCGGTATGGCGCCTGATGGGACTTGGATACAGCAGGCGGTATGGCGCCTGATGGGACTTGGATACAGCAGGCGGTATGGCGCCTGATGGGACTTGGATACAGCAGGCGGTATGGCGCCTGATGGGACTTGGATACAGCAGGCGGTATGGCGCCTGATGGGACTTGGATACAGCAGGCGGTATGGCGCCTGATGGGACTTGGATACAGCAGGCGGTATGGCGCCTGATGGGACTTGGATACAGCAGGCGGTATGGCGCCTGATGGGACTTGGATGCATGGCTCGGCAGTACTGTGATCAGCTGCTCTGCACAGGTTTGTCACTTGGTTTTTTCGGTTGCTTCTTGGCGTCCGGTATAGTTAGATCTCTGGGGCGGGAGCCAGTTGCTCACCAGTGACAGACGTGACTTGGCTGCCATTGCTGGCTTGTAGTATCCGATGACTATAGGAAGGCAGAGGGTTGTGTTTACCAGGGCTGAGGGGTGACCGAGGGCCGGGGTTGTTGTGGGTCATTATTCTCCTATTGTCTTGTGCCCAGGCTTCTTGTCCATTTTGGACTCCCCTGTTAGTGTATTAGGTTCCCAGATGTTCAGCAGCTTCTCTGTAACGCCCAGTAATCTTAGAGGGGTACAGAACAGAATATAGGGGTACTGGCACCCACTGAAAAGAATCTAGCTCCCTGTAGTGGCTCTATTACTAGGGACCCCCACCCCTCTTTCGGCCCGTATTGAGCGCATAGCACCCACAGTTCTACAGAACCAAACTTGGGTATAAATGACCGTCCCAAGGTGTGTGCCTGTACGTCAGGAGGCATCGGCAGGGATTTCTGCAATTTGGGGAGAAGATTGCAATTGCATCTCATGACGGAAGCTACTTGATGGCAAAACCCCTTGCCCCTAGGGCTGCACCAGTACCCCCCTCCCCCCTTATATCTATCATGTCCCTTTTATAATATGTACATGGTGAAGAGACCATGGGCCTGGTGCCAGGGCCAGGGGGTGACTGTTCACACTGCGCTTCTTGCAGCTATGCCCTAAGAAGGAAATAGAAATTGTAAAAAAAAAGTTCGGCTGCCATCGGCCGGGATTGTGGGAGACTGTGATAAAGCCCTTTCCTGACTGCAGTGGTATCATCCCTCGCATGCCATTCACCCCCCCCCCCAACCACTCCTTTCTGTGAGAACTATCACAGACTAATGAGTTCCTGCTGTCAGTAACAAGACCCTGCCACAATAAAGTCTGCTCCCCTCCTGTGAAAGCTAGAGCCCCTCATACAGACCGCCATATGCCCACTTTGTCCATGACCTCCTGCGTACCATATTGTACCCCTGATTTCATACCGAACCCCTCAGCAAACACATTGCGG
The DNA here is from genome assembly GCF_905171765.1 of Bufo bufo. Lineage (NCBI taxonomy): Eukaryota > Metazoa > Chordata > Amphibia > Anura > Bufonidae > Bufo > Bufo bufo. The sequence goes on along the minus strand of NC_053389.1, from coordinate 51,280,482 downwards.
CTGCTGTACTACAGAGGTGCATGGAAGCCCCGCCGCTAGAGGAGAATGCGGTGCCGCACGCAGACCTCCAGAATCGACTCTGCATGCCGCTGCACAGGCGGGTAATTGATATTCAGGGTCCCCCTTACTCATCTGATTGGCTCTTTTGTTTTATTTGGCAGATGGGGCACATCTTCCCTTTGCCACCGAGCCAAGTAGGTCAGCGGTGAATGAATAGCCAGGGCCGGTCACATCCACTGCCCTGTGCCCCACGAGGAGGGAGGGGGTGGCCGTACCCACCCCTAAGTTATACATTGAATTCATGCATTTGGGTTCTTCAACTGGAAACCTTTTGAACTTGTGCCTCTTAAAGGGACAGTGACACTCATTCTGGAACCAATAGCAAGCTTTCATAAGTGACGTTTTAATGCGGTTCTGGAAACCAAGGTCATGAGAGGATCGTAAAGTGACTGACTGGGGAGCTAGCGCATGCACAGTCTGTCGCCGATGTAAGTGAATGGAGGCCGCTGACGGATGGGACTGCTCACGTGACCCTCCACCAGGGACTGTTTTTGGAGCACAGCAGGTGAGCAGCAAACCTAAATTAGACATTGTAAAAAGTCATGCCTGTTACTAGCTACATGTATGTGCTGCTAGTAATATTGGCCGACCCCTTTAATAAACGCCACATGTGAAAGCTCCATAAGAGGAACAGCTGATATCAGTCGCATACACCGGGGATGTGATATAAAGTAGTAATCATGGGGGTCAGGGAGGTGTCGACACCTTGGCGCTCATCCTATTGAACACTACAGTCAGCCTTTCCCCAGCCTGAAATGACCTGACACACTGTATCAATTCTAGCTGATTATATATATTAGTTTTTTCAATACAATAAATTAATCTAGCAAATAATCCACAAAAACATACCCCCTTCCTCTCTAATCCACAAAAGCAGACCCCCTTCCTCTCTAATACACAAAAGCAGACCCCCTTCCTCTCTAATCCACAAAAGCAGACCCCCTTCCTCTCTAATCCACAAAAGCAGACCCCCTTCCTCTCTAATCCACAAAAACAGACCCCCTTCCTCTCTAATCCACAAAAACAGACCCCCTTCCTCTCTAATCCACAAAAACAGACCCCCTTCCTCTCTAATCCACAAAAACAGACCCCCTTCCTCTCTAAACCACAAAAACAGACCCCCTTCCTCTCTAATCCACAAAAACAGACCCCCTTCCTCTCTAATCCACAAAAACAGACCCCCTTCCTCTCTAATCCACAAAAACAGACCCCCTTCCTCTCTAATCCACAAAAACAGACCCCCTTCCTCTCTAATCCACAAAAACAGACCCCCTTCCTCTCTAATCCACAAAAACAGACCCCCTTCCTCTCTAATCCACAAAAACAGACCCCCTTCCTCTCTAATCCACAAAAACAGACCCCCTTCCTCTCTAATCCACAAAAATAGACCCCCTTTCCTCTCTAATCCACAAAATTGGAACCCTCCTCCCTATTCACAAAAATTAGGTCCCCCCCCCCTCCCTGATCCACAAAAATAGACCCTTCCTCTCTAACCCACAAAAAATAGACCCCCCCCCCTCCTCCCAACTCTGATTTTGGGGGAGGGATGTAAGTAGAATATAACTTCTGGCATTATCTGGAGATGACTGAACAGTTTAACTGCAATCAGTATGAGCCGTGGGATTAGATCTCGGTCCTTGCTAGATCCAGTCTTGCTAGGACCTGTTCAAATCCTGCCCTAGAGTCCTAGAGGAGGAGGACAGCGACCCTCTGTTCATTGTATCAAACACCCAGTCCCATCCATCAACTTCCTCCAAGGACTGAACCCTAAGATCGCAACCACATCTACCAGCCCTGGCATCACCCCTACATCTAGACCCAACCCTCAGCCTTACCATCGTGTACAAATGAGCCCCCAGACCACCTCCAAATATAGAACCAAATCCCCCCCCCCCCCCCCCCCATCCCTGTCCTGGCATCACCTCTATATATAGAATTGAAATCCAGCCCTACCATGCACAAATGTGCCCCCAGCACTCCTCAAAATCTAGAACCCTACCCCAGCCCCAATCCTGGCATTACCGATAAATATGCAACCCCCCCTTCCCAGACCTAGTATCGCCCTGTCCCCATATGTAGAGCTAGCCCCCCGCTCCTGCTGGCATCCCCCAACAGATGGCACAGCCCCGGTGAGAACATTGTGCATAGGCAGCACTGGGGTCCTGGGTTCAAATCTGACATCTGCATGTAGTTTGTATGTTCTCCCCATGTTTGCGAGGGTTTCCTCCCACACTCCAAAGGCATACTGATGGGGAACCAAGATTGAGGGAGAAAGTGAGCGAGGATGTCTGTAAGGGGCTGTGGAATATCTCCACTATATCAGCAAGAGAAATAAGTAATGCAATCACTCTCATCGGTGCAGGGGATGATGAGAGCCTCTTACCTGTGTCCTGAGCTTCCGAGCCTTGTGCAACTTGTGACTGAGAAGTTGAAGAAAAGTTCAAGGAGGGAAGTGGTTTTACTTACGGGACAACCCATTGAGATGCAAATATGTCCTCCCCATGCAGATTCCACCCCCAATCCCCTCTGCTGATGGCAGCCCCCCTCTCACTCCTGCACTCCCTTATTCTTTCAGTCTCTGTGCAATAGACAGGATTTCTCCTTCAATGAGTGAGATGCTAACCCACAAACTTCCTTAGGGGTGGGTGGGGAGGGCTGAAGAAGGTCCCTCTGATCTGGGGTGCCCGCACTGCTGGAAGAACAGGCATGTACATGTCTATTAACACAGCCGATATGCAAGAACATTCTGTAGACAAACGTGGCTCTGCTACATCTGTATTCTCAATCTTATAGCTCTAGGGGGCAGTGATGATCCTAACGTATAAATGGTCATCATTTCATCTGGTCGCTGTCATGGCGGCAGGGTGGCAATAAAGTAGGAAAGTGGACAATGTGGAGAGTTTATCCCAATGTTTTGTTGTAATCGCATTGGAAAAAATGGCGCTCCACGCACTTGACGTTGCCTTTTTGAGTTGGGGGTGTCGCTTTAGAATTCCCACATGTGTTGCGGATTTACAACAGCTTTCCACCACTGTGTTTTAAGACCTGTGCAGTGTTCTTCTTGATCAAAGCCTTAAAAATGCAGCCTTATGGACGTGTTGGGGGGGGGGGGGGGGGGGGGGGTCATGGGGTTGGTCTAACATCTACATTCTAGACCTTACATCTCAATCCGGTGGCTCCGCCCTCAAGTTAAAGAATTGCTAGCAAAATGTAAATTGCGCGGCTCGGTGGGCATCTTGGCTCCGCCCTCTTGCCCTTTGGCCCCTTCAGTGAAATTGTATAATAATTCTCCCTATGAAGTTACATCCATCTCTTAGGACTCCGCGGCTTCACTTATTTTCTTCACTGGTAACTGCTGTTGTCCACGACGCAACGGGATCAAGGACGGCTGTGGTTTTCAGTCCAGCTGTACCCTAAAAAAAAAATACGCAGAGTAGTACAGGTTTTTAACGGTTTGTGTTCTGGAGGTATCAACAACTCATTGGTGGTTCTACTGGCCCGAAACCTAGAGAACATTTGGGATCTGTTGTTGGAACCTCACTCTAGAAGAACAAGGGGGGGGTCCAGGTTCGGCATCCAGAATACTAACAGTTAAACTCATACAAACATATGTCATATGTCATGTTTGTATGAGTTTAACTGTTAGTATTCTGGATGCCGAACCTGGACCCCCCCATGTCGATTGTCCGAACATGCGTGTGTTCTGAATAGGGAGAGGGGAATAAACTGCTGCAATCCAACACGCGTGACCCATCTTTCCCCCAAAATCTGCTGCAGGGAGAGCGAGGAAACCCCCATTTAGGGTACATTCGCACAAACGTAAGCCGTCCGTACCTGTGCTGCGGACTGCAAATCGCACGGGCACCGGCCGCGTGAATCCCGTATTGCAGCGCTGACCCATTGACTTGAAAGTGTCCACGATCCACAATATACGGCAAAAGGTAGAACATATACTATCTTTTGAGGTGTGGAGGCATGGACCCGAAAGCCCACGGAAGCGCTTCCATGGCCTTCCAATCCGTGCCTCCACTCTGCCCCATATCTTGAGGATTGCGAAGCCATTCAAGTCAAGGGGTCTGCATCAGTGATACAGGAGTCACACGGCCGGTGCCCGTATATTGCGGAACCACCAATTGTGGTCCACAATACCGGTGTGAATCGACTCTTACAGTAATGTCTGATGAAGTATCTGGTATCAGCAGGACCAACCATCTAATGTGTGTGTGACCAGCTTCAGAATGGATACTGAGTGTTAGACAGGCTCCATACATACAGCGTAGGAGAAGCGTGACCGTCCAAGCGACCCACAGACAGAATAGAAGAAGCAGGACTGTACAAGTGCCCCACTGACAGAACATGAAACACGGGACTGTGGATGTGACCCACAGAAGCGGACTGTACAAGTGCCCTACCGGCACTAAACACATAGCAAATGCATTCAGTATGGGACTTCCTAAGCACTCCCCCACCACATCATTATAACCCGGTCAGAGTTCTTCTAGTCACATAATCGCAACTAATAAAATGGCCGCGCTGATGGAGTCACGAAGGCGAGGCCAGGAAAGGGTTAAAGTGCTGGGACTTCATCCCATAACACCATTGTCACTGCCGACGTACCGTGGTGTGAAAGAAGCCCCCATTTGTCGCGCTGCTAGTCATGTCGGGCGGGGTCCTCACTTTATTGCGCAGATTCTTTGTCTCGTTGGTCATCGCTTTGTTCTGTTGCTGTTAGAGTCGCTGTCCATAAAAGGAGAAGGTGTCGTTACTGTCTAATTAGAGAAGTCTGTTATTTACTATAGCGCGTGGCACATGGTTACACAGACGAAGGCAATGTAAACATCAGAAAAGTCGCCCTAAGCCCCATAATGCCCCTGTGTGTTTAGGTTTTTGCCAGGGTAAAACGACTGCTATGGGGCCCAGCACTGAACCTGCCCTCCTTGATGCGGTATGGCCAGTGAATACATGCATCTACCAATAGGTGGCGCTCCTACTGCGTTCAGTACTAGCAGTATACATCTGTACTCATTGAGCTCCCTCTAGTGGCGGCTGCAGGCAGTAGCCTATCATTTATCAAAACGGAGCTCTGCACCCTCTAGCGATATAGCATGAGATGAATCTGTGGCGTTTTACCTGTGATAATGGGGGAGTCCGCGGTGCAGAATCCTATCTGGAGTGTCGCGTTTTCCATCAAGGACATAAACATGATGAGCTCCACTAGCGACCATGACTGATCGGATGACAATCTCTGTACAGTGCAATACACCTAAATAGATATCTATTAAGATGGCGGATAGTTGTGTGTTAGGGATGCCGACTCCTGTGGTTGATCATTCGCCAGGGTCACTACGTGACTGTTCACACATGGCAGAGTCCGTTCATTCACCTGAGTGGGCTTGTTTTGGCAGGATTTCTGTAAGCTACATTCAGATGAATGGGGGGGGGGGGGGGGCATTCACACAATCTGCAGTTGTATGGCAGTGAATTTGTCCGAGTGCTGGATTTGATGGTCCTGACAGGCGGCCCCCCTCTGGGATGTGATGTCCTGTGGAGCGCTGGCACCAGACGGACCTCTCCATAGATAAGACATTCCAGGAAGTTGCAGAGTTTCCTTTTTCGTGTGTTTTTTTTTTTTTCCCCCATGGCGTTGTTATCGGAGTCACAAGTGATGTGAGGAAGAACTCGTTACTGTCTGCGCCAAGACGCCATCCAAAACTACAGAGATGGGGGCCCCGGGAAGGGGTTAAAGGACTCACATTAGTACAACGCTGGTCACCGCCTTCCCATAGGATGACTGTGCGCTCTGCATCACATCACAGCAAAATAATGGGGCAGGGGCCCTTGTGGCCCCTAAGAATATAATTTTAGAATTTCCCTTGTGGGGAAGGAGCAGCAATGAAATGCAGGTTTAGAATTTAAAGAGTAACTGCAAAATTTTTTGATGTCATAGGGACATCAGAAGTGTTGATTGGCAGGGGTCCTAGCTCCGAGACCGCCCCCCACTGATCGCTAGAATGAGAGGTCAGAAGTGCTCAGCCAAGCGCTGCTTCCCCCTCACCGCTGAGCACGAGACTGTGGACGAACTGACGAACTTTCTATTGAAACCGTCACAGTCTCGCGCTCAACAGTTGCACTTGGCTGAGCTCTTCTGACCCCCTCGTTCTAGAGATCAGTGGGGGTCTCCGAGCTAGGACTTCTCCCGCCGCTCAACACTTCTGATATTTCCCCATGACCTATCAAAACTTGAAAAAATTTGTAGTTACGCTTTTTAAAGGGCATCTGTCAGCAGATTTGTACCTATGAAACTGGCTGACCTGGCACATGTTCATATGTGCTGCTGAGAAAAATGACGTTTTTAATATATGTAAATGAACCTCTAGGAGCAATGGGGGCGTTGCCGTTACACCTAGAGGCTCTGCTTTTTGCAACTGCTGCCCCCTCTAGACTTTGACAAGGCCAGGTGGTGAAAACATCACACCCGTCAAAGCAGAAAGGGGTCAACAGTTGCAGAGAGAGCAGAGCCTCTAGGTGTAACGGCAACGCCCCCGTTGCTCCTAGAGGCTCACTTGCATATAAAAAAACATCATTTTTCTCAGCAATGCGGGCACATATGAACCTGGGACCAGCACAGATGCCTTCAGCTGCCAAGCGCACATGTAACAGGTCAGCCAGTGTCGTAGGTACAAAACTGCTGACAGATGCCCTTTTAAGAGGCTTTCACATTTGGGGCCATGGCTCTATGGTGCGGTGTTCACCCCTACAGGATTCTTCCCAGTGACCATGTCACTGGTTCCCAGCACAGATGCAGTAGTCTTTGTATATTGCGGTCTTCCTTGAATGAATGGACATTGTATGTGTGGAAGGTGTGGAAGGAGTCCGCCTTTGTCTCCTCTAGGAGTAATGAATGGTAATTTTGTCTGTTTCCTCTGCTTTATTATCATACTGTTTGATGTGTTATTTCGGTCCAGGTTGCTGGTTACGTACCCGAATTGTGGTCATCTGATCCCTGGGGGCTCTGCGTTTAGAAGAAGCGGCGGTCACGCATGTACGCTGCACACATTACATTTTATGAGAGCGCAGAAGATGGCGAAGTACAGGCGGCGCCAGTCCGTTCAAATGGGGGAACATGAGGCCCCTCGTTTTCACGATCAGCAGGAGGCCCTGAGGTTGGACCCTCCCTATCGGATACATCTCCTATGCTATGAATAGGGGATGTCTTTTTAATGGGATTACCCCTTTAACGAATATTAGTGATGGTCTGTACAAAGCTGTATTCTGTCTGTATTTCTTTGTTGCTGCTTAAAGGGGTTGTCTCGTCTCGGACATCGATGGCTTACGGCTAGGATAGACCATCAATGTGGGATAGGTGCAGGTCCCACCTTTGGGACCCACTCCCATCTCCAAAACCTCGAAGTGAAGGAGAGTTCTGAAAATAACCCAGCGATCATACTCGTGCTGTTTTTGGGTGGCCTATATTGGGGAATGCAGAGCACACGGCCATTTACTTCAGGGGGACCATTTTGGAGATTGGATCGGGCAGAGGGCTTTTGCCGCACATTTTTCAAGACCACTCCAAGAACGTACAGGTCCATTCATGGAGCGGTTACCTCGAGAAGCCTGCACGCGGTTTTGCACAGAGCTAAACTCGGAACGGTTCTGTACTAAACCACGGCACAGCGCAGCAGTTTCCGCCGTAGGATAGGCAGAGGATTTGGTCTACTACCCTAAGGCCTCATGCACACGACCGCTGTTGTGTTCCTTTCCGCAAAATGGGGTTCCGTTATTCCGTGATCCGTTTCAGTTTTTGTTTCCGTGTGTCTTCCTTTATTTTTGGAGGACCACCAGACATAAAAGAAAGTAAAAAAAAAATCTAAGTCAAGTTTGCCATGCAAAAACGGCCGCGGATGACAATCTTGTGTGCCTCCGTGTTTTTTCACGGTCCTATTGACTTGAATGGGTCCGCGAACCGTTTTCCGTGAAAAAATAGGACTGGTTATATTTTTTTGACGGACTGGAACCACGGATCACGGACGCGGATGGCAAATGGTGCATTAGCCGAGTTTTCAACTGACCCATTGAAAGTCAATGGGTCCGCAGAAAATCGCGTAAAACGGACACGGAATAAAACTGTCGTGTGCATGAGGCCTAACAGTAATGTGATGCAGAACTTTCTACACGGTGTCGATTATATCCCAGCTGCTGTCAGCCCGGTTTGGTTAGATTATATGCCAATGTTAGGTGTGAGGAAATGTTCTCCCAACTTTGCCGCGGGCATTATCTCCTGCCTTCCTTGTTTTGTTGGCAGATATTAGTGATGCGTCCGTGTGTTATGTATAATACTACTGTCCGTCGTCTCCACCCTCTGACAACTTCAGTAGAAGGAAGTGACTATGGCTTGGAATAGCTGTATTACAAAATATATAAAGGGGCGGTTCACTGGCCTATAGTCTGGTTAGAGACGGGTTATACCAGACGTATGATATATTAAACGTTTGCGAACATGGGTTGTTCAATTTGTTCAGTTGTTTTGGTTACCCATTGTTAACCACATTACTATATATGCCACTACAGCCATGGCAGAAAGTGCAGCCCCTGATATTCTAGGCTTACCCCGGGCACCATGGCCGACTTGAAAATCCTATCATGGAATGTCAGAGGATTGGGTACCCCGCAAAAAACATCAATGGCGTTCGCTTTCATTAGACATTCCAAACCGCAAATTCTGTGCCTCCAGGAGACCCATCGACTACCTAACACCTCTGGGGCCCTGAAGAGGCCATGGGTACAATGGGCCGCACACTCGTATCATACGTCCTCTTCAAGAGGGGTGTCCCTGCTAATACATAAACAATTACGCTGAGAGGTAAAAGAACTAGTCGGAGATACAGAAGGCAGATATGTCTTTCTTCATGCTCTTATTGATAATGTACAGTACGTCTTACTAGGTATTTATAATCCTCCCCCGGGTTCTATGCAGGTCCTACACCTAGCAGCTACCTTTTGCGGCAACCTACCCCCATGCAAAAGTAATATGTATGGGAGATTTAAACATGATGATAGACTTCTCGTTGGACCAACTCCTAGATAGAAACCTAGAATGTGTCGGCAGATAAGAACCATTTGGCCCATCTAGTCTTCCCAAGATGGCGGAGGTCCGCCCTGATATCTTTAAGTTCTTTCATTTTGGGCAACATAACCTGAGAAATGGTGCGTTTTTATAAAAAGCATGAATGATGGGTTCAGTGTCTCTCATCCCTCCTGCCACGCTGTCTGCGTCGGAGTCCTCTGCTACATCTGAGTCTGGTGTCTCAGCAGCCGGAGCCATCTTGGGCATGACCATTCAAAATACAGGAAATATGGGGTCGGAGCCTGCGCAGGCATGGAGAAGGAAGCGAAGTCCGGAGCTCCTCTCCCGCCTGGCGCCTTATTCGGCTATTTATCAGCTATGGGGAAAATCGGCAGGGATAGAAGCAAGGAGAACCCCGGTACCCCCAGAAGCCTGAAACAGCAAGCAGAGATGGAGAGGTTCTTAAAGAAAAAAGATCTTGCTGCCGGAGCGGTCATGCCCAAGATGGCGCCAGCTGCTGAGACCCCAAACTCAGATGTAGCAGAGGACTCCGACGCAGACAGTGTGGCAGGAGGGGTGAGAGACGCAGAACCCATCATTCATGCTTTTCTAAAACGCACCATTTCTCAGGCTATGTTGTCCAAAATGAACTTCAAGTTATCAGGGCGGACCTCCGCCATCTTGGAGGCCACGTGGATACAATAGAAGACCAGCAGACTGCGATGCTTACCTTTTGGTGAGTCAGTGAGATCCAAGTTCATGGAACAGAAGCGCCAACTTAATGCAGTCTTTAATCAGTTAGAGGACTTAGAGAATCGCAATTGCAGGAATAAACTGAGTTTCAAAGGCATTCCAGAAAAACATGCGGCGGGGGATCTTCAAGTAGCAGCCACCATTTTTTTCTACCATACTGGGCCAGGAACAAGCCTCGACAATCACGATTGAGCGTATGCATAGAGCTCTGCGCCCTAAACCGGGCCACGCCGAAGGATGTAATATGTAAATTGCAAACTTTTGCAGACACCTCTGCAGTCCTACGTCAAGCGCGAGAGAAGAGAGATATCTTGCTAGAGTCTGCTATGGTGCATTTATACCAGGACCTTTTCACCTACCACCTTAGCCAAGAGAAGAACAATGAAGCCTTTACTGGAACATTTGAGAGCTAATGACTTATTATATAGATGGCTCTACCCATTTGGGTTTGTGATCCTGAAGAACAACAAGCAATTGGTTATCCATACTCAAGATGACTTACAGGCTGCCTGGCCTAAACTGGAAATCCCTCCAGTTCAAATCCCTTCATGGATGCTGGTCCCGATGGTGGATGACCTACCGGCTCTGCCTGTTCCGCCGGAGCCATGGTCCACTGTGGGTGAAAAAACAACCTCGAAGAACTCTGCATCTTGAACATATGGGTCTCTTGCAAGTATCTCTATATATTAAGGGAATTTTTCGTTTCTGAGAGGGGAGGATTGCTTTACAGGATGATATGTATCTGGGCCCTTCTAACACAATGGATGTCAGTGGAGGTGGGACACCCCTCCAGGTTCAGAAGTTAATTGTTAGATAAATCAGGCATAAGTGGGACATGCTTTCAAGTTCAGAGTTAAGACAGGGTTTGAGGCTATGTGTTTCTGTAGCCACTTGGTGGGTCCACAGTATAGGCTGAGACTTGGGCGTTTCGCCCCCACCCACCTCCCTTTTCTCCTTCCCTTCTCCATGTCTGCTGTTCTATAGGAAGATCTCATGGCATACAATTTTTCCTTGCCCTTTCACTGCTGATACCTACCTCTGGGCATTATGCTAGCCGGATCTGGTTTCCCATGTGTGGTAGGCCTAAGTTAGGGTGGAATTGGTAGGCTGGGTTCACACCTGAGCATATTCGATAAGCGCTGTTTACAGGCGTTTTTATCGGGCGTTTTTGAGGCGTATTTTGGGGCGTTTTTGTATTTTGCTATTGACCACAGAGGTGTACAATGAAAAACAGAGGTGTTACGCGCGACAATACGCCCCAAAGAAGCTCCTGTACTTCTTGGGATGTAGGGCGTTTTACAGCGCGTTCGTACGCGCTGTAAAACGCTCAGGTGAGAACCATGCCCATAGGGAAACATTGGTTTTTGCCTGTTGAGCGTTTTACAGCACGTAGGAACGCGCTGTAAAACGCTCAGGTGTGAACCTAGCCTTATTACCATATCGCAGTTTTCATGCAATGGGTGAGCTCATTCTGTTCGAGTTGTTGTCTACTGTATATGCTCTTAGGTGGGCCATGGAGTTGGTCCAGCTGGAGCTTGCCAAAATGTTATCTTTTGTGTTCTTATTCATGCAAACTTTTATTTATTTGTCATTTTGTTTGCTGGCTAGGCCCCGCGGGAGAGATGAGACACATCACATTATAAGGGACTTGCCCTTTCCCAGATTGTGACATGACGAAACAGACTGTTTACTCCTTTTAATGTGAAGGGGTTCAATATACACTGCCTTTAAAAAATAAAAAAAAGTTGCCACCTGGATTTAACTAGGCAAATAGTTATGAGCCTCCTATTGGATAATTACTGCATGGACGAATATCTTTCAGCTGGCAATAAATTATTAAACCCAACTGGTGCAATGAGTTGCTTCTCATTTTGTTAAACAAGCATGTCGAAAGACACATCTCGTGGTCGTGGAAGAGATGTTAGTCTGTTTGAGAAGGGTCAAATCGTTGGCATGCATCAAGCAGAGAAAACATCTAAGGAGATTGCAGAAACTACTAAAATTGGGTTAAGAACTGACCCATCGTATTCGAGGAAGAAATGTGGCGGGGAAAAAAATCCTGAATGATCGTGGTCGGCAATCACTTACACCTTTGGTGAAATCAAATCAAAGAAAAACAGTAGAACTCAGGGCTATGTTTAATAGTGAAAGAGCATTTCCACACGCACAATGCGAAGGGAACTCAAGGGATTGGGACTGAACAGCTGTGTAGCCGTAAGAAAACCACTAATCAGAAAAAAAAGGCTTCAACTTGCTAGGGAGCATAAAGATTGGGACTCTGGAGCAATGGAAGAAGGTGATGTGTTCTGAGTCCAGATTTACCCTGTTCCAGAGTGATGGGCGCATCAGGGTAAGAAGAGAGGCAGATGAAGTGATGCACCCATCATGCCTAGTGGCTACTGTACAAGCCTGTGGGGGCAGTGCTATGATCTGGGGTTGCTGCAGTTGGTCAGGTCTAGGTTCAGCAACAGTATGTGCTCCAAGAATGAGGTCAGCTGACTACCTGAACATACTAAATGACCAGGTAATTCCATCAATGGATTTTTTCTTCCCTGATGGCTTGGGCATATTCCAAGATGACAATGCCAGGATTCATCGGGCTCAAATTATGAAAGAGTGGTCCAGGGAGCATAAGACATCATTTTCACACATGGATTGGCCACCACAGAGTCCGGACCTTAACCCCCATTAAGAATCTTTGGGATGTGCTGGAGAATGCTTTGGCAGCAGTCAGACTCTACCATCATCAATGCAAGATCTTGGTGAAAAATTAATGCAACCCTGGATGGAAATAAATCTTTTGACATTGCAGAAGCTTATCGAAACAATGCCACAACGAATGCGTACCATAATTGAAGCTAAAGGCTTTTTTTTTTTTTTGGCTTTTTTTTTTTTGACAGGCAGTGTACCTCCGAAAGAGATCTCAGGTTTTTACTTTGATACGAAGAACTCTCCATCTATGCTCTTTTTACAAGAGACACACTTCAAAATCCCAAAAATTCCAAAACTCCAATATTCACCTTTCGACCAACGGTTTCATAGCTGTAATGGCTCTTAAGCATCAAAAGGAGTCAGTATTGCTTTTAAAAAAGGTCTGGCCTTCACTTGTCCCCGATCCAAATATGACCCAGAAGGGAGATTTATATTTGTAGAAGGGAAGTGGGATGACATTCCCATTACTTTAGCAAATGTGTATGCACTGAATCGGGGCCAGGTGAAATGGCTGACTAACACTATACATTAACTGCAGTTGTTTACAGAGGGTATTATATTGTTAGGAGGAGATCTCAATGTTACTCTTAATCCATTTCTAGATTCATCATCTTCGCGTTCTGCTGTTTCATTCACAGGTTTACGTACCCTGAAAGCCTCTCTAGAGTCTTCACTTGGTAGACACATGGCAAACACTTTATCCAGATGCTAAGGATTACTCCTTTTTCTCACAGGTGCACCACTCATACCAACGTATTGACTATCTTTTTTTTTATTTCTCAGACACACCTAAGCAGGGGTGAGGTCGGCTGGCATAGTCGATCTCGGTCTCGGATCACGCCCCTATACACCTCACTCTTCAGCTTCCGACCCCTGGTCCTGGAGACTTAATGAAACCCTTCTAAAGATGACACTATAATTACTCATTAGGTGAGAAACTCTCTGCCTTTTTTTGCTCACTAATATCACCTCGGATGTCTCATTTCCCATGATATGGGAGGCCCATAAGGCCTACATCAGAGGAGAGTTTCTAGCTTTAGGAGCAGCTGAAAAAAAGAAGAGATCAAAAGAGGTTGACTCTCTGCTATGCAGGATTTCGGCCTTGGAGAAAGTACATAAACGTTCATTAGCAGTCTCCCAACTTGCGGAACTATGCAACATAAGAGGTCGGCTTAAGGATCTACTGGGGGTAAAATTTGTGAAAAATTTTATGTACTCAAAACGGCGTATATTCGCCCATGTGGATATTGGGGGGAGGATGATGACACCTTTGCTTAAGGGCCCCTCTACTCGCTCTCATATTGCTTCTATACGTTCATCCACAAACTCTCTGTTGCATCAAACTGAAGAAATTGCTCTCAATTTGGACAATTATACAATTTAAATACTACAGAGTTTGTCGAAGAAAAAGGAGCGAACAGAGGATATCAAAACATTTCTGAAGTCTTTGCATCTTTCTACCCTTTCTCTGGGGGAAGCCTCTCGGCTATCGGCTCCAATTTCTATACTATAAATCCAACAAGCGTTATCATCGACACCTGTTGGAAAGAGCCCAGGTCCTGATGGGCTTCCCATAAATTATTATAAGAAACTCCAAAATATTATGTTGCCTCATTTTCCCTCCCTTTGTCAGATGTTGCTGCAGGGTGGGGAACTTCCCAGGCAGGCGCTGGAAGCACCATATTGCCATCCTGCCGAAAGAAGGTAAGGGCTTGGAGGTTTGTGGTAGCCATCGCCTCATCTCACTCCTGAACAGTGATGTCAAACTGTGTCAAACTGTGATGTCATACTTCTCCCCTCTTTGATACACATGGAACAGACAGGCTTTGTCCCTTCCAGAGAAGGTAAGGACAACGCTAATAGAGTTCTAAATGCCATACATTATGCCAAATCCAATAAAATACCTATGGTCCTTCTCGGCACAGATGCCGAGAAGGCATTTGATAGGATAGATTGGATTTTTATTAAAGAGACTATGCTTCAGTTTGGTTTCCCCCTACCCTTCCTTAATGATATTTTTTCGCTATACACTCTCTCCCATCGGCAAGGGTCAAGGTTAATAACACTGTCACCAGCTTTTAATATTGCTAACGGCACGCGGCAGGGATGTCCCCTCTCACCCAGCTTATTTGTTATGGATGGAAACATTGATCCAAGCAATAAGACAACATCTGCATATTCGCGGATTACAAGCCCCATCAGGGATACATACTGCAGCAGCGTATGCGGATGACCTTTTTAATATTTCTTACCAATCCAGCACACTCATTCCCACATGTTTTAACCCGATTTCAAAAATTTGGAAGGTTGTCCAATTTTAAGATAAACCTGGGGAAGTCTGAAGTTCTTAATATTACTCTAGGAACAGAGGAAATGGAGAATCTAAAAGCCTCCACCCCCTTTGTTTGGCAAACCATCTCTGGGTATGAAAGTACCTAATGACCTCTCCTTGGTTTATGACCTGAATTACCAGCTGCTGCTGCTTAGTCATGTACATACACAATTATCTAGAGAGAATACCTTTTCTCTCATGGATAGGGAGAAAACATTACCTCACTACTTGCATACTACCTACATTTTGTACCTGATGCAAGTTGCCCCTATACATCATTCCGTCATACGACACACTCTCAGAAACTTAATGGGCCTCCATTGCATATCTTGCAATACTCGCACTTCTATCATTTTTTGTCAAAAAGCGGCGGTTTGTAATTCACACAGTAGACAAACCACAGACTTTGAGAAAGCATTGTTCTCTGCTCTGCCATTGCCGAGGGCATTGTCCAAACAATACAAATTAATACTAACTGATGTGGCAGCAGAAATACCAAAGTTCTTAAAAGATTGGGAAGCTGAGCTACATACCTCCTTTTCCGACGCAGATGTCCAGAAGATCCTTTCCAGATCGCATGGCTTTTCCAGATGTGTCTGTTTACAGGAAAACTCGTGTAAGACATTGTCCAGGTGGTACAGGACACCAGGATATTTATGAGAGGGGAGTGGTAGATGGCGACATTTGCTGGAGATGTCAATCTAATTTAGGAACAATATCGCACATATGGTGGTTCTGCAAAAAAAATTAGGCCCTTCTAGACAGGGGTGGAGGAAACTGTCAAGAGGGGGTGTCTTGATCCCCCAACTTAACGCCAAATCTAATACTGCTATGGCAGGATGCCACCTCTTTCAACCCTAACAAAATAGCATTACCCACCTTTCTTATTCTTGCAGCCAAATTGTTAATACCTTTTACATTGGTTGAGTCCCTTCCCAGCGGGAATGGGTTATGAAAGTAGATCAGATTTGTAGACTTGAGGAACTTACTTCTTGGACCGAACGCAGACACGAACAGTTTTTAAAGATATGGAAACCTTGGATGAACTTCCGTAAGTTGTGACTAGCTCTGGTGTAACTTTGTTGTTTTCTTTTTGGAACTCCCTGATATCATCTCTACAATAACTATACGAAATACCAAATAATTGGTAAATAAGTCATAATATTCCTGTCCCGTGGTTTTGTCGGCCGTAATATCTCGTCCCCCAAGGGGCCCTGGTGGCATTAGTAGTATTAATAATATTTATTATTATTATTATTATAATAATTTTGTTTGTCACGATTTCCTTAGAGTGTGTGTGTGTGTGTGTGTGTGTGTGTGTGTGTGTGTGTGTTTTTTTTTTTTTTTTTTTTTTTTGTCTTATGATCTATTTTAGTTTATATGGGTCTATAGTAGGCGGTATTACCTCTAAAATAAATTTTAGGCGCCGTATATGTAGCCCTATTCATTCAGGATATTAGGACACTTAAGTGGGCACAAAGATGCATTTGTGGGCTTATTGCAACAACCAGAGGGAAGTGTTCTCATATGTTATGACTCATAAGCCTCCTGCGCGCGGTTCTTCTTCTTTTGTTGTAATTCTCTATTGCATTTTGTGGACAGTATTTTCAATAAAAAGAGATTTATGAAAAAAATACAGGAAATATCTTGAAACTCAATAGATGCTTAGCTGAATTCAGATGGTTTGATCTATGGAGAACTAAACATTCCCATTCTAGGGTGTATTCACGTCATAGTAGTGGTTGCGACTCCTTATCCAGGATAGATTACATGCTAGGCAATGGACTTAAATTGTTAAATATCAGATCCATAACATATCTACCTCAGGGAATATCAGATCACTCCCCAATACTAGGCATGTTAATGCGCAGAGCTCCTTCAATAATGTACAGGATCAATATACACCCGTTCTGGCTGAGCCTTATGGGTTCAACAGATGGGCTCTCATACCAACTGCAGGAATTCTTGAATGCACACGTTGATGAGCCCAATCTGTCTATGGTGTGGGGCACTCTCTAAAGGCGTTTCTGCATGGGGCATTACACTTTAACATAACACACATTTAAAAAAGACACTAAACGCTCCGAAATGGAGCTAGAATCTCAGTGCACCGCGTTGGAACAAGAATACATTAGTCACCCGACTGATGCCAATAGGACGGCTTGGCTCCAGGCGGGCAGACAATATCTCGCTGTACTTAAAGACAAAGCTGACCGGAAATTATTTTTCCTGAAACAAACAGCTTTTGAATTAGGCAACCAATCGGCTAAGCTATTTGCTCAACTGATCGCCCTCCTCAGCGATTCAAGCAATTAGAGACCATATGGGGAAGGGATCCAATACTCAGGAGGCAATTGTTTGAATCTTCACAAGTTTCTACCAAAATCTATACAGATCCAGCATAACAGTATCTGAATCGGAGATGGACTCAGACTCATACTTAGACGGCATCCCATTCCCTAAACTTACTGCAACACAAAGGGACCAACTAGATCATCCTATTAGCTTAGAAGAAGTGTTACAAGCCATAACAGACCTTAACAACGGGAAATCTCCAGGCCCAGATGGCTTCCTAAGGAGGTTTATGCCAGATATGCAGAGGTATTGGCTCCCCAATTGTTGGCCACATATCATTTGGCCCTGGAAACGGGGAAACTACCGGACTCTTTTATGGAGGCCACTGTAAATCTATTACTCAAACCTGATAAAGATCCCTTTGAGTGTGGCTCTTATCGGCCCATAGCTCTGTTAAACGTGGATTATAAAATCCTGACCAGAATATTGGCGACTCTCCTTAACCAAGTAATCCTGTCATTAGTTCATCAAGACCAAACCGGTTTTATACACCAGGAAAATCCACCACTGAGAATATAAGAAGGATCCAGGTGGTCACACAGATGGGCTTCTCCCTGAATGTGGACTGGACCTTGGCATCACTTGATGCTGCTAAGGCATTCGACTCAATAGAGTGGCCATACTTAATTGGATGCTTACGGGGATTTTGATTTGGGCCACAATTCCTTAGGTGGATTAGTATCCTTTATAGCAATCCGGTACGCAGGCTACTAATTCTGTCATAAATATATCGATATAGTGTAATGCAAGAACTTCTGAAATATCATGCAAGGTGGTAAAACCAACATTAACTACTTTACTCGCATCCGGCGCTTGGCTTCTCAATTCGTGTGGAATCAGTCCAGAGCTCGGCTTGGCCATAGTCTTTTGACTCGCCCTAAATTAGAGGGAGGGACAGGTTTACCTAACTTTCTGACTTATTATAGGTCTGCAGTTTTGAACTGCGTCTTAGATCTTTTTCACAATAAGGATACTAAGATGTGGGTAGAAATTGATCATGTTACGAATCCCCACCTTGCAACAGGCATATTTTGGCTGCCCCCTAACTCCCTATGCAACCTCCCGCATGCCCAATCTGATATGCTCCTCCCTACTTTAGCCGCCTCATGGATAAAGTTTGCACCTAAACTAAATTTGGCTAAGATCCCAGGTCCCCTCTCAATGCTCACTGATCATCCAGATTTACCTATGGGACTAAAGCAGGTGCCCGCCTTTCGAGTTAACCACACATCTACTGTCAGACTGAGAGACGTCTGTTCTTCTTCTGGGATACGCCCTCTCGAGGACCTATCGCACATACTCCCACCATCCCCTGGAAGATGGTTCCTCTATTTTCACCTCAGGGGATTTGTTGGTTCTCTGATGCCTGGTTTGCAGTCCCACACATCTCTAACGGATTTTGAAAAGCTATGTGTTGCTCAGGCGGCCCCTGGCCATGCTATTTCCTTACTTTATGCCATACTGAACACCGGGGTGACTGAGGGCAGGATTCCTACCCCAAACTCAAGTTTATGCTTGATTGGGAGACGGAATTGGGTGAAACCTTTACTGGGGATCAATGGAAACGTTCTTTGCTTCTTACGCATAAGATCTCTATATCGTGTAATTTACAAGAACTCAATTATAAAATACTTGGTATCGGTCACCGGAGAAATTGCATCGTTTCTACCCCTCGGTTTCCGAACTATGTTGGCGATGCCATGGTGCTAGGGGGACCATGACCCATATATGGTGGGAATGTCCGAGGCTTAACCCATTATGGGTAGATGTCTTCAAGCATTATAATTTTCTATTCCGGGCCACCATAGCATTCTCCCCTTCCATCGCTCTATCTATTTTCCCGGGGCGGATCTCACATGTTAAAAAAGGGTCATTGCGGCTCTTTATGCTGGCCATGAGACAAATTATACCACACAATTGGAAGTCAACCGAGTGTTTGAAAAGGATCACTTGGGCCTCTGCACTGGATGTGCTGATACACAGAGAAGAGATGTGTGCCTCTGATCACAACAAAATTCTGGCGTTTCTTAACAGTTGGGAGCCATGGTCCAGGTTTAGAGCATCTACCTCGTTCTCTGTTTGGGTGGCATCTGGGGTACTCCCTGATTCTCCTCCTTAAAAGTACCTAGCTATTCTCTAGCTATGCCCTATGATTTCTCCCCTCCCCCCCCCCCCCCCCTCCTCATGTGTGTCGTCTTGTCTCCCCCCTTTTCTGTCAGTTTGTCTAGAATTATTGGCCTCTACATCATTTGTTTGAGACCTTATTAAGCCCCTTCAGGGCCTTTGTTTCCGCTGACTTTATGACAGCTGATTGTTTGTAATACAGATACATGCTTATACCTAGTCATTGATGCTATACTGCTGTTTACGATTGCATGTCACAATGTATCCTTGTATGCGGTATTTATACTGCAATTTGTGATGTAAAAGATAATAAAATCTTATTGAACCATAAAACCAACATTAAAACAACTAAGCTGAATACATAAAAATCAAATGAGCTGAATACATATCAGAGAATAGGTAATATACCAAAGTGACAGTGGTAATGAGCCACTGTGTAGTAGCGTGGAAGGGTAAATGGTTTTGGAGATGCATCCTAACCCGTGCCCTCCACACCCGTGCTTCTGTTAACAACATAACTGCCTTTCCATATGGTGGTAGCATGTAAAATACAGATGGCAGAAACTAAAATAAATCTAAGAATGCACAACTGTTGAACTATGTGTATCTCACCACGCAGGTAAACCCACTATAGCAGTCTAGATATTTTTCCCTAGTGTGAACAGCGCCCAACAAGCTTTCCATCTATATGTAACCATTTGCATGTAGTAAGCTGTTGCAGTAGGATCAGTATAACCTTGAGAGGGGATGGTGCGATACCTCTTCAAATGAATCCAAGATGTTATATCTTGAGGCCCAGTACATAGTGTTCCTGAATGTGCTCAGGTGTTGTCTTTCACTCCGGGCGCTTTTCTGTTAGTGAAGGATTTTTTTTCTTGGGATTACCACAGCTCCCTTCCCAGGATACCTGGAAAGTGGCTTCCAAGACTGTGATGTCCATTGGCAGCCAGGTTTTTAGAGCGATTGGTGAAATTTCCAGAATTTTCCAGGCCGTAGGTAGATCTTGTGGCGTGCGAATTATGCAGCGACTACAATTTTTAGCAAACGTAATCCCAAAAGGGTAGAGCCACTTATACAACAGCTTATGGATTCTCAAGTGATCTGTTAGCGGTCTTAGAACCCTGCGTTTAGCCAAGGTGGAGGAGGCTAAGTCATTTGGAATTTCTTAAATGATCCTGAGGGTTATGGAACAAAAAAGTCAAGTGAAAGACCCAAAAGAATTTCATCAGCACTGAGCCGGAGGATCCAATTGGCTGTCCGTCAAGACACTGGACGATCCTCGACCCAAATTAAGGCCCTTACTGGTGCTGACTGCAGCCCCATAACCATCAGACTGCATCTGAGACTGAAGGGCTTCAAAAACAAAAAACGTCTTCAAAGACCTCGTCTCCTTGAAAGCCACAGAACTGCTCGTTTGGACTTTACAAGAGAGCACCAAACATGGGACATTCAAAGGTGGAAGAAGGTTTTATTCTCAGCAATTTTTTTTTACCTTGATGGTCCTGATGGTTTCCAACGTTACTGGCATGACAAGCAGATCCCACCTGAGATGTTTTCTACGCTCCACAGTGGAGGGGGCGCCATAATGGTCTGGTGTGCTTTTTCCTTCAGTGGAACAATGGAGCTTCAGGAAGTGCAGGGGCGTCAAACGGCCGCTGGCTATGTCCAGATGTTGCAGAGAGCATTCCTCATGACTGAGGGCCCTCGTCTGTGTGGTAACGACTGGGTTTTTCAACAGGACAACGCTACAGTACACAATGCCCGCAGGACAAGGGACTTCTTCCAGGAGAATAACATCACTCTTTTGGCCAATCCTGCGTGTTCCCTTGATCTAAATCCAATTGAGAACCTTTGGGGATGGATGGCAAGTGAAGTTTACAAAAATGGACAACCGTTCCAGACTGTAGATGGCCTTCGTGCGGCAGTCTTCACCACTTGGAGAAATGTTCCCACTCACCTCATGGAAATGCTTGCATCAAGCATGCCGAAACGAATTTTTGAAGTGATAAACAATAACGGCGGAACTACTCATTACTGAGTTCATGTTTGGAAGTTGGATTTCTGTGTTTTTTTTTTTGTTTTGTTTTTTGGTGTGGTCCTAAACTTTTGATCAGCTGAAAAACAGCCTGTTTCAGTTTATTCGTTGTTTTTTATTAAATTAAATGCTCAAAAAATGTTTTGTCTCACTCCCATTTCTTGTTGCATGTTGAAGCTCTACTTGGAACCTTGTTAAGATCCAGCCATGCTAAATATGATTTTATGCCATTTTTCAGGTGGTCTTAAACTTTTGATCTGGACTGTATTACATCTCTAGGGAGGCTCCCCATTCCTGGGTGTGGGGCGTAGGGAGAGATGTATTCTTTCAGTAGTGATGCCTGCAGCTCTTTCCTCTCCCAGTAGTTCAGTAAACAGTGTCTTAGCAGCCATTTCTAGCTCCTCCGGAGCCACTGACTCATCAAGCCCTTTCAATCTAGTGTTCCTTCGCCTACTCCTATTTTCCTTGTCCTCAATCATGAGGAAGGCATTATTTTAAGGATGAAATCTGTGCATCCATTATACTTATGTCCGCGCTGTGTGCAACCACCTGCCCCTGTCGGGTTTCTAGCTGTTCCACCCGGTTCCCTAGGGCGCGCATGTCCCGTCTTAAATCGCGTACCTCCTGTAGCAAGGGAGCCAGGGCTTGAGACAGTGTCTCCTTGAAGAATGCTTTGGTGAGCACTTCACTATCTTCCTGAAGCGCTGCCTCCTCAGGAGTTTCGATGTGGTCAGCGTCTCCTTCTGATTCCTGCTCTGAGATCCGGGACGCCATCTTGGACGAGCGAAACGGGGATAGTGCCGCTTTCTTGTTCAAGAATCTGTCAATGTCCGCATGACTTTTCTTCAGTCTGGGGGTTTCAGGGGCACCCCAGGACCTATCTCTTCCAACTTTGCCCATCTTGGAACTATTTAGAATGTGCAAAAGCTGTGAAGCACTGGCTTTCTCAAGCCTCCGTCCTGATCAGCGGTTAGGCTTCGGTTCCCCCCCCCCCCCCCTCAAGCAGGCTACTAATAAACGGAGAATTGTCAGAAAGCTTCCTTCTCTATAGAGGGACAAGACGGGGATGTCTCCTGTCACCACTCTTATTTGCCCTGGCAGTTCAGACTCTGGCCATTAGAGTGAGAAATAGTAACGCTATACATGAAGTGACCATGGGAGATTATTATTTCATCACCTGATTCGTCTTTCAGAGGCGCGGTGGCCCTGATTGATGAGTTTGGGGACTATTCAGGTCTGAGAATCAACTGGGAAAAATCTGTTTCCAATCTGAATTACCCAAAGGCATGTAAAGGTCCGTTCCATGTTGCCCAATTAAAAGTAGTGGACACATTTAAATACTTAGGAGTCAAGATCACTAAACAATACTCTCTGGCTATATCACTTAATATCTGCCCCTTTAATTGATCACATACGGAATAAATTTAAAAGTTGGAAACCGCTACCCATATCAGTGGCAGGGCGCATCAACCTAATTAAAATGATAATACTCCCTAAAGTCCTGTATGCAGTTCAGCACTCGGAAACACACATACCCAAATCGATATTCAAAGAATTGGACTCTGACTAGAACCTTCATTTGGGGCAGGTCACGGCTAAACTCAGTTTGGATACACTGAAACGTCCCAAAACAGAAGGAGGTATGGCTTTACCAGACTTTTTTTTATATATTACTTAGCTGGCCAGTTAAAGCTTATTAATACATGGTATACAAGAGAAGACCTGCCTACCTCAGAGTACTTTTTATCACTATACCTAAACTGTAGCAATTTGTGGTCGGTTTTGGAGAAATTGTGGTCTGTTTTGGAGGGGTCCCCAAAATTCCAGAGACCATTGTTGCCTATACACAAACTGGCTTGAAAAAGCTGTACGCGAAACGTGCGTTGGGGAGTGGACCGGTGGTGTTGCTGTACGGTATACTATAATTGTGTGGTCAGTATATATTTTTTCTATGTGCTGGTTACAGTCTTATTTACCTCATTGCTTCAGATAGCCAAAGGTGGTGTGTATTTTCACGTCCAATTCTGGCACCTGTTGTACCAATAATGCAATTAGGTAACCTATGTTAGCTGTGAGCCATAGTGTGTGGATATTACATATCCTTGTATTGATGACCAACTGGAAAGCTTTATGCACATGCACTTTATCCATACGTACCAGCAGTTAACCATCGGTCCCCTTGGTTTTTAATATGTATTGTGACCTGCATTAATTGTCCTTGTGTGACTTGTGCTAATTATGTGTCTTCTTGTGATTTTTAAATAAAATTATGCTATTTTGAACCATTCCAGTATTATTGATATTTGCAATAGATTTGACTCACTCCTCTTGGTCGGATTTTTATACACAAACTGGGCCAGACTGTGTGGGAGGAGGGTAAAACATTGGCCAATTTCACTGAAGTAGTTTTGGACATACCTTTTATGGGATAATCCATCTTTACCGCAAGTACAGGTGGTAATGGGAGCAGATAGATAAAAAACAGCCTGGGCAAATACCCTTGGAGATGTACCATCAGGTCCATAAATATTGGGACATCGACACAATTGTAACATTTTTGGCTCTATACACCACCACAATGGATTTGAAATGAAACTAACAAGATGTTTTTTTAACCGCAGACGGTCAGCTTTAATTTGAGGTATTTACATCCAAATCGGGTGAACGGTGCAGGAATTACAACAGTTTGCATATGTGCCTCCCACTTGTTAAGGTCCCAAAAGTAATGGGGCAGAATAATGATCATAAATCAAACTTTCA
The DNA here is from genome assembly GCF_905171765.1 of Bufo bufo. Taxonomy (NCBI): domain Eukaryota; kingdom Metazoa; phylum Chordata; class Amphibia; order Anura; family Bufonidae; genus Bufo; species Bufo bufo. Next base: position 51,256,287 of record NC_053389.1, on the reverse strand, counting down.
CTTTTTAATATTTGGTTGCAAATCCTTTGCAGTCAATTACAGCCTGAAGTCTGGAACGCATAGACATCACCAGACGCTGGGTTTCATCCCTTGTGATGCTCTGCCAGGCCTCTACTGCAACTGTCTTCAGTTCCTGCTTGTTCTTGGGGCATTTTCCCTTCAGTTTTGTCTTCAGCAAGTGAAATGCATGCTCAATCAGATTCAGGTCAGGAGATTGACTTGGCCATTGCAGAACATTCCACTTCTTTCCCTTAAAACTCTTTGGTTGCTTTTGCAGTATGCTTTGGGTCATTGTCCATCTGCACTGTGAAGCGCCGTCCAATGAGTTCTGAAGCATTTGGCTGAATAGGAGCAGATAATATTGCCCGTAACACTTCAGAATTCATCCTGCTGCTTTTGTCAGCAGTCACATCATCAATAAATACAAGAGAACCAGTTCCATTGGCAGCCATACATGCCCACGCCATGACACTACCACCACCATGCTTCACTGATGAGGTGGTATGCTTAGGATCATGAGCAGTTCCTTTCCTTCTCCATACTCTTCTCTTCCCATCACTCTGGTAAAAGTTGATATTGGTCTCATCTGTCCATAGGATGTTGTTCCAGAACTGTGAAGGCTTTTTTAGATGTCGTTTGGCAAACTCTAATCTGGCCTTCCTGTTTTTGAGGCTCACCAATGGTTTACATCTTGTGGTGAACCCTCTGTATTCACTCTGGTGAAGTCTTCTCTTGATTGTTGACTTTGACACACATACACCTACCTCCTGGAGAGTGTTCTTGATCTGGCCAACTGTTGTGAAGGGTATTTTCTTCACCAGGGATAGAATTCTTCAGTCATCCACCACAGTTGTTTTTCCGTGGTCTTCCGGGTCTTTTGGTGTTGCTGAGCTCACTGGTGCGTTCCTTCTTTTTAAGAATGTTTCAAACAGTTGTTTTGGCCACGCCTAATGTTTTTGCTATCTCTCCGATGGGTTTGTTTTGCTTTTTCAGCCTAATGATGGATTGCTTCACTGATAGTGACAGCTCTTTGGATCTTATCTTGAGAGTTGACAGCAACAGATTCCAAATGCAAATAGCAGACTGGAAATGAACTCTGGACCTTTCATCTGCTCATTGTACTTGTGATAATGAAGGAATAACACACACCTGGCCATGGAACAGCTGAGAAGACAATTGTCCCATTTCATTTGGTCCCTTAACAAGTGGGAGGCACATATGCAAACTGTTGTAATTCCTACACCGTTCACCTGATTTGGATGTAAATACCCTCAAATTAAAGTGACAATCTGCAGTTAAAGCACATCTTGTTCGTTTCATTTCAAATGTAGTGGTGAATAGTGCCAAAAAATGTTAGAATTGTGTCGCTGTCCCAATATTTATGGACCTGACTGTATATGATCAAGGAGCAATAATGTTTGCGACTTTGTCACAAAAGTACATTATTCCTCACGCTCTTTTCTTTTCATATTTAGGGCAGCCTTGCAGAGTAAGTACCCAACCAACAGCACTAGAATCTCGAAATATCCACTTCTAGGAGTTGTCAAAACCCAGGGGATTAGTATAGGCAATCTACTGACCTCTAGTATGCGCAAAGGTCAAGACAAATCCCCTTCCAGTAATAGATAAATGGAAAAGATTGATACCCACACTCAGAGAAGAGTCCATAACGACTTTATTAGAATCACACTTGTGTCACCAGCTGTTAACAACAAAATAACCCAACTTTATATCAAAATCCACACATGTACCTATAGAAAGCCCTTAGCAGGAAATACGACCCGTCACGCCACATCCTGCCATCCGAAACATGTCATAGCAAATATACCGAGGGGCGAGATAATACGTGCAAGGAGGAACTGCACGGATAATGATAGCTTCATGATTGAAGCTGAAAATATCGCCCACAGATTACACAAGAGAGCTCATGCCAGAAGTCGGGTTGAGGATGTAATACGGCAGGTGTCCGATATTGAAAGAGGGTCTCTGGTTCATCCAGAGCAGAAGAGTGTGTCTAGGGGTAGTGAACTCAGTGCTGTGGTTGCCAACAGAAACCAAACTAAAAACAAATGGAAATGACAAAAGAAATCTGTTTATTACACAGTACAGCACGGAGTTCACACAGATCTGCCACATTGTAAAAAGGCATTTTCCTGTCCTGGCATATGATGGAGAATGGACTGACATAGTTGCAGATGGGGTTAAATGTGGAGCCAGAAGAGCACCCACTATAGCGAACTATGTCAGTCCTAGCCTGTATCGGGACAAGAAAAAATCGCAGCCTGTCTGGCTCGCGACCAAAGGATGCTATAGATGCGGACATTATAGATGCATATGTTGCACCCACATGTCGATATCTAATACCTTTTGTTTCAGCTTCAACTGGCAGGATTTTTCAAATGAAAACATACCTTAATTGCAACACAACCTTTTGCAGTTTATTTAATCACATGCAGAAAATGCAAACTGCAATATGTAGGTTGCACCACTAATTCCATAAAAACCAGAATACGTAGGCATATTTCCCATGTGCCCCACCATGGCAGCCGCAATATATCTGCAGCTAGTCTGCATTTTGCGGTCTGCCATGGTGGTGATACATCGGATCTAGTGGTACAGGGTATAGAAAGGGGGTTTTTTGTTTTTGTTTTTTGCCAAAAAGGAGGCGATTACAAAAGAAATTTATTAAATAGAGAATCCTTTTGGCTTTTCGCATTGAACACGCGGCAACCTGGTCTGAACAGACGTCTAGACCTAATCTTGCAACAATAAACCCATCATGTTATTGTTCCTGCACAGCCGTCCCTCATAAAAGCCAAAAAACTTTAAAAAACTCTCTCCTTTTAATTTTGTTTTCCATAGCCAGTACATATATTGTGCACTTTTTGTATAGGCTTTTTTTGTCCATTGTGTGTTTTTTGTCTCCTTTTTTTCTCATGAGAAGTCTTGCTCATACGGTAGGTGTGGCATGTTTTGGAGGTTGTCTGCGGTCATGTGACTACAATCAGTGAAAACAGGTGCAGTCCCTCTATAAACACTGCCACTTTTTAATGTTGTATTGTGTCATGAGTAAAGGCCCGAATTGTCCTTCAGTAGCCCGAAACGCGTAGACAACGACTTTGTAACTGTCTGGATGTGATTTTACCGCAAGCAAAATAAATTTTTCCTTTACCGAAGTGGAGCTGGATTTTCTTGAACCATATTGCAACTTTACATCATGCATCAGACATATTTAACACCAACTAGGATGTTTAGAATGGGCAGAGCCGCATCCACGGCATGCCTGAGATGTGCTGAACTGGAAGCAGATTTCTGGCATATGATGTGGAGCTGCAACCCGATAGCTAAATTTTGGAAGGAAGTTACTGATTTTCTTTCTTCTCACGGGTGGATTGTGTCCCTGAGATCTGCCTGCTAGGGATATTGAACGAAAAAAATTGGGATCACTATATGACAATATTTTTAAGGGAGGCACTGTTTATGGCTGTTTATTGCTTTGAGATGGTATAGTCCCAATACACCAACTCTGACCACGTGAAAATTGCAAATTAACCAGAGCTTACCATATTTAGTACTAGGGTTTAAACACCGTAATAAGCCACAAAAATTTGATAGTCTGGGGTCTTTGGTGCGAGTCACCACACACTATGTACACAACCTCGAGAATGTGACAAGCCCTATTGTCGGCTCGGGGTACCTTGGGTCTGATGGATTAAAGGGGCTATCTGATTATACTACCTGATACCACGCAGAGAACTTGGGGGTTAGGGAAAATGCATTGGCTGATTGGAAATAATTGAAAAATGTATCCGGTTTAAGTTTATTATGTACTAATGAACAAAAGAAACTGAGAAAATGGAAATGGAATGCAAGATTACACTGTATTTGATAATAAGAGTGTGTGATATCATTGTTAATTTTACTTTTGTCAATAATAAAGTTAATATATGGGACAGCGATCAGAATACTCATTGTCTATCGATGGCATAACTAGAATTTTTGAACAGTCGCACCCTCCCCCTCTCCAGCAACGTCTTTGGAAACCCCCTCCTGTACAACACCCACTTCTGTGTCTCGCAAATTGCGGATCCCCAAAACATGGATACCAGCCATGTGCATTGAGGAACGCACACAGCCAGCCCTATGATAGAAATGCCTATTTGTGTCCACAATTGCAGACAAAGATAGATAGATAGAGAGATGGATATGGATAGGGAGAGATGGATATGGATAGGGAGAGATGGATATGGATGGAGAGATGGATATGGATGGAGAGATGGATATGGATGGAGAGATGGATAGAGATATAGATATCTATATCTATCTCTAATAAATATGTTTGAGCTGCAGAACGGAAGTACGGACGGTGTGTTGTCCGCATCCGTTCCGCAGAATTGTGCAACGTTTGCAGACCCATAAATATGGTTGTGTATGTACCCTAATACTGTTGAGGGGCCCTGCCAAAAATATCTTTGTCCTCCTCCAGGGTGGGCCCCTTCTGAGTTCGGGCCCCAAAGCAGTCGCTTGTCCTATAGCTACTCCCCTGTCCTCTATATAGCAGCTATATACAGGATAGGGGTGTAGCTATAGTGGAAGTTCCTGCTGTATATTATAGTTGGCGACTTTTCCTAACACGACCCCTGTATATTTTGGTTGTTGGAGGTTCCTGGAGGGACTTTCTACATAGGATAGAATGGAGGAGGGGGGTTCCTTGACCCCCACCTCTGTGGACCACTGACACAAAGCACAGACGCCCAGATATGTAATGTTTCCCCAACACTGCCTTTTAAAATGAAGCAAATTCTTTCCTCTTCTGCACCCTCCTGCCACTTTGCTTCTTGCTAGAGTCAACCACCTCCTGCTCATACTAACCACTAGTGTTGAGCGAAGTGCGATTCGTCTCCGTACAGTATTATAATGTATGGGCTCCGATCAGCCGAAGTTAGTTATTCTCAAAGTCGTGAGTGACTTTGTTGAATCACTTCGGTAATAGATTTTTTTAATATTTTTATATTTTTTACTCTTTTATTAACATATGTAATTGAACATCCATTACATACGCCCTTCATACAATTCAAAATACCAATAATGAATGATTTCCCATTGTCATCAAGATTTTCAAACTATCTTTATAACTGGTAATTACTGAAGATTACAAATAATATTTACCCACTTCATTGCTGACTAATTCCCTTTGTCCCGGCTGAGTTTGTGTTGTGCTTTTCTTAGGTATCCCCACTCCACCGGTTGAGCCGTGGTTCCTCGGGCAGTTAATAAAGCCTGCCTTAATCTCGGGACTGAGTATGATGTGAATCACACCACACTCCCCAGACCTTTTCAAATTTGAGGTTTATTGCAATGTTTGTATACCGGTACCTTATACAGTAACATCTAATTTATTTGTGTTTTCCACATGGATAAGCTCGGTGTATTGGGGGTTGTACCATCTCAGCACGATACATTTACGTGCCATAAAGAGTGATTCCCTTAAGAATGTTGTACTATAAAGATCCCATTGTGGGTTATATTGTAGAGTACTTCGAAGGACATCAGCACCCCTTGATCATATGTCTCCCAGAGTTCTGGCACCTGCCTGCTGCCACCCGTCCGCCCCCATGACCACCTGCACTGTCACTGTCCCTCAGGTGACTGATGTCAGGAAATCAAGGAGATTGGCTGAGAGTGGAAGAATCTAACAGTCTCCTTGATTTCTCTTGATTCAGTGTTGATGGGGTTAATGACCACTTCCCTTTTTCTCAGCTGTTGCTCAGTGGTCATCACTTCTACCCTTTTATAGTCTGACCCCACCCTTCTGACTATGCGGTAGATAGCTTCATTTGGGTTTGGCTGAGCTGGTGTGAGTTTGTCTCTAGTGTTCCTGCTCGTCGGTCTCTACAGAAGTTAAGTGTTGTGTTTGTGATATCCCCTGTTGTTTGTATCTGGGCCTGAGACAGAGACTTCCTTTCGTCCATTTGGGGAGGAATGGGTTGTCTCTGGTCCTAACCTTTTCCAGGGCCTTATAGGAATATAAAGGCCTAGGTATCCTACATATGAATATTACTACCTTCAAGGTCTATTCATATTGATAGTCAGGGCCCAGATTAGGGTTGTCTAGGAGGTGACCTGTTTCTTCCCTAGTTTCCAGGCCCAGTTACTGTTCCTCTTCCCTCCTGTGTTCAGTGTGGAGTTTCCCCCCCACACTGATCATCACATGCACCTGCGGCAATGATTGGTTGGCCAATAGAGGAATGTCCAAGACTATTTCTGTAAATTGTGATATTGATTTTTGCCTCCTTCCATGCCGTTTGAGCCAATATGTGCAATGGAAGTAATGGTTTCTGGAACTAGGGGGGCATCTCCAGAACCGACCATAATGTGTAGCATCCCAGATGCCTCTTTAAAAAGTATTCCAAAGTGGGAAGCTCCTCATTCGTATACTAGGATTTAATGAGTCTCAGTTGACCTGCTAAATAGTATATATAATTGTCCGGTAGCGCCATGCCTCCCTCTGTTTTAGGCTGCTTTAGGGTGTCTAGGCCAAGTTTGGCTTGGGATCTGCCCCAAATAAAAACCCTAGATAAGGAGTCTATTTCTTTAAATACTGATTTGGGTACATGCACCTCCGAGTGTTGAAAGGCATAAAGGGCCTTCGGAAGTATAATCCATTTTGATGAGGTTAATGCGCCCTGCCACCGAAGTAGGCAGAGTCTTCCAATTTTGAAACTTGTTCCTTATATGGTTTGTAAGAGGGGAGATATTAAGTGACATGGCCTGGGTGTGTCTTTTAGTAATTATTCCCAGATATTTAAATGTGTCTACCACTTTTAGCCTTTCTACGTGGGAGGGACCCATCCAATCTGCCCTACCCAGTGGCATGTATACTGATTTCTCCCAGTTTATTCTTTGGCCTGAGAACTCTCCAAATTCATCCATCAAAGCCATCGCGTTGCAGAGGGATGTGTCAGGCAAGGACAGATATATAACCATATCGTCCGCGTATAATGCTATACGGGCCTCTCTTTCTCCCAGACTCACCCCTTTTTATGTTCGTGCTACTCCTCACCCTGATTGCCAGTGTCTTGACCACCAGAGCGAATAGAAGCGGTGACAAACGGCAGCCCTGTCTTGTTCCTCTATGGAGGGTAAATTTTCCTGATGGCTCCCCATTTATCAGTAGTCTACTTAACGGGCTACTATATAGCGTACTTATCCATCTGAGGAACTGTGGGCCAAACCCCCGCAAACAGCCAATCAAATAAGCCCATTCGATGGAATTGAATGCCTTGGCGGCATCTAACGAGGCTAGGGCCCAATTTGCATTAAAGGAATAGCCCACCTGTGTAACCACCTGCACCCGTTTGATGTTCTCCGTAGTGGACTTTCCGGGCATAAAGCCAGTCTGATCCTGGGAATCAGAGAAAGAATCACCCGATTAAGGCGAGTGGCCAAGATTCTGGTTAAGATTTTGTAGTCCACATATAATAGAGCTATAGGCCTATAGGAACTGCATTCTAGGGGTTCTTTATCGGGTTTAAGTAATCGTATTATGGTGGCTTCCATAAATGAGTCCAGCAGATGTCCCGGCTCTAAGGCCAAGTAAAGGGTGGATAGCAAATGTGGAGCCAACACCTCAGCATATTTAGCATATACTTCTTTGGGGAGCCTGTCTGGTCCTGGAGACTTCCCATTATTAAGATCTGCTATAGCCTGTTTAACTTCTTCCAAGGAAATTGGCTGGTCTAACTGGGCACTTTGCAGTGTAGGGAGGGTTGTACCCCCTACTATCTGAGTCAGACGCGGTTATGCCGGATCTATATAGATGCCGGTAAAATTGTGTAAAGGTATTAGTAATGGTTTCCTGCGTGTGGACTTCCTGTTCTGCTGAGTCTCTGATTGCTGAGATTGCTAAAGAGGGCAAATCACGCTTAGTCTACTTTTACACTGGCATTTTGGCTTTCAGTTTGTGAGATCCGTTTAGGTCTCTCACAAGCGGTCCAAAACCGATCAGTTTTGCCCTAATGCATTCTGAATAGAAAAGGATCCGCTCAGAATCCATCAGTTGCCTCCGTTCCGTCTCCATTCCGCTTTGACGAAACTGAACCAAACGGATCCGTCCTGGCACACAATGTAAGTCAATGGGGACGGATCCGTTTTCTATGACACAATCTGGCACAATAGAAAACGGATCCGTCCTCCATTGACTTCCAATGGTGTTCAAGACTAATCCGTCTTGGCTATGATAAAGATAATACAAACGGATCTGTTCTGAACGGATGCGGACAGTTGTATTATCTGAACGGATCCGTCTGTGCAGATCCATGACGGATCTGCACCAAACGAGAGTGTGAAAGTAGCCTTAATTAGTTGGGCTAGTAGTTTGGCTGACTGATTTCCCAACTCAAACGCTGTCTGTTTCATGAAGAACAATTTCCTATCCGCCTTATCTTTAGTATTGTCTATCCCCCTGTAGCCAAGCAGTCCTGTTGGAATCAGCCGGGTGTCTTTATATATATATATTGCTGCTCCAGAGTGGTGCGATTCGAGCTCCGACTCCGAGCATTTAGTAGCTTTTTTTTTTTTTTTTTTTTAAATATATGAGATGCTTGAGTGTAAGGAACCTCGGAGGAAATCCTTCAACGTATGCCACACTAGATTTAAGTTGGGTTCATCTCCATGTATTTCAAGAAACTCGGACAGTTGAGAGACAGTCCCGTCTGCCGAGCCCAGAAGATTCAGCCAGAATGGGTGTATGTTCATTCTATACATTACATTACAAAAGGGGTGCTACGAATGTACCCAGAATCGGCGAGTGATCCGATATTCCCCTAGAAAGATATATTATGGATCACAGGTTTAGTGTTACTAGCCCATTGCCCAATAAGTAGTCAATCCGAGTTAGAGAGTTGTGGCTCCTGCTATGGCAGGAGTACTCCGTCTCATGGGTGCTGAACTCTTCAGAGGTCCACCCATCTAAATTCAGTCAGGAATCTACTAAGTTGCGAGGGACCCCCACCACCCTCTCCTCGGGTCTGCTACTCCTGAAAATTGGTCCCAAGAGGAGTCTAGCATCATATTTACGTCTCCCATGCAGATTACCCTAGCATGTGGATAAGTAGCTGCAAAGGTTGCTGCTAGATGTAGCACCTGCATAGAGCCAAGGGGAGAATTATAAATGCCTAATAGTGTGTACTGTACGTTCTCAATAAGAGCGTGAACAAAGACATATCTGCCTTCTGAATCTGTGACTAGGTCTTTTACCTCCCAGTGAAGTTGTTTGTGAACCAAGAGGAACACTCCCCTCGATGAAGAGGTGTGGTGGGAATATGCGGCCCATTGAACCCAAGGCTTCTTTAAGACCCGGGAAGTGCTGGTTGTAAGATGCGTCTCTTGGAGGCACAGGATTTGTGGGCTGTGATTCCTAATAAAAGCTGGAACTGTGGATCTTTTTTCAGGTGTACCCAATCTTCTAACATTCCATGATACATTCAGCCATGGAATCCTGGGTGTAAATATAGCCTCAGTAGTGAAGTATGATGTAGTTGGGTATATAATAGAACAGTAGTGCAACATAAAAACTGTAGCTAACGGAGCTACCATAATAGTTATCCAACCTAGTAAACCTATAAAACTATCTTAACTTTGTGTGTTGGCAACTGTAAAAATATGTCTGGACCTGTGTCTTAATCTAGACTAAAGACCAGTAGTACCGGGATGCCTCAGCCTGCGGTGAAGGTTGGCAGAAGCATGCAGGCCGTGACCACGGTTATGATGTAGCCATTTTAGTGCATTCATGCCAATATTAAAACCCCTTATATCAATCTCTAAATTGAATCTATGTGTTAACAAGAAGCTGCAACTGGATAATTCTATCACATTTCAACTAAGTCAAACCAGTCTAGTAGAATCCTCAGATGATCAGTCGCTGAAATTTGCCGGTCTGTTCAGCGTCTTGGAGATCTGCGTCATAGGTTCAGCCACTCAGAGGCCTCTCCCGGCGAGGTGAAGAAGACTGCTCGGTCTCCATCCACTACTCTGAGTCTTGCAGGATAGCCCATGGAGTAAGGGATGTTGGCCTCTCTGTCGTCTCTTGACATCCATAAAAGTGGCGCGTTGTTTCTGCAGTTCCATGGAGAAATCCAGAAAGATGGAGACTCTAGTACTGTCGAATTTGATTTCTTCCCGCCTTCTAGCTAGAGCCAGGATCTTGTCCCTGTCTTTGCAGTTGAGGAATCTTGCTAACATGGGGCGAGGTGGGCTGGTTTTGCAGGGACTCTGTGGGCACGTTCCACCGCGTATGCCTGGGAGAAGTTTGCATTCCGGAAAAGTCCTTTCATCCATTTTTCAATGAATTCATCCGGTGAGCGACCCTCTGCTCTTTCGGGCAAGCCAATGATTCTGATGTTGTTTCTGCGGAGCCTATATTTTCTAGGTCATCTGCTTTCTGTTTCCAGGTCTCCGCTTTGGCGTTGAGATCAGATATAGCTCCAGGGACAGTGGCAGTGGTGTCTTCTATGCGAGAGATACACTCTTCCGCGTGTTGAAGCCTCTCTCGCAGATTATGCAGGTCTTGGCGCAATAGTCCCAAATCAATCTTGACCTCCTCTAATTTCCCTGTGAGGGATGTCTTACATGCGGTGATGGCTTCTAGGACTTGGGTGGATACTTGCTTGAGAGTGAGTTCTTCAGTATTCTCCTCTGAAGAAGTCATATGAGGTAGTACATCGGATACAGTACTTGCTCTGATATTAATATTACGCTGAGGCAAAGGTGACCGCGTAGCTTCCTTGGGTTGTCTAGCATATTCTCGCAATTTTTCTGCGGCGCTTTGTGCGGCCCCATTGTTGTATCAGGGTATTGATCAAAATACAGTATATGGGGTTGTGTACAGTCCAAGATGCTACTTTATCTTTCTTATATGCCCCAGTAGGCTGCACATGTAGGCAAGCTGTAAATATATAGTATAGATTAGTACCTCCAGTGGCTGAGGTCTAGAGCTTATAACCGGTTTGTGCGGCGCAGGGAGGCTATGATGGTATCGCCATTATTCCTCAGGTGGCCGTGGCCGTGGCCACGCCCCCCGGTAATTTATTTTTTAAGTTGAAAACCACTTTCAAACTTGAAACTTGTACGAATTTCTGTACAGTATTATCCCGAAATTTTGAACAAAGTGACTTTAGATGAAGCATAGTAAAGCACTAGTAACAACCATACACAGCATTTCGTGAGCTGCCACCTGGAGGTCCAGAGAAGGTTCCTCGAGGGGAGAAGCGATCCCGATCTCCCCTTCCTCTGTGAATTTGGGGTCCTGCAGCAGGGCTGCCACCAGAATTTTTTCTGGTCAACTTAGGCTACTTTCACACTTGCGGCAGTGTGATCCAGCAAGCAGTTCCGTCGTCGAAACTGCCTGCCGGATCCGCTGATCTGGATGTGACCGAGAGCATTTGTGAAACGCATCCGGATGCGGATCAGTCTCACAAATGCATTGCAAGAACGGATCCGTCTCTCCGCTTGTCATGCGGACAGACGGATCCGTCTTGTATCTTTTTTCACATTGCGCAGACCGGAAGGACGGATCCGGCATTCCGGTATTTTGAATGCCGCATCCGGCACTAATACATTCCTATGGGGAAAAATGCCGGATCCGGCATTCAGGCAAGTCTTCTGTTTTTTTTTCCGCCGGAGATAAAACCGTAGCATGCTACGGTTTTCTCTTTTGCCTGATCAGTCAAAATGACTGATGCATCCTGAACGGATTGCTCTCCATTCAGAATGCATGGGGATAAAACTGATCAGTTCTTTTCCGGTATTGAGCCCCTGTGACGGAACTCTATGTCGGAAAAGAAAAACGCTAGTGTGAAAGTACCCTTATCCCAAAATCGCGGACAGCCAAATTATATAAATTTTTTTTAAATGGACAAATTGGAAAACCATAATGATCGAGTATAATTAATACAGGTCTATAGCTCAATCTACTGGAACTCATTACCAGCATTTACACTGAGCTGTAAAATGCTAATTACCTTCAAAATAATCTAGTCAAGCACCCAGCCTCAAAAAAAAAATCACGGACACATCTATTATTTTTATTATTTTTTTATTAGTTTTTTTCTCTAAGGACACAAAAAAGTCGCCTATTTTTACCACTGTCCAGAAATTTCTGGAGGGTTGGCAACCCTGTTTTACAGCTCCGCTGTCAGTTTGTAGTCTGGATTATCTAGGCCCAGTAGTGATGAAACATTGCTTTTATTACGATGCCTGTACTCATGATGGGAGGTGTCTGCTGATGGCGACACTGGAGCTTAAACCAGAAATATGACAAACCGGATGTCGCAATGTGCTGCGTGCATGGTGTGTAGACCTAATTCCTCAGGTGCAATTACTTTTTTTCCTCACCTCAGATACCTCCAGTGATGAGAAGTAATCTGCAGTATATATCACTACGTATCTGTCAGGAGGTAGAGGAGACAGAGCAATGTTCTGCAGATCTTTACAGAGGTCAGTGGTGTAATGATCTGCAGAATCTATCACTATGTATCTGTCAGGCGGTAGAGTGGACAGAGCAATGTTCTGCAGAACTTCAGGGGCGCGTCTTTCCCTCATTCATGTGTTGGGGTGTCCTGTGCTATTTTGGCTGTTGATTGTCTGAGGGCCCTCTCAGTATAGGCTCCATATGGGGCATGATGATGTGCAGTGCATGGGACCAGGGCCAATACCCCTCCACCACCCATGTGCCCAGTACTGACCCATCTCTTTGTTTCTAGTTGGGAATTTTCCGTATGAATCAACGAATAATCCAGAATTTTCCTGTCCTGCGGCAAGTAGGAAAATTATTAATATTTCATGAGTCTATGGAACAAAAACTATAAAAAGAACTGATGCTGACTGCTGAGCCTCTGTATCTAATCCCATCATGTGTGATACTGTCTGCTGAGCCTCTGTATCTAATCCCATCATGTGTGATACTGTCTGCTGAGCCTCTGTATCTAAGCCTATCATGTGTGATACTGTCTGCTGAGCCTCTGTATCTAATCCTATCATGTGTGATACTGACTGCTGAGCCTCTGTATCTAATCCTATAATGTGTGATACTGTCTGCGCCTCTGTATCTAATCCTATCATGTGATACTGTCTGCTGAGCCTCTGTATCTAATCCTATCATGTGATACTGTCCACTGGTCCGCAATTCCGATCCCGAAAAAAATAGAACGTGTCCTATTCTTGTCCGCAATTGCAGACAAGAATAGGCATTTTCTATTAAGTGCCGGCAATGTGCGGTCTGCAAAATGCAGAATGCACATCGCCGATGTCAGTGTTTTGCGGATCCACGGATCTGCAAAACACACACTGACGTGTGAATGGACCCTAATTCTGTTGTATGCAGTACTGACTGAGGCATGTATCTAATCCTGTCGTGTGCAGTGCTGCCTGAGCCGCTGTATCTAAGCCTGTCATGTGCACTGTTGCCTGAGCTGCTGTATTTAAGCCTATCCATGTAATACTAAAAATAGAGGAAAGGAAGTTTAGGGCAGCACTTCCTACAAGAAGATTCTTTACTGTCCCATTAGACATCTTGCAATGCTTTGACGTGGTGTCAGGCGCTCACGCTTTTCAGACCTACCTGTCCTTAACCATGGCACACGTCCATGTTTCCAGCTCACTCTAGCTGTGGGCATTAAGCCTGAATCCGCCCCATTTAAAGGCTTGCCAATTATTGTCAGGATTTCCTTCTGTCTGTGCAATGATAAACATTATTGTCCGGAGTTAATGATCAACAATTAACTATCATTTATCATCAATTGGGATGCCAAAAAAACTAATTATTGTCCAGCGCAAAGCCTGTTCCCGGGGTTCATTGGCGAAGACCGTGCTCGCCAATACTGGTAATCTCTTGGGAAATCCCAGGCACACAATGCTGAACCACAATCTGTGTACAAAAGGGCTTGTCTGATCTCCATAAAAATGATAGAGCACCTGGAAAGTTACTAAAACTATCCCCCCCCACCCATCCACAACATTCACTGAGTGGCTGCTCTGCCATTCCATTGTAAGGCGGAGTGCGCACCATGGTGGTAGGGTACATCCAAACAGTTTCTCTTGGTATGGTGCGGAAAAGGGGCAGGTGGACAGACTAAAATTATTTTTCATGTAATCACAGGGAACGACCTGTTTAAAACGTAGCCTTTAATCTAATTATAACATAAAATAACAAAACTCCCACAGACATACATAGAAAAAGAACAAAACAGAAAATATATCCTTAATGACATGGAAGATGATACTTATAATGGTTCAGAAGTGCGGGTCAGGTGTGGACTGAGAGGATAGAAATGAAGTCTAGCCTGTCCCTATTCCTGGCCCTGGGCTAAATAGCCCTGCCTAAGAACGGAATGGCCGCCCTGATAAGGACGATCCCGTATTCTGGAACCTCCTGGTGGCCCTGGTAAGGCCCTGTGACCCTGGTGGATCCCTACTTGGGGCCTGCTCTGGGTACACAAAACAAAAACAAAGTATAGATAATCATTCAAAAAGCAACAATCCAGCCACCCCCTTGGATGCTCAGTGGCGTGGGTGGAAATGCTGCCAATAATAAATATGTCATAAGGAATATATAAACAGCCAGAGATATGGCTATCTATGAATATGCATCATCAATGGACAATAACACTGTGTAAACCCCACACACCGGATACACTGTGCGACGTCAACACACCAAGATACGCCGTTAACATTTGTACATATCAGTATATAAATTATGATGTATATACACATTCGGCACCAGAAGCACTACATCTAGTATGCAATCAGATGCCGGAGTCCCAACGCGTTTCACCCTGATTGATAGTCGGGTTCATCAGGGGACGTATATCAAAGTACAATGCTTTAGTTAGGCATCAAAAAGAGGTAACCAATCTAATGGCAAGGTCCTCAATTATGATGACACCGTTAGACCAGATAATATACTAGTCGCATTATGTTCATTCACTTAATAGCTTGAGAAAATCAAATGCAGGGACCACATTGGGGGGCCTTTTGGAGTATGTTCAAGAGATAATCATTCGCCAGTGTGGTGATATACCCACATATATATAGCACTGGGTTTCAGGGATCACCCAGAGTTCTCAAAGAAAGAAGCTGAGCTACAAACTAATGTTGAGAGGTTCAAGTCTAATTTAGTTGAACGTAAGCACCGACAATTCATTAAGGACTTATCGGACTTTAGAAACAAGACAGCGTACCTAGTAGCACAGTCTACTGAGAAAGCCTCCGCCAGTGAGGGCTCGGCCTCTGAGGCTGAAAGCTCAGATTTGGATTACTATCAATCCCAACAACATCAATATTCCAGGCGCCGTGGTAACTGGAGAGGCAAGGGTCGAGGCAGAGGGAGAGGTCAATATAATCAGAGGCCTCAGACAAGAGGCTACCAACCCACAGGCCAAAGGTCTGGGGCGTCATGGGGGATACAGGCCCCCTCTCGCCAAACTGTAAGAACAGAGACCACTGTCGACCCAGAACCAACAAACAGGTTAATGACGGCCCCAAGTGGTACCACCTTATTGGATACTGCCTCCTCATCTGGTATCTTACCAGCTGTAAACAATTCTTCTTCTTCTTTTTTAGGCCCACCCCCACCCAACACCTATATCCTGAGAGACCGTACGCAAACACAGTGCCAACCAGTAAAGAAGTATTGATCTCACCAGAGGGTCAGCCTGTGATTCTTAATCTATCCGGGATTGATCTATCTGAGGCTGAACTAAAATTATTAAATAAGGGACTGTCCTTTGTGCCGACTACCCGCTTCTGTCTTTTCGACTGGGTAAAGGATCTCCATTTATTTGTGAGAAAGTTACGGTGGCGCAAGCTATTTTGCGCCTCTGATAAAAAGAGGAGCATCGAACTTGGACTTGATCCAAGTGACCTTATGGGTTATGATGCCCTAGTGGATTTATTGGACGACAATGACCGTCCTCCGGGCCAGGGTCCATTTACAAGTCTTAGAAATAAGAGTACGAGGATGCCTCCCAAAACATTGGGTGAGGCTCATATTGACTTGTTTCTTAAATCTGTAACCAGGGATTTGGGGAATCTGACATCAGTGCAGGTGAGCGGTATGAAAAACTACACACAGAGGGAAATGGAAATACTACGGGATCTTAGCACCAACAAACAACTCATTTTTAAACCATCGGACAAAGGGGGGAACATTGTTGTCATGTCTAGTGAACAATACTGCAACATGTGTATGTCACTTCTATCTGATGGATCCAGCTATGAGTTGCTCAAGCTGGACCCAACTCAGCTGTATGCGAGGGAACTGTCCCAGATCCTACAGGAGGCCCTTGAGGGGAGACTCATTGACCGACGTGAATATGATTACCTTGAAGCATCTAACCCTCGGGTGGCGACGTTTTATTGTCTCCCCAAGGTTCATAAAGGCACGGTCCCCCTCAAGGGCCGTCCAATTGTATCTGGGATAGGGGGCCTTACAGAACATGTAGGCACCTATATAGACAAGATCCTGCGCCCATTTGTGATGTCTCTACCCTCATATCTCCGCGATACAAATGATCTACTGAAACGGATAGATGGTATTTCATTGGATCCAGGTGTGTGGCTAGCCTCTATTGATGTGGAAGCCCTTTATACCTCTATTCCACACAATAAGGGCTTGGCAGCAATCAAATATTTTTTAGACACCAGATCCACCGATCTCAAGGAACATAATCATCTTGTCATCAGACTCCTAGATTTTGCCTTGAGACATAACTACTTTGTTTTCAATGGTCGGTTCTACCACCAGCTCAGGGGCACGGCGATGGGGAGCCCTTGTGCGCCCACATACGCCAACTTGCTCCTGGGCTGGTGGGAGGACACTATTGTTTTCACTGAAGGGATGCAGAGATGGACCCGCCATATAATATCTTGGTCGAGGTTCATCGATGACATCCTGCTATTCTGGTCAGGTACTGCGGAAGATTTTGATGGGTTCATGAAGGACCTTAACATCAATCACATCGGTCTATTCTTTACTCATGAACTACAATCCAGAACAATCAATTTTCTCGATTTACAGATTAGCAAGGACACTAATAACACCCTTACAACCACCCTGTTCCGTAAATCCACCTCAACAAATAGCTTATTGAGATGGGATAGTTTTCACCCTAAACCACTCAAAAAAGGTATCCCTAAGGGACAGTTTCTGCGGATTCGCAGGAACTGTTCTGATAAAATCGAGTTTGACAAACAAGCCAGTACCCTATTTCATCGGTTTAAACAGAGGGGGTATTCTGAGGACTGCCTCTATGAAGCGTGGAATCATGCTGGATCTCGTGATAGATCAGCATTAATCCACTCTGTAGGGAGAAATAAGACATCAGATGAAGTGATCAGAATTATAGGTACGTACGACACTGAAGCTAATCAAGTCCGCCAGATTATCGGGCGATACTGGTCATTGATTAAAGCTGACCCTGACCTGACTGATCTTCTTCCGGAGCATCCCTCAATTACCTTTAGGCGAGGTCGAAGTTTAGGAGACCAACTGGTACATAGTCACTATGAACCTGCCCCCCCCTCCAGTACGTGGCTAGTAGATAGGAGAAATGGTACCTACAGGTGTGGTAAGTGTAAGGCTTGCTCCTTCATAACAGTAGGTCAATCCTTTACGAACACCGAACAGACCCATACGTATATGACCCGTGGCTTTGCAAATTGCAATACAGTGGGCGTGGTTTACATGGCCCAATGTATATGCAGCCTTAGATACATCGGCAAAACCTGTAGAGCCTTTAAAAAGAGGATCCTGGAGCATATTGGCGATATTCGCCATAAGCGCGATAAGCCTTTATCCAGACATGTGGTTCTAAAACATGGAGGAGACCCGAAAGCGGTAAACTTCTCAATGGTGGAAATAGTAAAACATTCCATCAGGGGAGGTGACATTGACATTATCCTGAGACAGAAATAGTCAAAATGGATACATATGCTTAACACCATGTCACCTGCAGGATTGAATGAAAATATCGATTATTCCTGCTTTCTTTAGCCAGCCATATGCTATCTTACATTGGGTTAATATATATATCTCGAGCACTGTAGTATTTTGAAGGGGAGGATATGTGGCCACCCCCATTATAGTGCCGCTTTGGATTTACCCCATAAAGAACATCAATTTATACATATATATATGCTCTAATCACTATGATATAATAGAGTATTCACTAATAGCTTGATTTAGCCTGTGGTACGTTTCTTCCTTCCCCCTTGAGCGGTGTACATTATGTGCACTGTGCCCCTAGGGGCGTATACCTGTTCTAAATATTTGTCCCCACTGTAATCTACATACCATTTTGGTTTATGATCTGCGCATCCACACTGCGCTATTTTGCCTGCCCCCTCCCCTCTTCCCATCCCCTCTTTTCCTAATCGGGGTCAATAATCTATACTGGGCCCCTTTTTGGTGCATAACTGTGCGCTCTCTATATATGGAACCCGGTTTTGAATCTTGCACTGTGGATGTTTCACAGTGTTCTCGGACCTGGTCACATGATCGGTGGTGGTGGGTGACGTCATCGGGCGGCGCTCCGGCACTAGGAGGCCACAACAGGTGGCCATGTGATCGGGCGCGCCCGGTGACGTCATCCACTAGGCTTACACGCCGGCCGGCTAGTCTTCCGTATCCGCCCACATCATGGGGACACACCCCGTATGGGCGGGGCTGGATGGGGGCGACACCCTACACAGGCCGAGCGTTAGAAGATAAGGGGGTTTGGCTGAATCCATTCAGCTTCATAGGTACGCCCATAGGAGGCGTTAGCAGGCCATTGGCGCATGCCTGACCTTAGGTATGATGAGGGAGGGGCGGGGCAATATTTGGCCCCCTGTTCCATCTCCCAAGCAGGCACATAATCGGAGGCGATGGGTGACGTCATCGGGCGGCGCTCCGGCACTAGGAGGCCACAACAGTGTGACCATGTGATCGGGCGCGCCCGGTGACGTCATCCACGAGGTCTACACGCCGGCTGGCTTGCATCCCGGATCCGCCCGCATCATGGTGAGACACCCCGTTGGGGCGGGACTGGATGGGGGCGGCACCCTGTACAGGCCGAGCACCAGAGACTAGGGGGTTTGGCTGAATCCATCTAACATTATAGGTACGCCCATAGGAGGCGTTAGCAGGCCATAGACGCACGCCTAACCTTAGGTATGAAGGGGGAGGGGCGGGGCAATATCCGGCCCCCTGCTCCATCTCCCAAAGGCGGGCTATTTAAACCAAGCAGGCTTCACTGCTCGGCGACCTCACACACAGGACCAGTGAGGCACCATTATTTGTGAGTTTCTTGGGAGAACGGGGGGCTGTCTCCCCCTACCAACAAAAGGTTAGTTTTTGGCCTTATCTGGCTTTTAATCCTGACTACCAATTTTGTCTTAAACAGTGCAGATGCGGGCTATGGCTGGAGTGAGAGTGGACATATGACTATCTCCACAGACAGCTTGGGCCATTCTTGGCCGTGTATGGACACGCAAGTAGTATCTTGTTATCTGTTTGCCATACATGTCATCATGCATATGTGACTGCTTGTAGGAGGTTGTCACTCTGACTATCCATTTGTGAATTCCTATGTTGGTTCATCGCCGGGATATATATGTGGGTATATCACCACACTGGCGAATGATTATCTCTTGAACATACTCCAAAAGGCCCCCCAATGTGGTCCCTGCATTTGATTTTCTCAAGCTATTAAGTGAATGAACATAATGCGACTAGTATATTATCTGGTCTAACGGTGTCATCATAATTGAGGACCTTGCCATTAGATTGGTTACCTCTTTTTGATGCCTAACTAAAGCATTGTACTTTGATATACGTCCCCTGATGAACCCGACTATCAATCAGGGTGAAACGCGTTGGGACTCCGGTATCTGATTGCATACTAGATGTAGTGCTTCTGGTGCCGAATGTGTATATACATCATAATTTATATACTGATATGTACAAATGTTAACGGCGTATCTTGGTGTGTTGACGTCGCACAGTGTATCCGGTGTGTGGGGTTTACACAGTGTTATTGTCCATTGATGATGCATATTCATAGATAGCCATATCTCTGGCTGTTTATATATTCCTTATGACATATTTATTATTGGCAGCATTTCCACCCACGCCACTGAGCATCCAAGGGGGTGGCTGGATTGTTGCTTTTTGAATGATTATCTATACTTTGTTTTTGTTTTGTGTTCCCAGAGCAGGCCCCAAGTAGGGATCCACCAGGGTCACAGGGCCTTACCAGGGCCACCAGGAGGTTCCAGAATACGGGATCGTCCTTATCAGGGCGGCCATTCCGTTCTTAGGCAGGGCTATTTAGCCCAGGGCCAGGAATAGGGACAGGCTAGACTTCATTTCTATCCTCTCAGTCCACACCTGACCCGCACTTCTGAACCATTATAAGTATCATCTTCCATGTCATTAAGGATATATTTTCTGTTTTGTTCTTTTTCTATGTATGTCTGTGGGAGTTTTGTTATTTTATGTTATAATTAGATTAAAGGCTACGTTTTAAACAGGTCGTTCCCTGTGATTACATTATTGGATTATATACCACCTGTGGTTATTATTCCCTCTGACGGGATACTGTCTTAGCTGTGATTACATAAAATTATTTTTCAGCAACAAAATTTTACTGTACAGGTATTCATATAATCGCTTCTTAATGGCACATTACTCAATGACATTGCATACAGTCACTGTGCCCATGTTGCGCTGCATGTGTGCCTGCCTCTCTGTTGCGCTGCACGCACGCCTGTCTGTGTAGTGCTAGATGTGCGTCTGTGTTGCGCCTGCCTGTTGCACCGCATGTGTGCCTGCCCTCCTTCCTCTGTGTCTCTCTCAACTCCCCTAAGATGGCTACAGCCTCCTCACATCAGCAGTAACATCAAAGGGAGTCACACCGCCATGTTCCCCTGCTCTGCGTTCTCCACAGAGCACTCCAGTGTCTTCTTTTACTTTGCAACAGCGCCATCTAGTGACCAGATCTCCCATACATTTCCATTATAATGAGCATACACCTGCTAGTCCTGGTGATGTGGTGGTGGAGCAGCCATGCCGCACAGATTCCTGACAGGACCAATGCATTTAAGGTTGTGTGCGATTCGCTGCCATCTTATACCAGCACCGTGGCTCTCATCTCTGCCAGACAGAAAATTATGATGGCCTATAGACAGAGATGCCAACCTGGGAGAGCCATTCACAGGGTTATACTCGCATGGCTAAAACCGGAGTGGTCTTTTAATACCGTGGCTGAAATAATAGCGTGTGGCTGATCTACTATAGTAGTAGCATAACTATATTACCATACCAAGCTCATGCCATAAATGCAGCATCTGAAACCAGCATGGCATGCATGCAGCAAGCCAAGGGGAGTGTGGAGAGGATGGGAGTAGTAATTCTGGATCCGATCACGGTGGCTGGTCTATCATTATTTTTTCAATCCCTAAAATGGCAATTCCTTACAATCCCAGCTGAGGGGTGCACAACAAATTTCAAAGCTTGCCATGCAATTCCTGGCACTTGCAGTGAAGAGCAGATTCCACAAGCAGCAATGCAAGCTGCAAACCAATATGGCAGGAAGCCAAAAACCTATTCAAACGCTGTGAAGCCTTTAGCTAAAATTCATTCTCTTCACAAAAAATACCTTGATCTTCTTTTCATCTGCATACAGCCACACTGGACTTTACTGACTGGAGTCGGGACTGGCTGAAGGGACCCAACTCCACGGACAGACAGCATTTTCCTGCAAAGAAGCCGTGCAGAACATTAGAAACATAAGTCACTAGAGGGACACTACACTTATATTCAGGGTGATTCAAAAACAATGGTACAAAATGATAGCACAGATTTATTAACATTAAAAGACAAACTATCCAGGGGCTGAGCTAAGCAGAGGACAGGACCA
This sequence comes from Bufo bufo, assembly GCF_905171765.1. NCBI lineage: Eukaryota > Metazoa > Chordata > Amphibia > Anura > Bufonidae > Bufo > Bufo bufo. The sequence goes on along the minus strand of NC_053389.1, from coordinate 51,234,331 downwards.
GACGCACAGCGGCCATGCTCCTGCAGTAAACTATCATCCTATCATCCACTGCCATCCGCAGAAGCGCAAATCCGGCCCCTTACCTTAACACCCTGAATCCTCAGATAAAGAGGAGCATTTTGAGGGGTGAATTGTGCAGTTTAGCCGCGATCGGGCGTTGCGGCTTACCAGCCCACAGACGCACCGGCCTTTCCTGAACCGCCGGGCCGACCTGAAGTGCGCCGAGCAACGAGAGGAGATTGAAAAACTCCCTACCTCCATTATAGGGCCGGCCCAGCTCCTGAAGAAACAGGAGATCGTCGGACCAGGGCAGAGGGGGAGGAGAAGCAACGCCAAGCCAGTCCAGGCCCAGAAGAGACCCACAGAGGCCTGGTGTGGGGAGCTGCTCGGTGACACACAGGAGGTGCAGCTTCTGTTATAAACCACTCAGGATCAATTGCCGCGAACCTACAAATTTGGAAGGCACATATTAATAAGCTCTACACTATAATGGAGGACTTGGAAAACCGCAATAGGCGCAACAATTTGAGGAATAGGGGAATACCAGAATCTGTGGAGGCTACTGACATCATGTCCACCCTATCCGACCTATTTCTGAGCCTTCTAGAAGAATCTGATAAACAGTCACTGGTCATAGAGAGAGCACATAGGGCCTTGAGACCAAAACCTAAACCTACAGAACCCCCCCCCCCCCCCCCCCAAGATATTGGGCTTTCGCATAAAGGAAGAGATCCTGCGGAAAGCTAGAACCCCGGACTCTCTTGCCTATAACAATAGCCAAATAACCATATTTCAAGCTCTGGTACCTTCTACGCTCGCGAAGCGTCGTTTGCATAAACCTTTTACGGACGCTTTGCGCCAGAAACAATATATGTTCCGCTGTCTGTTCCCGTTTGGCATCTCCATCTCTGCCAATGGAAAAAGATGCACAGCTCGCACGACAGAAGAGGTGATAACAGTGGCAACAGAACTGAGCATTCAATTGGACCCACCTCCAGTGCTTGAAACGGCACCCTCGGCCATTGAAATACCAGCTTTGCCGATGCTATTGCCATGGGAGCAAGTGGAAAAGCCCAAGAATCAAAGAAACAAAAAGAAAGCCTCGTCCCAGCTCTGAGGACTAGAGCCGGAGTGACAAGCTGCGACACATCTCCTAAAAGACTGCCCATTAGCCGATGAGTAATATGCCTAACCTTTTCGATTCACAGGTGTAAATCAGTTAATGTTTTTTAAGTTCTCGGGGGGCGCCTGATGGCACCCCTTTTGTTGTGTCATATTGTGTTTACGTTATTTTTTAGAACAGTTAGTTCTAAAAAAGTTAGTGAGGTCATACCCATTGTAATCGAATTTGCACCACCAGTTTCTATAAAGGTGATACACATCGCACCTTTACAACCTCCCCTTCACCTTCATCCTTTACACCCACGTGACGCCACTTACCCAAGATCACGCCCAACGCTTAGATTCTCCATCGTTTTACACCTAAATGACTGCTGAAACACAATGTGACCTTTGTCTCATATGATGTAAGAGGTCTCAATTCCCCTGTTAAAAGGACTCGAATACTAGCTCATCTAAAATAATCCTATTACAAGAAACGCATCTAATCCAATCAAAATCCCCCACTTTCCATAAATCCTTTTACAACCGGTGGTACCATTCCTGTTCAGAGTCCAGGAAGTCTAGGGGAGTTGCTATTGCTTTGATCAAACGCGTCCCTTTCCAACTCCAAGATACGCTCTAAGATAATCGGGGTCAGTACATTTTTTGTTAAGGGCAAAATAGCAAATACATTAATAACAATAGGAAACCTGTACGCCCCAAATAGAAATCCGGATACTTGGCTTGCACATGCCATGTGAGAAAGCCAACATTTTATAGAGGGAACTCCAATCCTAGGAGGTGACTTAAATGGAGAGGAAAATGACAGCGGCACTCACCCGGATGTTGCAAGTAGTATCTTTAATCTTGTGAAGACATATACAAAGTAACAGCAGGCTGGGGCGGACAAAAGCGTGTGTATGCCGAGTGATCAGCTGGCGACGGCCGTTTCGCGCACCTTGCGCTTCCTCTGACCTCATCACGCTACCTGTGCGCTCCCTTATAACAGGTCTCGAGTTGCCGAGGCAATCTCCGGCGCTGGAGCATATCCGTAATCAGCTTCCTGAGTAATGACTGAACCATGTATACAAGTATCGGACATAAAACCATCCCTGACACATAACTACTTCTACATAAAAAGGCTAATCTAGGTACGTGCCTCCTTCATAAATAAACCTTTAACTCATCGCGGTCGTTTAACCCTAGCGGTCCCATCGCATTTGTGCGAATAATCCAATCTGCCTCCCTCTGCATAAGGAGGCAGTCTCTGTCCCCCCCTGCAGGTGGTGCAGATACGTGCTCCAGGGCCACAAATTTTAAGCATTCTACATTGCCATCATGCATGTTCACCACGTGTTCAATCAATCTTGGGCATCCTTTTCCTGATCTCACAGAATTGATGTGCTCCCTGAACCTCTCATACATGGGGCGGATAGTCTTCCCTATGTAGAAAGATCCACAGGAGCACAAAACCAGATAAACTACATATTTAGTTTTGCACCTAGTGAACTGCACGAGCCCGTATTCAATGCCAGCAAAAAAAGACATATATTTGCCTTTTATCACATGTTTACAGAAAGAGCAATTGCCACATCGGGGGCTCCCTACTGGGGTACATTCAGGGAGCCAATTTTTTGCTCTAGTTTCCCTCAATCTACTCCTTACTAGTTTTTCCCTAATCGTGTGGCACTTTTTGAAAGTGATAAGCGGTTTATTGCCTACTAAATCTTGTAACCCTTCCTCATTTCTGAGGATCTCCCAGTTCTTAAATATGGCCTGTTTAATTGGACTGTACTTGAAAACATTAAATTACTGTAAGCCCACGGCCACCATTTCCCTGCTGCACTGATGGTTATCATCCACGTAGCGTAAAACAGGCAGTGCCATATGGCCAGTTTATACGGCTTAAACGTATAAATGGTACGGAAGCGGGTTATAAACAGCAGGCTCTAGAACTCAAGAATAGACTATTAGCGAGGGGATACCCAGAACTTGCTCTAGATACAGCATTGACAAAAGCAGGTCAATTCACCCAGAAAGAGTTACTTAAAAATAAAGATAAAAAGAGCAGCATAACAAAAAATAACAGAGAGGTTCACTTTTTTGTTTTCAAGTACAGTCCTCTGGCAGACACAATTAAACAGGCCATATTTAAGATCTGGGAGATCCTCAGAAATGAGGAAGGGTTACAAGATTTTGAATACGGGCTCGTGCAGTTCACTACGTGCAAAACTAAATATGTAGTTTATCTGGTTTTGTGCTCCTGTGGAACTTTCTACATAGGGAAGACCTATCCGCCCCATGTATGAGAGGTTCAGGGAGCACAATGTGAGATCAGGAAAAGGATGCCCAAGATTGATTGAACACGTGGTGAACATGCAGTAGGGTTATTGGCTATGCTCGGGTCCCCTACCCAACCCTTTTAGCTAAACTAACCACCCCACTTCCCATCCCAAATAACCACACACAGCCACTGTTTGGATTAAATCGGCCACAGCAGCCGTTTTTTATTAAATAATATAAATAACATGAACCAACATAAACGATTGATACAACAATGACATATATATATATATATATATATATATATATATATATATATATTACTGACGAGGGAGGTCCTAGAAGCCGCCTAACTGCACCTTAACGACCACAAACCACCACGGCAATTCCATCTTGCCCCCAGCCGCGTACCACAAGCTCGGGGACACCAACTGACGGACGCCGTACCAAGCCAACCAGGTGCCCCAACTCAGAGTCAAGCCCCACCATTGAGGCCCTCTCATTCACCATTACCATCCAGTAGCCCCAGCTTCTATGACCTCCCCCCGCCAACAACGCGCAGCTTGACAGAAACCTTAAGCTCGCGCGTTCCGCCACACCCGGAGGGCTCTCTCAATACCTCCCTGTAAATCAAGGGACCACAAATCAATGCCCACCGCATTGAGGTGGACCCCATCCTGTCTCCAAAAACCTCCAGTCCCTGCTTCCAACTCTGGATGCCGCACCACCACTGCACCATGTTTGGCACAAAACCGCCCAATCACCCTGTTCAGTTTAATCCTGGCCTTATTTAGCTTGTCCACAGATCTCGCCTCCCTCCAGACCTTCCTGGGTACAATGTCCGACCATACTGTGACCATTGAGGGGAAAAGGGACCATAATCGCAAGAAATCGAACCGAATATCCCTAATCAGTTCCCTGCAGGGACGTACCCCAAGGTCATTTCCCCCGATGTGTAACACTAAAACATCCGGGGCCCTATCCAGCCTGACATGACGATGAACCTCCTGTAAAACACTACCCCACAACATACCTCTACGCCCGATCCATCTCACTATGGCCATCCTACGATCAAACCCCAACTGACTCCCATTCTGGCGTACATCCGCCCGCAAGGCCCCCCAGAAAACAAAGGAATGGCCCAAAATCCACACTAACAACGGGGCGTCACCTGAAAAAGAACAAGACAAAACAATGGTTAGCACAGCCTTAAACCGCCCTTAAGCGTACATAAAATCGAAATCGCTCCGACTCCCACCTCCCAATACGTTTGATCACCTCATCCCGCACCCCTAAACGAGCAGCCTCCGTGGCAGCACCAATTCTGAAGGAATGACCCGTATAATTGCCAGAGTCCATTCCCAGATTACGTAAGCATTTCTTAAACACTGCAATAAATTGAAAGCGCAATAAGAAGGCGCCATCCTTGTGTCTGAGAAGCGGGCCAGCCGCGACCCCGGCCCCTCCTTGAAAATCCCGCAAACACCTTACCGGACACATCAAACATCCCGGCACCTCAAACAATGAAACAAAATGACCTCTCCCCTCCTGATCCATTTTGGAAAATCTCAGAAATATCACCACCCTGTCGTCATATAAACTTACATCCTCCCTTCTCAGACCCCCCTCCCGTCGTACACTCGCACATACTAACTCCCCTAAACGAAAAGCCCCGAAAAAAGCTAATCTGAACAATCTCACCTCCCAAACCGAATGACACACTTCAGACACCTGTTCCCCCAACTGCAACAACAACGAAAAAGACACAGGGAGACGAGAATCTTTTACTCGCTGAAACCTTCTATACCCCTTTAAGATTTGCAGAACCAAAAAGGACTTAGTAATGTCCGGGGAATTCCGCAATTTGAATCCAAAGGCCAAACCTGCGATGCAGCCGTTGATCTTTGCCACCGACCAACCTTGTTCCTTCACATGGCCAATGAAAAGCAACAACGGAATTTCCCCGCCCAGCACCTCGACCCCCCCCAGGTCTTTACACCACCGCTGCCACATACTCCAAGCCTTATCATACATCCTCCAGGTGCCTTCACTTAATGACGCCTGCAATAGAACCGCTACGGTACCTCCAGGATCTCCCACAACGACTCCGGACACACCATCCCGACCTGACTCGCCTCCGGGGCCAACTGGCGAAACCGCTCCCACTGCAAACGAGAAAGTGCGTCAGCTATACAATTAGAAGAACCAGGAACATGCACCGCAAACACCCAAGCATTCAGGGACAAGCACCACAGGACCAACTGTTGCAGCAGGCAAATGACTGGGGGGGAAGAAGCAGTTACGCTATTGATGGCTTGCACCACGCCCAGGTTGTCGCAATGGAACCTAACCTTCTTGTGCCGAAACTTCTCCCCCCACAGCGTGACTGCCAAAACAATGGGAAAGAGTTCCAACAATGCCACGTTTTTAACCCACCCCTTCAGCACCCAAGACTCCGGCCACTTCCCCGCACACCATTGTCCCTCACAGTAGGCCCCAAAACCAACTCCACCCGCAGCATCCGTAAACAATTCGAAATCGAAGGCATCAACAACACCGCCCATAACTAATGCTCTGCCGTTAAACTGTTGTAAAAAAGAATCCCACACCTTCAAATCTCCTTTTAACTCCCTGCCTAGCCTAATAAAATGGTGCGGGGACACAACACCCCCAGTCGCAGAAGCCAACCTCCTACTAAAAATGCGGCCCATCGGGAGGATCCTACATGCAAAATTTAATTTGCCCAACAATGACTGCAGGTCCCGCAGGCGAATCTTTTTTGCCCCCAATGCGGCCGCCACTCCTGCTCTCAAATCTGATAGTTTGTCTACCGGTAGCCTACACTCCATCCGCTGCGTATCAATGACAATAGCCAGAAAACTCAGCTCAGTAGTCGGCCCCACCGTCTTCTCTACCGCCAACGGGACTCCGAAACACTCAAAAACAGACTGCAATGTAGATAACAGCAACGAACAAACTCTAGACCCCCCTGATCCCAAACACAAGAAATCATCCAAATAGTGAATGATAGAGTGACAACCTGATTCTTGAACAACTACCCACTCCAGAAAAGAACTGAACCGCTCAAAATATGCACACGATATTGAACAGCCCATTGGCAAACACCTGTCCACAAAATAGCCGCCATCCCAAAAACAACTGAGTAAATGCAGACTATCCGGGTGGACAGGTAACAATCGGAATGCCGCTTCAATGTCACATTTTGCCAACAGGGTACCCGGACCCAACTTCCTAACCCATTCTACAGCCGCATCAAAGGAAGCATAAACCACGGAACAAAGTTCCGGGTCAATGCCCTCATTGACCGACGCACCCTCAGGGAATGATAAATGGTGGATAAGCCTAAATTTATGTGGCTCCTTCTTAGGGATTAAACCCAAAGGGGACACACGCAAATTACTGATGGGTGGTGTAGCAAACGGACCATCCATCCTTCCCAAAGAAACCTCCTTAGCTAACTTCTCTGCCACTATGTTCGGGAATTCCAATGCTGAGCGCAAATTCTTCCGCTTCTCCGTCACTGGTAACGGGTGAGAGGGAATATGAAAAGCAAACCGAAATCCTAAATACAAAAATTCCGCTAACTCCCGATTCGGATATCTATTTAGATGATCCACCATCCTTTCCACTCGTACCGGAGTCAGCCCCTTTTGCAAAACTATCCCCTCCCCTCTGTCTGCCCCCTCTAAAACATCTGTTAGCCCCATGTCCACCGCCACACACGGAACATTCATGCCTAAATTTACATTTTTGGCCGAATTTACAATTTCCCTCATTGAAAAGGAAGCAGAAACCTTTTCCAACTGGGGGTGTCCCTGTACCTTGCTGGGCCCCAACCCCTGACTCGTTCCGAAAGGACTGACCACTCCTACCTGGCGCTGTCACCCTCATCCATAATGCTATGTCTTTATGGTCCATCTCATATTATGACGGACCGCTTTCCTTTGACGAAACTGTTCGTCGTATCGTAACCATCCTGATTCCCCCATACACTCTATAGGCTTCCCCAATAGCATCCAGATAACAGAATAAAGGGGAGCAACATTCGGGACTCTTCTCCCCAATTACGCTAGCCAAAATAGCAAAGGCCTGCAGCCAATTACTAAATGACCTAGGGATAAGGCGAAAACGACGCTTATCATCATCCTCTTTCCTTACCCCATCCTTCTTTACCACGTCTAGATTGAAGCGTTCCAATGGAAGCAGCGAGAAGATTTCTATATATTCTCCCTTCCATATTTTTTTGCGCACCTCAGCCTTCAAATGCGCTCCCAGGGGACCCTCAAAGCAGACATACACTTCCCCCTTAGCCGCATCATCTAACCTGGGCCTATCCTCATCACCTCCCGCCTGCGTCTGCACTGACACTGACTCCGCCATACCTGTGCTAGCGGTCGGCGGTAAATTGCTATTTCCTGTCCCCAACCCCCACGCTGTTAAGGGGGTGGCCCCCATTCCCCCCCTATCCTGACTAACGCCAGCTAAACCACACAGCAAGCGCCCCAAACCCCCAATAATAGCACTATTGCTCCCACCCGAATTGGGCGCCCCGTTAAATAAAGATATCAATGTTCCCAATGATGTCTCACCTAGCTGCCCGGGCGCTGTGAACCCGGCAGCCGAAAATCCGGATTCCTGACGGACGAGTCCTGGATCCGCGACGGTCTGGGTATGGTCACTGGCGCTGTTCGCAGGCTGCACCCCAGCCGGGTCACCGCTGGGCGCGTTATGGATAACTCTGGGAAGCCCTCTGTCCTCCACGCTGTCAGGACCAGCAGAAAACTGTCCGCACATTGAAGAAGGCCTGCGCATATCCCTGTCCTCTACATACGCAGCCTCGCGCCTGTCTTCCCGCCCAAGAGGCCTGCTCTGGGAAGGGGGGCCATCCAGAGCAACCTCGTCCTCCTCCTCTGAAGGTGGTGAATCCTGGCAAGGCCTGCGCCCGTCCCTGGCACCGCCAGGCGCAGCCTTGTATGCCAATGAAAGGGGCTCATCCTGTAAGGGCCTGCGCCGGGCCGCCCTGGCCGACCGCGCAGCCCCGCCGCTGCCTCTGCTGCCGTTACCGTTCCCTCGCTGAGCAGGCCTCCGCCTCCCGGGGACAGGAGGGGATCCTGCAGCACCTGGTCCTGATTCCCTTGACGCTGCAGCGTTGGGCTGAGGGGAAGGCCCCACAGCCTCCTCAGGGTCCCGCCGGACATATGGATTCCTCCCACGCCGGGGGGCCGTAGGAGTGGTAACGTTAGACGGCCCCCGGCGTGGAGGGTCCCTTGTGGGGCTCCTGACACGGCGCCGGACCCGGGGGGGTAGATCGGGGCTCAGGCGCGCCGGCGGCCGTACCCGCCGCGGCCGTGTAGCCATGGGATTGGGGCTAGTTGTACCCCCCTCCGCTCCCCCTAACAACGCCGTCACCTGCTGCGCTAGCCAGTCTGTGCCCCTGGTGTCCGCCGCCTCTCTCAAACGCCGCGGCATCGCCTCCACTGCTTCCGACATGGCAGTATGCGATGCGGCAGTAGATGCCGGCTCCTCGCTTTCACAAAATGGCGGGCGCTAACCCGCCTCACCCTTACTTAAACTTGCCGCTCCCCACCCCTTCCTGGCTCCTCCCCCCCCCTGCACGTCTCACTGTTAACCCTTGCCTACCCTAGCCCTTGCTACCACCACCCCTCATGCCGGCCTCCCCTGACGCGTACCGCTCCGTCCGGCCTTACTTGATGGCAATGTAGAATGCTTAAAATTTGTGGCCCCGGAGCACGTATCTGCACCACCTGCAGGGGGGGGACAGAGACCCCCTCCTTATGCAGAGGGAGGCAGATTGGATTAGTCGCACAAATGCGATGGGACCGCTAGGGTTAAACGACCGCAATGAGTTAAAGGTTTATTTATGAAGGAGGCACGTACCTAGATTAGCCTTTTTATGTAGAAGTAGTTATGTGTCAGGGATGGTTTTATGTCCGATACTTGTATACATGGTTCAGTCATTACTCAGGAAGCTGATTACGGATATGCTCCAGCGCCGGAGATTGCCTCGGCAACTCGAGACCTGTTATAAGGGAGCGCACAGGTAGCGTGATGAGGTCAGAGGAAGCGCAAGGTGCGCGAAACGGCCGTCGCCAGCTGATCACTCAGCATGCACACGCTTTTGTCCGCCCCAGCCTGCTGTTACTTTGTATATGTCTTCACAAGATTAAAGATACTACTTGCAACATCCGGGTGAGTGCCGCTGTCATTTTCCTCTCCATTTACCGCATTATTACTGTGAACTTTCATGTTGATAGCAGAGCACCACTGAACGGTGTCCTTTGACTGAGCTGCACAGTTCCTGTCTCTGAGCTGGCTGGATACACTTGCAGTGCCGCCTCACACTTCTACATATCTTGGGGACTTAAACGTAGCCCTACATCCCCAAATCGACACGTCCACTGGACGCTCGATGCTGACAAGAAAAGCGCTAACACGAATCTATAGCATTTTGCGTTCTGCTCAACTGACACCTGGAGACATATTCATCCCACAGACAGGGACTATATCCATTTTTCCCCAATACAACAATCTCACGGACGAATAGATAACATATTCCTTCCACTCCAGGCGCTTGTGGCCATAAAAGAAGCGACTATTGCCAAGTGTTCACTCGGATCACTCAATCCTATTGCTTCGCACATCACTAGTTAACATCGCTAAACCCTCACAAACCTGGAGACTAAATGAATCCCTCCTATACAACAGTCAATATAAAAACCGAATAGAAAATACATTGAGAGACTACTTTCTACGAAACTCTACCCTTCACCACGACTTGGGAAGCGCATAAAGCTGTCATTCGTGGTGAGTTCATCTCAATTGCCTCACACCTTAATGGATCAAGACCGGAAACGGTAAGGAAGCTATATTGTGAGATTCAACAACTAGAACTCGCACACAAATCCTCTAATTCTAGAGAAACTATACAAACCTTAACATCCAAAAGACAACAGCTTAGAGACATCCTAAATACTCAATCAGCTACATTTTTAGGTCATGGAAAAATAAAATATTTATACATGGAGATAAAGTGTCCAAATTAATGATGTCTCATTAAAAAACGCAAAACACGCACGTACATACACTCAGTAAAACAACGCGAGGGATCGAGAATCACAGATGCAAAAGGTATTTCAGACGCATTTTGCCAATACTACAAAACTCTATACCAATTAAGGGCCAATGACACCGCCGTCCAAACAGCAAGGAGACGAGAGGAAATCGGAGATTTCTTAACATCCCTGCAACTCCCCACATTGTCGGAGGACCAAAAAAGGGATATTAATAAACTATTCACTCTTCGCAAAGGTCCAGTCCATCCTGTCAAAGAGCGCTTCGGGAAAGAGCACGGGTCCTGATGGCCTTCCTATCTCGTACTATAAATCCCTACGTGAAGTTCTCCAACCCTACCTCCTACATTTCTGCAACGCTGTGTTGCAGGGTTAATCATTGCCAAGACCAGCGCTAGAAGCACGTATCTCCCTCCTACATAAAGGGGAAAGATCCAGAGCTATGTAGCAACTATATGCCAATTTCCTTGCTAAATAATGACCTAAAAAGTGTTGCAAGCCTGATAGCGCAGCGTTTAAGTCCTTTATTGCCAAGCCTGGTCTACCCAGGGCAAGTTGGCTTTGTCCGAGGTAGAGAAGGCAGGGATAACTCTATCAGACTCCTGAACCTTATAAAACACGCTAACATTTCCCAGACACCGCTAGTCCTTTTGGGAACGGACGCAGAAAAAGCCTTTGACAGGGTGGACTGGACTTTTATGACCGAAACTTTGAGACGATTTCAAATTCCCACCCCTTTTTATTGAAGCGATCTCTCAACTATACACCCGCCCTCACACCCGGATTCGTGTTAATGGTCTACTATCAAATTCATTCGATATCCTTAATGGTACGCGGCGAGGTTGCCCATTATCCCCTTCACTGTTCATCCTAGTGATGGAGACATTAATTCAAAGCATAAGACGGCATCCTGCCATAGCAGGATACACAGTTAAGGCGACGGAACATAAAGCGGCGGCCTTTGCAGACTATCTCCTCCTGATCCTAACTGACCCAAAAAAGGGACTCCCAGCAGTACTGGACATGTTTGCCAGATTTAAATGACTCTCCAACTTTAAAATCAATCTCGACAAATCGAAAGCACTAGGTGTCAATGTTCGACACGATCTACAGAACACCCTTGAAAGCCAAATCCCATTTAAATGGCCCAAAAGCTTATCTAGGAATCAAACTTGGTGCACGATGGTCAGACTTATTCAAACTAAACTACCTCCCACTACTCCATAAAGCCCTTGAAGAAATAGAAACATGGTCAGCCCCATTTATATGGATAGGTAGAAAGAATCTACTGAAGGGACTCATCCTGCCGAAATTCCCCTATTTGTTCCAGATGTTACCAATTAAAATACCTAAAAATTATTTCCTAAAAGTTAGATCCCTATTTTCTAAATATATCTGGAAAGGCAAACGCCCCAGATTAAGTTTTCAGACGCTAACTCTTCCCAAGACTCTGGGTGGTCTGGGTGTTCCAGACCCATTCTTGTACTATTCGGCAGCGGCCCTCTCTAGAAGAATTCATTGGGCCAGACTGGAGACAGGCAAATTACATATAGCCCTAGAGAAAGCATCCTCTCAGATACCCCTAAAAACCATGCAAATAGCACCACCTGCTGACATAGACACATTTACTTTTAAGAATGAGTTGACCCAAACAGTAATGAACATATGGAAAGTACAAGTAATAAATCTAATGCCAGCACCTTCCCCACTAGCCACAATAAGGGACCTACCAAAGCTGTACACTATAAAAATCATCCTCTCCAACCCCCTGATCAGTTAATTTCGTTAAACACTCCTTTGGAAAATACAGTTGCAATAAAAAGTATGTGAACCCTTTTGGAATTATATGGATTTCTGCACAAATTGGTCATAAAATTTGATCTGATCTTCTTCATCTAAGTCGCAACAATAGACAATCACAGTCTGCTTAAACTAATAACACACAAAGAATTACATGTTACCATGTTTTTATTGAACACACCATGTAAACATTCACAGTGCAGGTGGAAAAAGTATGTGAACCCTTGGATTTAATAACTGGTTGAACCTCCTTTGGCAGCAATAACTTCAACCAAACGTTTCCTGTAGTTGTAGATCAGACGTGCACAACGGTCAGGAGTAATTCTTGACCATTCCTCTTTACAGAACTGTTTCTTTCGCTTTCTTGAGGTCATGCCACAGCATCTCAATCGGGTTGAGGTCAGAACTCTGACTGACTGGGCCTCTCCAGAAGGCGTATTTTCTTCTGTTTAAGCCATTCTGTTGTTGATTTACTTCTATGCCTTGGGTCGTTGTCCTGTTGCAACACCCATCTTCTGTTGAGCTTCAGCTGGTGGACAGATGGCCTTAAGTTCTCCTGCAAAATGTCTTGATAAACTTGGGAATTCATTTTTACTTTGATGGCAATCCTTCCAGGCCCTGATGCAGCAAAGCAGCCCCAAACCATGATGCCCCCACCACCATACTTCACAGTTGTGATGAGGTTTTGATGTTGGTGTGCTGTGCTTCCTTTTCTCCACACATAGTGTTGTGTGTTTCTTCCAAACAACTCAACTTTGGTTTAATCTGTCCACAGAATATTTTGCCAGTACTTCTGTGGAACATCCAGGTGCTCTTGTGCAAACTGTAAACGTACAGCAGTGGCTTCCTCTGTGGTATCCTCCCATGAAATCCATTCTTGTTTAGTGTTTTACGTATCGTAGATTCGCTAACAGGGATGTTAGCATATTCCAGAGACTTTTGTAAGTCTTCAGCTGACACTCTAGGATTCTTCTTCACCTCATTGAGCAGTCTGCACTGTGCTCTTGCAGTCATCTTTACAGGACAGACACTCCTAGGGAGAGTAGCAGCAGTGCTGAACTTTCTCCATTTGTAGCCTGCCCATTAGCCGATGAACAGCAAGGCTTTTGGAGATACTTTTATAACGCTTTCCAGCTTTATGCAAGTCAACAATTCTTAATCGTAGGTCTTCTGAGAGCTCTTTTGTGCGAGGCATCATTCAGATCAGGCAATGCTTTTTGTGAAAAGCAAACCCAGAACTGGTGTGTATTTTTTATTTTATAGGGCAGGGCAGCTGTAACCAACACCTCCAATCTCCTCTCATCGATTGGACTCCAGTTGGCTGACACCTCACTCCAATTAGCTCTTGGAGATGTCCTTAGTCTAGGGCAGTGGTGGCGAACCTATGGCACGGGTGCCAGAGGCGGCACTTGGAGCCCTCTCTGTGGGCACCTGCACCCTGAAAAAGTCTATGGTTTACGAATATGCCTTAGAATTTTACTGCCATTCATCAGCGCAGGGCGCACTATGAACGGCACAGGCAGTTCACTGAATGTAGGCAGGCTATTTTAGCTAATGATAAAGTAGATGAAAGATATACTATATTGGACTGTAGTATTCAGATTAAATTGTGGTGTTGGCACTTTGTCATTAAATAAGTGGGTTTTCGGTTGCCGTTTGGGCACTCCATCTCTAAAAGGTTCACCATCACTGGTCTAGGGGTTCACATACTTTTTCCACCTGCACTGTGAATGTTTACATGGTGTGTTCAATAAAAACATGGTAACATTTAATTCTTTGTGTGTTATTAGTTTAAGCAGACTGTGATTGTCTATTGTTATGACTTAGATGAAGATCAGATCACATTTTATGACCAATTTGTGCAGAAATCCATATCATTCCAAAGGGTTCACATACTTTTTCTTGCAACTGTATAGTGGAAAATGGAGCAATAAAATCTTTAACCGACCTAAATGACACATCAAAAGAGAGACCACTAAATTTCCTAGAATATAATAGACTCAAATCAGCACTCCATTCGTATATTTTAAACGGCTCATTAGATAGGCACTTAACAAAATTTGAAACCCTTATAGCTCAGCACAACGCCCCTACTAAAGTACTATGGAAACTGTATACTGTATGCTTCTCCTTACTAGAGAGGTTCCGAATAAACAAGCGTTTTTGGGCCTGTGGGAAAGAGATTTGGAAATAGACTTATCACTAGATACAATTTCTGCTATATATAAATGTTCCCACGGACCATCTTCATGCATACGAATGCAAGAAAACTCGTAATTTTTTTTTATCTCGGTGGTACATAACCCCAGTTAAAACTAATATTTGGTACCCATCCATCCCAGACATTTTCTGGAGGTGTAACTTGGAAAGGGGGACATACTTACACATCTGGTGGTCATGCTCTAAACTAGCGCCATTCTGGACTTCGGTTCTGGAGAGCATCAAGACCATTTGCTCCTTGAGAACAATACCTTCCCCCACCCTAATTTTCTTGGGCTGGAATGAAGAGCGTAGCAGAGTGGAAAGTAAGTCCCTTCTTTCATTCCTCTTGGCAGCTGCAAAACTCCTTATACCACCGCTATGGAGAACCTCCGCATGCCCCACATTACCACAATGGCTACGAAAAGTAGACCAAATCTACTGACTTGAGGAAATAGTTGCACTGACTCGGCACTCGCACAATAAATTTGTCGCTCTGGACTCCATGGATAGTCTTCCGCAAATCAAATTTTTTTCTAGCCCTCACTTCTGAGGAGGCTACTCCGCAAAAATGGTTACATGTAGCAGCACATGAGACAAACTCGCTTCCTGGCTTTACTTCTATTATCACCTATTACAACTATGAAAATAATAGATCGTGATCTTGGGCTCACAAAATCCCCCCCCCCCCCGCCCAGTGGCGTAGCTAGAAATGACTGGGCCCCACAGCATATTTTTGAATGGGCCCCCCTCCCCCAGTAATTTTTTCGCAACCCCTTCCTTTCACGCCATCCCCATTCCTGTGGCTAGTAAAGATCGCTCTCTCAGGCCCGGCAGCTGTTCCATCCGTTTTCTGCACTGTCTATACGGTCACTGTATATAATTTTATTGTGTAATACTGTTGAGGGGGCCCTGACAAAAACTTTGTCCTCCTCCTGGATGGGCCCCTTCTGGGTCAGGACCCCAAAGCAGCAGCTTCCCCTATAACTACGCCCCTGCCTCCCTAAATCCCATCACTCCCCCCTGAAACACTCCACACAATTACTAAATAGCTGTTTTACAAGTTCCTTTATTTGCATTTTTTTCTTTTTTTTATCTAACGTACAAATGTTAGATGTGAGCTCCATCTGGCTCAGACCACCATGATGACTTCTTCCAGTACCAAGTCTTCTCTGTCACCTCGAAGTCTTCAGCTTCTTTCTTTACCAACACCTCGACACCTTGTATACGAAAGCAAACTCCTCTTAATGCCACATGCTGTGCCCTGAATACACAATAATAACAGCGTACCTCAGTGCTCCAGATGGCGACCAAAATGGTCGCCAATGTGTCTTAGAACTGCAAAATAGCGACAAGACTTTGTAGTCTTGTCGCCATTTGGGCCTAGATCCACCGCTGCTCTGCCTCTTTAAAAAAGAAAAGCTTTCATCCAGCAGAAACACGCTGCAGACGTCTGTTTGGTGAAGATTCGCCCCTCACAATACCCGGCATAGAGGGTCGGCGTGGCTTGGGTTCCCGCATCTTGTGCTCCCGCTTCCAGCAGTCTGGCAAGTTTGGAGTTGGGTCTGTGCTGTGGAGCTGAGCTTGGGAGACTCTTCAACTAGGGCCGCACAGTCCACGGCTGATAATACGAGGGAGTCACCCGTGTGCAGATTTATTAGTGTGTTTTTATAGGACTGGGTCCCTATGGGGTCACAAGGAGAAGCCAGAGATCGGTAAACCCTGTAAGAACAAGTAGAAGCACTGGCTGTGCTGGTTTAACACCACAGAATGTCGGTGGGATCCGTTGTCCTGGTCTGCATAGCATTAGATTGATTTATGATGTTATGTAACCCTTAGAGGTCTGGAATGTACTGGATAACACTGACCTAATGCTGTCAGTGTTATCCAATACATTCCAGAACTGTAAGGGTTACATAGCATTAGATTGATTTAGGATGCTATGTGACCCCGGCAGTACAGAGCTCCTGCAGACACACTCGCGCAATCCTATCGATGCACAGACTAGTAACCATTTCTGATCATAAATCCTATAATCTACTGACCCTAGAGCACTGCAGTCTGCGTCCCTGCCCCATGGCGCCACCCGCAGGAGCAGCGCCCATGGAATTCAAAGTTCACTTCTACAGCACTCCATTGATGAAAAGCACTGATTTACAGCACTTGTTGCCCGTAAGCAGTTTTGCATTGAGAATCCTGCTGAGAGACAAACTTGACCACCAGATATGTGACCTGGTTCCAGAGTCTCACATCACAGTATAAATCTGACATGGAGACATGCCATTGGAACAATAAGGCTGGTGTTTTATACCATCGCGTCAGCGTTTTATACAAGTTCTCATTGACCCGAACACGAGGAGAACTCGTTGGAATGTTTCACTTTAAGCTGAGAACAGGGTTTGCGACTCATTCTCCCATTTTGATATGAATGTTCAGGGCCAGGTCTGACAAAAGACCAGCGTGAACTTTAGACGGCCATTTTGAAGGACAGGAAGACGGAAGGATAAGATTCGTCAACCATGTCGGGGACGGCAGAGAAGCAGATAGTTGGGAAGGCAGCGTTCCTTCCTGGCAATCTGCTGCTCGCTGGTGGAGGAGACCTCTGCGTTATGGGGATGAGTGATCGGTAATGCCATCGCTCTTTCCCATACTGACTCATTGTTTGCCGGCAGCAGATGGAGTTTACACAGCATAATATATGCTGCCAGCAAACGTTTCGCTCATTCATCGGGTAATCGCTAATGAGCGTTCCTATGAATGCTTGTTAGCGATTATCTTTAGGATTCTCAGCCTGTGTAAAGGGTCCTTTAAAAGGGGAGTCAAAATCTAAATTCTCAATCATTGAAGGTGTTCCAGTACCAAATAGATGTGACAGAGAAGCGAGGTCTACATCCAGACTTAATCAACTGAGGGAGAACATATGTGCTTAAGAGATTCTTCCTGCCCATCCAGGACACATAAGGGATCCTGAGATCTGATAAGTACTTTTGGAAAAAAAAGTGCAGGACAATTCAACTGAAACTAGTTAGTAAGGTTAGCAGCTAATTTAAAGGCAGATTTGTATCTGACACCTGCTGTGTATGCGCACTTGGCAGATGAAGGCATCTGTGTTGGTCCCATGTTCATATGTGCCCGCATTGCTGAGAAAAATGTTTTAATATATGTAAATGAGACTCTAGGAGCAATGAGGGCGTTGTCGTTACACCTAGAGCCTCAGCGCTCTCTGCAACTGCCACGCCCTCTGCACGTTCTCAGCTCTCTGCAACTGCCACGCCCTCTGCACTTTGAGTGTCCGGGCCAGGCAGTGAAAACATCACACCTGGCCCAATGAAAGTGCAGAGGGCGTGGCAGTTGCAGAGAGAGCTGAGGCTCTAGGTGTAACGGCAACGCCCCTGTTGCTCCTAGAGGCTTTGTTGCATATATTAAAAATATATTTAATAAATAAAAAGCTCTCATACGGCTATGTGAATGGAAAAATAGAAAAGTAATGGCCCCAGAAAGGCAGGGAGAGAAAAATGAAAATGCAGGGGTCTTTCACACGAGTGGATACGTGAAAGAGAGCCAAACCCCGCTCCGGACAGCAGAGACTCGGAGCAGTAACATGATTGATAATGCTCCGTGCCTCTCTGTGACCTTTTTGCTACAAAATCACAATGACCACTTTATCTCACACTGATTTTGTAGTAAAAAGGTCACAGAGAGGCAAAGAGCATTATCAATCATGTTAATGCTCCGTGTCTCTGCTGTCCGGAGCGGGGCTTGGCTCTCTTTCATGCAGCAGATTACCTGCATGGCATCCGTTCGTGTGAAAGAGCCCTTAAACTGGGTACTGCAAAGCTGTTAAAAAAATTGGGAAGTAAGATATTCTAGAATTAGCATCCACAGTGTATCTGGCACATGCCTCTTTTTCTCGGGCCCTGCTCTCAAGGGCTGTTTCCTCGTCACTGTCCTTGCTTCTCAATGGCTTGGTTTTTGTCGCGTTTCCTCCATGAATGTCATCCAGAAGGCAATCTTAATACCAGACCCTCAGACCACTCTTCGGGCCCACTCTTTATTTTCTTGCTCACAGTAGGGCACCATTCACACTTGGGTCCTAAAGGGTTCCCTCCTAGCCGGCGCACCCACAGTCTCCTCCACCCAGTCCAGCACAGAACTGTACTACCAGGCCACATATCTCCCTGTTGATCATACTCGCCAACTCTTCCAGAACGTCCGGGAGGCTCTGAGAAAACAGGAGACCTTCCGGACTCCAGAAGAGTTTCTCTGCGGTGGTGCTGGGACGTTGTCCTCAGACTGCTTCAGAACACATACGGACAGCCCCTCTATTCTGACATTTTTTTTCGGCGGCTTCTGTTTTCCTGATCCTCAATCATGAGGTAAGCGTTGTTTAGCGAGTTAAGATGGGCTTCAAATGATTGCGCTAGTGCCGCGCTGTGCGTTGTGACGAGGCCCTGGTTGCTTTCCAATTTATCCACTTATGTCCAAGAGCCCTCATGTCTTGCCTTAAGTCCCTTATTTCCTGGATCAACGGGGCCATGGCTTGGGACAGGGTTGCTTTGAAAAAAGCTTTTGTAAGTGCGCCAGTATCCTCCGTCTGTGTAGCTTCTCCCAGGTCCTGTGTGCAATCTCCGTCTTCCTCCTCTTCTCCTTCAGAGTCACGCCCATATGTCTGAAGCGCCATCTTGTCCGAGCGCCATGCATGTCCCCCCCAAAAGCAATCTATTAAAAAAAACTATTTTAATTTTTTTTATATTACCGTAAATGGCAAAAGAGAAAACATGAAAAAAACTTGCATAATAAAGGTATTATGCCAAATTTATAAAAATTTAAAAAAAAGTCGCAATTGCTTTTTGCCAGTTCTTCAAAATTGTGACACTGAAAAAAGATAGAACATGCACAAATTATACCTCACCACATCAACGCTGTGAAAATCCGTTCCAGAGTCCTCCCATAAACTTCTCAGGTATGAAGTAGTAACCCCGCCTGAGGGAAAACCCAATGACCTTGCAGCGGTAACGTGTGGTCCTCCCAAATGTTGTTCCAGCTCTCCCGCTGATCATAAGCTTCACGTGGATGTCTGTGCACCTCAGATCTGAATGGCAGTGTTAAATTTATCGGAAGCAAAACCTATAAAAAAAAAAAGGATTGCAACCTAGTGTAACACCGGAGGCCACCTTGTAAAACAAGCGCTAGACGGGAGGATAGGCAGCACGCCACGCAGACTCCTGATCTTGGGTTTCGCCATGTAGGCGTCTTCTGGAGTACGTGGGCGTGCAGCAAATTAAGGGTTTAAATAGCTGCCAATCAAACTACAATAAAAAAAACAATAAAACATATTGCCACATATTTCTAACATATTAACTCCTATTTAAAAAAACAAAAACCTATACTTAAAGGGGTTGTTCCACTTTAGCAAATTGTAGCTATCATGTAGACAAAGTCCAGGCCTCTTGCACACGAACGTGTGCGCCCCGTGGCAGTGCTGCGGGCCGCAATGCACGAACACCCACCGTGGGGCAGCCGCAGCGAATCGCGGACCCATTCCGTTCCGTGCTTCCGATCCACATCTCCCTGGATTTGCGGACCCATTGAAGTGAATGGGTCCGTATCCGTGATGCGGAATGCACACAGAATGGTGCCAGTGTATTGCGGATCCGCAAATGCGGTCCGCAATACGGCCACGGAGCGCACAAGTTCGTGTGCAATAAGCCTTAAAGGGGTTTTCCGAGATCTTTTTACTGATGACCTATGCTCTGGATAGGTCATCAGTATCTGATCGGTGGGGGTCCGACAGCTGGGACCCCCGCTGATCAGCTGTTTGAGAAGGCAGTGGAGCTTGCAGTTGCTCCGTGACTACCTTGCAGCTTTCTCTAGACTATATGACGTTGCGTTCATCGGTCACATAGCCTAGGCACAGCGCTGCCCCATCGATGTGAACGGGGCAGAGCTGCGATACCAATCAAAGCCGCTATCAAATGGACGGCGCTGTGCTTGGTGAGCAGGGAGGAGGCTACTGCACTACTGAGAGCGTTGGTGCCTTCTCAAACAGCTGATCGGCAGTGGTCCCGGGTGTCCGACCCCCCACCGATCAGATATTGATGACCTATTGGAGGACAGGTCATCGGTAAAAATGTCTCGGAAAACCCTTTTTAATACTAGGGTTGTTGCGATACCAAAATTTTGATTCGATTTCCATACCATAAAAAATGATTGCGATAATCGATACCATTCTGTTCCGGCGTTCACCGTTTTAATAGTTTGGACTTTTCGGATGTGGCGATGTGTCATATGTTTGTTTATTTATTGTTTATATATTTTATATATAAAATTGGGAAAGGGGGTGATTTATACTTAATATTATTTTTTTTTATTATTATTATTTTTATTTTATTTAATAACCATTTCCCCCTTAGGGGCTAGAATCTGGGATCTTTTCATCCCTTGTCCTATTCACACTAATAGAGCTCTATCAGGGTGAATAGGATTTCACACTCTCCCTGCTGCCCTGGGGTTTATGCACACAGCAGCAGGGAGATTACCATGGAAGGCTACAGTAGAGTCCTGGCTGCCATGGTAACTGATTGGAACCCCAGGATTACGTTTCAGCTTGACTTCTGCCCAGCCAGCCGCCCCCCAACCGCCGTTTTGAAGTGCCGCCCAGCTCATCAATATTCTCTTCGCTGGGCGGCTTCTGCTGTCCCCGATGTCTTTGAGAGCAGCGCTCTGAAGCGTGCCCGGCGCAGGCACAGAACGCAGAGGCTGAAGCGGCCTCTAAGAAGCAGAGGGGACGCAGGCGCGGTGTGATCCCGGCCAGTGAGGGTGCCGGGCGCATGCGCTGAAGATGAAATGGGGTCCGATGCCCATAGCTTTGTATTGGGCATGCGCCGGATCTCGTAACGTCGGGGACAGCAGAAGCCGCCCAGCGAAGTGAATATTGATGAGCTGGGAGGCGCTTCAAAATGGCGGTTGGGGGCGGCTGGCTAGACGCAAGTGAAGCTGAAACGCCGCCCCTTGGGCAGAAAGAAGACGATTCTATCAGGTTATAAAACATCAGTTTACTGTATTTATAAGGTGGACAGGGGGTATACTTATACGATTTTAATACACATTAGAAGACCTGTGCAGATATATATAATATCTATATATCTATATCGCTAAATATGCTTATTGGGCCTGTCAGTGTCCCTTTAAGAGTCTATTCACACGTCCGCAGAATGAGTCGGCATCTGTTCCGCAAATTGCAGAACAAGTGTGGACCCATTCATTCTCTATGGGGTAGGAATGGATGCGGACAGCATTTCCGGAGCGCACCCCGATCTTCCGGTCCGCGGCTCTGGGAAAAAAATAGAACATGTCCTATTCTTGTCCGCAATTGCGGACAAGAATAGGCAGGTCTATGGGGGTGCCGACCGGGTGTATTGCGGATCCGCAATACACTACAGACGAGTGAATGGACCCAAATACAGGAGGTGGGTGCCAGCAGCAGATCAGCGGCACATGAGGGGTTAACTGCCACTGTTAGCAGCTCCCTGTCAGAGGCAGGGTGACGGCTATGTGTTTCTGCTGCTGGCACCTGCCTCCTGTATTAAAGGTTAACTATCATTGGCGGCGCAGTGCACCCGCCCCTCCTCCACCCCTCTCTCTTCTTATTGGCAGCAGTGGCACAGGGGCGAGGGAGAGAGTGACTGCTTCTCCCCTGTGCTGCTGAGGGAACATGGAGCACGCTGACAGCAGCGCGCTCCATGTTCTCTGATGCTAGGCTGCGCAGTAGGGCAGCCTAGTAACGATAAATGTCAAATCCCGGTATCGTATCGATACCGGGAAAAAAGTATCGATTGGGTATCGATATTTTGATACCCGCAACAACCCTATTTAATACAAGGCTCTTACTAATGTATTGTGATTGTCCATATTACCTTTTTTAATGGCTTCATTCATATTTTCATCGCATTATACGCTGCTCAGGGTTACGGCCACTGCTGCAGAGCAGATACGAGGTGCCTATGTGCGCTCCCAAGTGCCTTGTATTAACTTTCTCTACATGATAAATGCCATTTGCTGAAGTCAGACAACCCCTTTAATACATATCTGCATCTCACTAACGCAAGGAAATACGCGAAAATGTATGTCCTAATCCACGAAAAACACATGGGCCCAGATTTACTAAAGTATCTGCTCCAATAATCTGTCTAAAAAGTGCAATTTGACGCATCTAGGGCTCGCACATTAGTAAATCTGGGCCGTGATTCTTTCCAACCAGTCATAAAATCTAGAAGTGATAAACATACTAACCCCGATTAATATCCTGTCCCTCAAGCTCATTTATGTGTCCGCTATATTCTAAGTCTGGGCCTTGGCCTGTTTTTCACTCTCCGGCGCAGCCTGTGTATTGTCCTCGGAGTCTGGCGTTAGCATATTTAGAGTCTACTTTAAGAGCGGTTCCTGCTGCATACTAGAACAATATGGCTAGTATTACAGCTCCCAAAGTCGCCCACGTTTTCTAGGCTCCTGAATAGCAGGCTTGCCTTGTTTAATCGTCCCCCTCTACTGTTTGGCCGGGGTGTGTGGCTGCCCCTGGGGCCCTTGCAGTAGTCATGGTCTCATCCCCTGGTGCTGCCATAATTTGGTCTACAGCACCATCTGCTGGACAGAGGGCAAAATGCACAGGTTTTGGATTATTTGTGAGGGTCTGAACTTTGTCCTGTAGCTGCAAACTTTCTCCTGGGGTTTTTGGCTGTTTTTGGGATGTCAGTTTGACTAGAAATGGCCTGAGTTGCCTGACGATCAGAACTTTCTCAGTCATGAACGGTTCTGGTTGCTAAAGACCTGTCCCTTGCATACACTGGACGAAGTTCACACTGGTGTCAGTGACGTCCTGTATACTTATAGTGATCATGGGTCCTTCAAGTTGCGCTGTACTTTGGGTTGAACGCAGCTTTGTTTGAGGAACCATATTGGTGTGTCCATATTTGTAGGCCTTCAACTGGGTCTGAGACGGGTGAATATTTTCCAGGCGATCACGTGGGCACCGCTGATCCTTTTTGTGTAAGTTTGTACCTTGTGCTTTCACGTTCTCATGAGGATGGTCCCATATAGGGTAGCCATCCGGCCGGTAGTCCACCTGCCCAGCTCTTGCTTTCATCAAAAAGTCAATTCCTTTTTTTTTTTTTATAAAAAAAATTTAGAAAAGTTTTCACCGGCAACAATTTCTGATATTTTTCATACACACATAGATGATTTGAT
This sequence comes from Bufo bufo, assembly GCF_905171765.1. NCBI lineage: Eukaryota > Metazoa > Chordata > Amphibia > Anura > Bufonidae > Bufo > Bufo bufo. The sequence goes on along the minus strand of NC_053389.1, from coordinate 51,210,593 downwards.
ATTTTCAGTTTTGACAAAAATTGCTATGTGTGAACTAGACACAGTTAAAAGCAGGAGTTGTTGAAGGACCTGCACAATATGGTCACATGACCATACCTAATCAGGTCCTCAAGCTAAAAGGCTTCAAGTGTTCTGTCTGTAAGCTATGTGTGACTTCTGGGGCCTGCATTTATTTTGGATTCTGATCTGGGATTTGTATTTATTTAGGGGTCTTTTCTGGAATTTGGCTCCAAATAGAGTCTCCGGTCAAGTCCGAATTTAGGCCTGTTATTTTAGGATGTGACAAAAGGGTCATATGCGCTCCAAGTGAATGCACAGGGTCACACATTCTGTGTGAAACCACACCAGCTTCTCTTAACCTGGCCCGGAGTCTAACCTAGCCTGGAGAGATGAGTAACCACGGGACCCCTGGTATGTAACATTAAAGGCTAGCTACACCTTCAGAGGCAAAGGTGTACATAGCCTTTAACCGCAAGAATCTTAATCATAACCATTTTACTGCCTTAGACCACCATGGGTACTGTAATTATCCCTTTTTCACTGCTGTAGACCCCTAGGAATACATCTATTAACATTAGAAAAATGTAATGAAATACCAGGATCGGCTCAGCCAGTTGGACAATTAGTGGTAGCATAAGGTATGATTTCTATAAAAATTTTATCTGATAATACTATGTTTTCTCAATACCCACTTATAGGAGTTGTCAAGACTCAAGGGCTCAGGGGCCTAATTTCAGTTATCTATTCACATCTACTGCACACAAAAACACTTGCTACTCCCTTGGCAGTAATAGAAAAATGGAAAAGACCCACACTCAGAGGATTCAATAGCAGATTTAGGGCTCATGCACACTACCATATTTTCTTTCCGTGTCCGTTCCGTTTTTTTGTTTTTTTTTGCGGACTGTATGCAGAAGCATTCATTTCAATGGGTCTGCAAAAAAAAAAAAACGGAAGGTACTCCGTGTGCATTCCGTTTCTGTATTTCCGTACCGCAAAAAAAATAGAACATGTCCTATTATTGTCCGCATTATGGACAAGGATAGGACTGTTCTATTAGGGGCCAGCTGTTCCGTTCCGCATAATATGGAATGCACACGGACGTCATCCGTATTTTTTTCGGACCGCAAAATGCATACGGTCGTGTGCATGAGCCCTTATTGGAATCTCATCTCAAAGTATCACCAGCAGTCAACAATAAATTAATCCAGCTCTATTATCATTCATCAGACATATCTCACACCAATCAGATTATGTAGAATGGGTAAGACCTAGTCCGCAGCTTGTCCACGGTGTGGGGACTTGGAGGCGGATTTCTGGCATATGATATGGGAATGTAGACCAATTGCCACTTTCTGGAGGGGGGTAGCGGATTTTCTCAAGTCTGCTGCCCATTCCAGTTGCATGCGTCCCTGAACTGTCATCTTGGATTGATGGAGAAGACCTCTGGGACCATTATATGGCCACTCTCCTGCGGGAATCACTGTTCCTGGCGCGCAAATGTGTGGTCTTGCGGTGGTACAGTCCTAACGTGCCAACCTTAAAGGGGTTGTCAGAGTTAGGGAAAAAAAAAATATAGCACTGTAAATCTGATGGGCAGCAATATATAACGAAGCTAAGCAAGTTTTAGGTAAAATTTTTTTTTATATTTCCTCATTTACCTGGTTCTCTTCTGGCCCTTTGTTTACCTGCAATTCCAACCATCTCTGCCCCTCCTGCAGCGTACTCAAGTTAGGTTTAGAAATGTTCCTGGGTGTTGTAGTGCAATAGACACTAACCTGAGACGGCTGACTCTCTGCAAGGGAAGGTGATGATGAGAAATGTTTGTGACGCCAGTGCCAATTAAACGGTGGCACGCCGTTTGCTGATAGCAGGAATAACTGAGGAACCACGTGATGTTAAAGCAGAACTCAAACTTTAGTAGTCATCATATAGGGACATTAACGGAAACGCAGTTCCTTTGCAGACAGTTGATTTTCAATACAGTTGATGCAGGCAATATATGTATAGCAAGGTGACTTCAGAGTGTTAAACACAGGACTTGCAGTACAGGCAGCTTGCACTCTATTCCTGACTGATCCTGGAACATAGAAAATCTTCTCCAAGGCCCAATACCCTAGCTCTGGCGTATATCCTTGGTTTTATCTTTATCAAGTACCTCCTCTGTTGTCTTGAGTACCTCTTGCTTTTCTTGACTTGCATCTGTCTCTTTCTCAGCTTCCTCAGGCTCTTTAACTGAGGTGTTCCTGCTTCTGCATAGGTGAACTCAGGAGGGGAACCTTCTCTTTGAATCTGGAACCCGGTTACAGGGACTGCAATACCCTCTCCTGGTCTGCAGGCTTCCGGCCTGGACTTGACTCTGACATAGTCTAAACTCCAACTGCTGTAGACTGACTTTAGACTAGACTGACTTTAGACTGACTCTCCTTTCCCTGACTGGGCCTTATATAAACTAGGGCTCCCTAGCTCCCTCTAGTGACTAAGAGCTGGAATGACACCCCTAGCAGGCCTGTACATGCAAGTTTCACAGTAACAGGGAAATACATAGCATTACATTAAATTTTATAAAGACAACTTATACCAACTTCCCCATAGATAAGGGGGGACGACAGCACACAATTGACCCTTCTGTAGTGACGGGCATTACAGTTCCCGTACACTACATACCCCACTGCTTTAAGCTGAGTACGACCTCGTACTCCATCAGGGCTCGCCCAACTGGAATCTCTACCTGAAACAGAAAAAGAGACATGCAGGCATACATATATGTCATTCATCTGCATTTACATTCATATCAGGTCCAATTGGCAAAAGTGAAGTGTGGTGACAAGGGGCGTCGTTCTCTTCTTCTCAGGATAGTGAATGGAACTGGGGCGCTGACCTGGCACAGCGTAACATTATAACCAGGATAGTCCATGACAATGAATAAGTCCATAATAGAACAGCAAAATAGATAAAACAGTATAAAAGTTCTTGGAGGCTCAAAGAACAAACATGAGTCCGTACCCAGGTTATTTTCCTATTAAATCACAGAGGCTCTCGTGCGGTGGAGTCAATCTCTGGGCACATTTCCTTTTAAAAAGAGTAAGAATCTCAGAGGCTCAGGTTCTTTTGAGTCTGTCTCCGGGCACGGTTCCTTAGTATCAAGTTGCACAATATAAAACAAGTGCTGTAATACCCCTGATCAACCTGAAAAGGGGGGTAAGGGTAAAAGGTGCAACAGAGGAACAGGCACAACTTGGCGTGGGATAGCAAAAGCAGGCAGGCGGTCCTGGAAACAAACTTGGCTTTGTTGACCTTGTGATTTCAGTGGTTAACACCTACCACTGAGCCGTGGATGAACTGGCAGCAGCAACAAAGAACCAGAAAACATAGGACTCCTGTCCTGGAAGGGTTAAGCTTTCAACATCATCATTTCTAACAAAATAAATCAAAGGCCTAGCAGGCTGATTCACAGTGGCATGTCATAATTACCCGGCTCTGCTGGCAAGTACGGCCTGTAGTAGTCCTCTACAGGAGGATGTGCCCACATCACAGTGTTAGGGGGCAGCTGCAAAGTGAAGGGACCCCTAATAGGTATTGGCCCCATGGGCCTAGGGGTAAACCCTCGGGTGGACCGTACCGGTCCCGGCATACTGATTGTGGGTGGTGCTGCACAAGCGGTCCGGTGGGCTCTGTGCAGCAGTTCACAGCAATAGCGGGTCCTCTTTGGGGCCGCAACGGAGCGGTGGTGACAGAAGGTGGTCTACGGGTGGTGACAGGCACCCTTACCTCGTCCTTCTTTGGCGGCGTCCGGATCCTGGCGGTCGCGATCTTGCGCAGCTCCCGCAACTTCTCTTCCAGCCGGACAATCTGGTGACCGATGCTCTCCGTGTCGGAGTCGCTGTCATCTGCTGGCGCCGCCGGTACAGTCAACGATGGCTCGGACGCGGCCTCTGCAGATTCCGGTGGCGCATCGGGTCTCCTACCCTTCCGGATATTCTCCAAGGTAACTCGAAGTCCTTTTAAATTCTCCATGTCTTGTACGGTCTTCTCCCGACGAGGCAGCTCGGGGGAAGGATAGGGGCTCACCCATTTTTCCAACACGGTTGGCTGCCAGAAGACATTAGACCTAATGAAGGAGCCCCGCTCTTGGAAGGCGTGATGGGCCGGCTCTGGAGAGCGTTCAGGTTCCCGCTCGCAGCCAGAGTAGTCTTCTTCTGCCTCCCAGTCCTCAGGTTCTCGCTTGGGACGGGTCACGGCAGTTGCATAAGGGCCTCTCAGGCTCTCGGCAAGGGTGAACTCCACTTCCTCTCCCTCGCGGAGGCTGTGCTGGTAGGAAGGGAGGTAGTCTCTCTTGACAGATCTTCTGTTAACATACAAGTCTCTGCCAGTTAGATAATCTTGGATGAACCCGTAGCCACGGGTTTTGTCAAAGGACACCACCAACCCCTTTCTCTTTTCCAGGCGGGGTTGGGTGCTGGTGTGTCGTTCATGGATAGTCTTGGTCAATTCCTCATAATAGATTTTAGCCTTTGTATTCCGCTTTATAGCGGCCTCCCGGATCTCTGCCATTAGTGAAGACCACTTGAAAGAGGGCTGAAAGAAGTCTCTCCAGGAGCCATAGCAGGGCTCTGGTTCTTTCTCCCGTGGCGGGCAGGCGGGTTTCTCCGGTCCCGGAGAGTAGGCCGGTGGAGCCTCCTCTGGCTCTACACCAATATCAGTCATCTTTGGTATTTCAGGCGCGGAAGTTGCAGCAAAGCGGTGCTCACTCTCCAACATGCTCGATCCTTCTCTGGAGAGCAATAGCGTGGCGCCAATAAGATCAGCCAGCTCCTCCCATTGCACTGGGAGGCCGCCCCCCAGGTATTCCAGTATATGGAAGGCGGAGTCCATGCTGGCCGACATGCAAATGTCCAGATAAGCAGTGGCGCCTGACCTTGAACTCCTTCCCGCAACTTCCTCAAAAAGGCGCCAATTTTTCCCTCCTTTTCGGGATGAAGATGACGCAGCAGCTATTTCAGTAGCCTCAGCGGCCATCTTTGGTAGAAGCGCCGTCTATTCACTGACAGCAAGCAGGATGATGAAAAGTCCACAAAACCACACTCCGATGTGGCGATTTCCTTCCTCTTGATAGCGCAACACTGCACAGCGCTTTTTAGAGGTTTTAGGCACACTTTGGGTATGTTTTTCAGTCCACAAAGTCCACTTTAATAAAACAGGCAATTTGTCACTTTGGTCACAGGGCAACTGTATAAGGCACAAAGTTCACGCTTCTTGCACTAGAAAGCGTGCGTATCCTGTTCGTGACGCCAAAAGAGAGGTGCAGCGTACTCAAGTTAGGTGTAGAAATGTTCCTGGATGTTGTAGTGCAATAGTGACACTAACCTGAGACAGCTGACTCTCTGCAAGGGCAGGTGATGATGAGAAATGTTCGTGACGCCAGTGCCAATTAAACGGTGGCACGCCGTTTGCTGATAGCAGGAATAATTGAGGAACCACGTGATGTTAAAGCAGAACTCAAACTTTAGTAGTCATCATATAGGGACATTAACGGAAGCGCAGTTCCTTTGCAGACAGTTGATTTTCAATACAGTTGATGCAGGCAATATATGTATAGCAAGGTGACTTCAGAGTGTTAAACACAGGACTTGCAGTACAGGCAGCTTGCACTCTATTCCTGACTGATCCTGGAACATAGAAAATCTTCTCCAAGGCCCAATACCCTAGCTCTGGCGTATATCCTTGGTTTTATCTTTATCAAGTACCTCCTCTGTTGTCTTTAGTACCTCTTGCTTTTCTTGACTTGCATCTGTCTCTTTCTCAGCTTCCTCAGGCTCTTTAACTGAGGTGTTCCTGCTTCTGCATAGGTGAACTCAGGAGGGGAACCTTCTCTTTGAATCTGGAACCCGGTTACAGGGACTGCAATACCCTCTCCTGGTCTGCAGGCTTCCGGCCTGGACTTGACTCTGACATAGTCTAAACTCCAACTGCTGTAGACTGACTTTAGACTAGACTGACTTTAGACTGACTCTCCTTTCCCTGACTGGGCCTTATATAAACTAGGGCTCCCTAGCTCCCTCTAGTGACTAAGAGCTGGAATGACACCCCTAGCAGGCCTGTACATGCACATTTTACAGCAACAGGGAAATACATAGCATTACATTAAATTTTATAAAGACAACTTATACCAACTTCCCCATAGATGAGGGGGGACGACAGCACACAAGTGACCGTTCTGTAGTGACGGGCATTACAGTCCCCGTACACTACACTCCCACTGCTCTGCAAAGGGAGGGAATATAAGTGCTGCCCTAAGTGACATGTCTGCCTTCTGGGAGATTCAGCAGTATGTTGTATGTGTAGGACTACAGGTCCCAGCTGTATAATGCCACTGCTGATACACACAGAATCTTCTCCCTCCCTGTTCTTGTGCAGAACTCCTAGTTTGTGAGCTCCTGTGCCTAGCATTTGCCGCCTCACTGCCTGCAGCTACTCAGTAAAGCCTTCAGCCCTGAGTCTGTGCTTCTGAAGGGGTTAATCTTTCCTGAAGTATCCAGTGGGAGGGAGACACAAGGCAGAGCAGGGGGGTGTGGCCGCCAGCCCAGTGCCTTCTCCTCTACAGACTCATATCTGATCTCTCAGTGCAGGCTTTGTGCATGAAACATCATCAGAGCAGGGAGAGAAGCTGACCTCACTGGTCATGTGACCCTTAGTGAAATCTGAGAAAGCAGCAACTGGAGATAAAGTAAGTGAATTGTAAAGTCCTTTCATTTGCCTAGTTAGAAACATACAAAGAACAAAAAAATAACTCTGACAACCCCTTTTAAGCATGTGGAAAACACAGATAAATCAGATTTTTCCTTATGTGGCCCTAGTATTTAAACATCGCAATCAACTCCAAAAATTCGATCGGGTCTGGAGCATATGGTGCAGCTTGCCTCATACCTTATATTCTGTTCCAAGAATGCGGAGGACCTTATCGTCTGCCCACAGCTCCTCTAACCATTCCTCTTAAGAGGCGATAATCACGAATGATGCCAGCTCAGATGGGATGATAGACCTTATGCAACAGCGCACTAGTTAGCAAATGATCATTGTACTGCAATTACTTTGACTATTGTATTCTTTAATGTGAAACTGTTTACAAATTGTCTGTTTTTTTTACCTGTACTAATAAGAGTTTAAATTTTTTTTTCATCTGAGATAGAATTGGTGATCACAGTAAAAGATAAAACACGGCATTTAGTGACAAATTTGGGCCCTCGCCTACAGCACCTACTAGTTAAAAAAATTAAATAAAAAATAGGCACAATTAGATGTCAAATAATGTCCTCGATATATCCACTATTGATGGACCAATGCTTTATTTAAAACACCAAATATCCTCCAGATGGCGCTGTTGGGTAATTCCTATATATTGATGTGTGTATACTGGGTGTTCTCAGTATCAATAGTGGTGGTAAATGGTAGATAAAAATCCCCAAAAGCGGTTACCGTAATTGGTGCATTAGATGCATGTATAATTGCAGCATCCCCACCTGGCACTGATTTCATTTCCCAGATGTCTACTAGTGATGAGCGAGCATGCTCTGCCGAATACTTGTTCGGCTCGAGCATCGCTATGCTTGGCACATGGCGGTACTCGGCCGAGTACCACATGTGCTCGAGCGGCATGCTCGAGTCTCCTCCCCGCACGTTTCGCGGCTGCTAAGCAGCCAATAAACATGCAGGTAAGTACTGCCATCACTGTAATGCCAGTAGCCATGTTGGCTTCTGGCATTACAGTGATTGGCTGGCCGGAACGCGTCATCGGGTGATATATAGAACCTGATGACGCGGGTTTGGCTCATTGCGAGCCAGGGAGAGCTGCGCTTAGGAAGGGAAAGATAGTGTAGGGAGTTTGAAACGTTATTCACTTGAATAAAATACGATCACAAAGACCCAAAAGTCCTTTTAAGGACTATTGTGTGTGGTGGCAGCAATTTGTACTCATATTTTTTTGGACATACTTTGCAAAATAGCGATTCTTTTTCTACACTCACCTAAAGAATTATTAGGAACACCTGTTCTATTTCTCATTAATGCAATTATCTAGCCAACCAATCACATGGCAGTTGCTTCAATGCATTTAGGGGGGTGGTCCTGGTCCAGACAATCTCCTGAACTCCAAACTGAATGTCAGAATGGGAAAGAAAGGTGATTTAAGCAATTTTGAGCGTGGCATGGTTGTTGGTGCCAGATGGGCCGGTCTGAGTATTTCACAATCTGCTCAGTTACTGGGATTTTCACGCACAACCATTTCTAGGGTTTACAAAGAATGGTGTGAAAAGGGAAAAACATCCAGTATGCGGCAGTCCTGTGGGCAAAAATGCCTTGTGGATGCTAGAGGTCAGAGGAGAATGGGCTGACTGATTCAAGCGGATAGAAGAGCAACGTTGACTGAAATAACCACTCGTTACAACCGAGGTATGCAGCAAAGCATTTGTAAAGCCACAACACGCACAACCTTGAGGCGGATGGGCTACAACAGCAGAAGACCCCACCGGGTACCACTCATCTCCACTACAAATAGGAAAAAGAGGCTACAATTTGCACGAGCTCACCAAAATTGGACTGTTGAAGACTGGAAAAATGTTGCCTGGTCTGATGAGTCTCGATTTCTGTTGAGACATTCAAATGGTAGAGTCCGAATTTGGCGTAAACAGAATGAGAACATGTATCCGTCCTCTGATGGCTACTTCCAGCAGGATAATGCACCATGTCACAAAGCTCGAATCATTTCAAATTGGTTTCTTGAACATGACAATGAGTTCACTGTACTAAAATGGCCCCCACAGTCACCAGATCTCAACCCAATAGAGCATCTTTGGGATGTGGTGGAACGGGAGCTTCGTGCCGTGGATGTGCATCCCTCAAATCTCCATCTGCAAGATGCTATCATATGGGCCAACATTTCTAAAGAATGCTATCAGCACCTTGTTGAATCAATGCCACGTAGAATTAAGGCAGTTCTGAAGGCAAAAGGGGGTCCAACACCGTATTAGTATGGTGTTCCTAATAATTCTTTAGGTGAGTGAATATAGAAGGTGTCTGCGGTGACTTGTGACATCTGTGAAATACCTTCTGTGTGTCAGGGACAGAGATAGGAAGAATATTAGTGAAAACAATACCTTTTTTTTTTTTCCCCTATAAACTATCCACATTTTTGCTGTTCCAAGTTTTTGCTGTTCCAAGTTTTGGAAGATGGTGAAGAAATACATAGCAGACCATGTCAGCGTCCTCAATGATCCCTCAGTGCCTTACAACTACTGGGTGTCCAAGCTGGACACGTGGCACGAACTTGCGCTCTACGCCTTGGAGGTGCTGGCCTGCGATGCCGCCAGCGTTTTGTCTGAGTGGGTATTTAGTGCTGCTGGGGGCATTATAACAGATAAGTGTATCCGCTTGTCCACTGGCAATGCTGACAGGTTGACTCAGATAAAAATGAACAAGGCCTGGATTCCCCCTGACTTCTCTACTCCACTAGAGGACAGCTGAGCTGATGATGAACATAAAGGCAATTTCACTCTATCATTTATAATGTACTCAATCTACTGTAGTGTATTCCCATGCACCTTTTCCACCACAAGAAAATAGTATATGGTTGAATCTTGTTTTCTCGTCCTCCTCCTCCTCATCCAGATTGTCTATATTCCCTCCACTCAAATTTTTTTAATAGGGTCAGATCAGCATCAGGCCCTCGCCCCAATGTTTTAGACGGTCAGCTCAGCAGCAGGCCCGCACCTAAAATCTTTTACTTGGTCAGCTCACCTGCAGGCCCACAACTCAATGTGAATGAGGCCCTCCTTTATGTGATATGTGGTTAAGGCTGAAGCTCAGCCTGCGTTTGTGGGAGGGGCGAAGGAGGCCTATATAGCACCGCCCCGCTTTAAATCATGGACGCCGTGCTCTTACGCGACGTCCCTTCTGCTTCCGGGTCTCCTGCGCACGCCGCCGCTCGCCCGACCTTGCTGCCGCCTGAACTTCACTGCTGCCTGAAATCGCACTGACTCCTAATTCGCCCATCCGGTAAGCTCACGGCGCCTTGAGCTGCTCCCCGTTCTGGGAGCCTCGGCGCCCGTTCATCCAGTGTATTTGCCGTCCTCTTGCGATACTGGGCCCCGCCGGCCGCGTGTTCCGGCTAGCTCAGATTCTTTCCCAGCAGGTCGCCAGCACAGACGATTGTTGCATAATGTTAATCTAACACAAATCACAGCCAGCACACATCTTAGTACTTCTCTTTATAAACAGAGACTTGGCAGTCATTGCAAATACCCAGTAGCAGCCCCAGCCCCCCCAAAAAAGGGACCCCTCCAAAGGGTCCATCATGTAACACATGGACCACCATTCATTTCATTGACCATTTTGTACCAGTTCACGCATAATTGAGCTTAACGTGTTACACATACCAGGTACGCACACAATTCCCTTGCCATCACCTCGCAGCTCCATTCCATCCACCTCTACATTCAGAGCGCCGTCTCAACTTTGCCGCACGCTCACGTTCATGAGGAGTTGCCTGACACGCATCAGGCACATGTTAGGTTCCATTTTGACACGCATCAGAATTTAAAAAAATAAAAAATCTGATACGCATCAGGTTCGTCTGGTCCCGTATCTGTCACGCAACAGATTCCGGTCATTGTTATTTTCCTGACACGCATCAGGTTCGTCTGGTCCCGTATCTGTCACGCAACAGATTCCGGTCATTGTTATTTTCCTGACACACATCAGGTTCGTCTGGTCCCGTATCTGTCACACGGCATGTATCTGCCACGCAGCAGATTCATGTCATTTTCAAGGTTTTAAACGCATCAGGTTCATCTGCCACCCTGACACGCACCAGGCACATGATTGTTTTAACAGGCTCTTTTCTGTCTGTTTCACGGTCCTGCCACGCAGCAGGCATATCGGGTCGTCTGACACGCATCAGGCATGTTCAGTTGGTTCTTTGATTGTTTTGCCCAGATGCGCATCAGGCACAACCTGCCACTGGCCACGCAGCCAGCACACGTGTTCTTGTTCACCTGCCATGCATAGGTCTTTCAATTCTGACTCCAGGCCACGCTCTTTCACCTCACATGTATCAGGCATGGTTCGGTTTCTCTACATCCAGGCTTCCAGCTCCCTGATCTACGTCAGGTTCCACGTTGTCTCCAGCATCGCTCAAACCGCACTCCATGTTTTCCAGGGTCATCCAAGAGGTCTGTCTGGTTCGGTTTCCTTTAGGTGGTTTCCTCCAGGTATCAGTTTTAGGTCCTTGGTCATCCAGATCATTCCAGTTCTGCGGTATCATACGCCTAATCCAGGTAAGTTTCGATGTTTCACTATTTCGTCCTTCAAGATCCTGCAGGAATCATGTATGTCGCCTTTTTCTTAGGTAATCTAGGCCAGCTCGTCAGGTGGGTCCGCCTCTTACCCCTCTTCTTGGTGGCGGCTTTTTTCTGTCACACTTCGGTGTTGTATTCAGATGGTTCCGCAGGTTCACTCAAGGGAATCAGGTGGCTCTACCACCCTCCTCGCTTCCTTTTTTCATTTTCAATCATTTGTTTCACAGCACAATGTCCCACGCTTCTGATATCGCCGAGACTCGCTCCATTCCGGAATCGCCCGGCTCGGCCCATGGAAGCAATCTTTCCTTCAGGCAGTGGAACATTCCAAAGCTAATGACCGAACTAACTAGGAGAGGCATCCGCTATCCTGCCTCGGCTCGCAAAGCAGATTTGTATAGGTTGCTAGCTGCTGAGCCTATCTTAGCTGCGGAAGAAAGTGTCCCCGTCTACAATCCAGACATCGCTGGCTCAGCTTCACTCAACCATTAACACTCTTGCTAGTTCAGTGTCTGACATCCAGACCAGGTTGCCAGGCCGTCAATACCGGACATACCTACCTCTCCGGTTCCAGGCCCCTCCACCACTCATGCCCCAACCCCAGGTAGGCCTCCCAGCTCCTTTACCATTGCCCCGTCACACTTCGTTCCTGACAACATCCGGAAGGCTATTTTGGCAGGTAAAGACATAAACCTGGCTTCTATCCTCATTTCCACTCACGACTCACAAAAAACAAGACCATTGCATGTGGAGACGTGTCAGTGGTTCTTAAGTCCAAAGATGCCCGCATGCACAAAAAACTCTCCATTCCGGAATTTGTGCTGGCCTTCAGCTTATTCCGGGATATTCTATGCTCGGCCCAACCCCATCGTAGGGAGGAACTAGACACCTACCTGTACAGGGTTACTGATTTGGGTCACAAGTATGGAGGTCATGCTTTTTATGACTATCATCGCTCGTTGTCTGCCAAAGCCGCTGCTGCTCTGTTCCAATTCCAGCACATCACGGATTGGTCCATACTAGACATGGAGCTGTTCTGCAGGCATTTTGCGGGTCTTAAAGCGCCCACCTGTGCCACCTGTCAATCCATCTCGCATTCTTCCGACTGGTGTCCCAATTCAGGATCTCTGGCCCAAGGTAGACCCTCTGCCATTCCTTCCGGTTCCTCAAGTTCAGGGCAGAACGTTGACAAATGGGGCAGGCCCATAGTGTTTCTGGGCAGGAGTCAGGTCTGCAATAATTTCAATTGGTCAGACTGTTATTTTTCAAAATGCAAGGCCTTGCACGTCTGCTCCATTTGTTTCAGGGCCCATCCCCATGTCGTCTTGTCCGCAAAGATCGTCCAAAAATCTATGACTAGCTGGAGTGAATATCGATCTATTAGCTGCCCTCCTTCAGCATCATCACGACACCAGATTCGTGCAGTTTTTGATTTCTGGATTTTCACAGGGGTTCCACACAGGGCTAGTTTCCTCCCCGTAGACAACATGGGAAGGCTCCAATCTCCGTTCCGCCTTGGCAGATCCAGAGTCAGTGGACTCCCTCATCCAGTCCGAAATCGGCAAGGGTTTTCTTCTAGGTCCATTTACAGTCCCCCCCTTTGACATCTGGAGGGTCAACCCCATTGGTCTGGTCACAAGAAAGTTTTCAAATAAAAAAAGGCTGATATTTGACCTCTCTGCTCCTCATGCTTCCAGCATTCCTAGTTTAAATTCTCTAATTCCTTCAGAAGACTTTTCCATGCAATACTCTTCCTTGGATGAAGCCATTCGGTTGATTCTCCAGCTGGAACCAGGCGCTTGGCTTTCCAAGGCAGATATTGCCGACGCCTTTAAATTACTTCCAGTTTCACCTCAATTATGGAAGTTTTATGGCATCAAGTGGAGGGACCTGTACCATTTTTCAGACAGATTGACGTTTGGATCAAAAAGCAGCCCCTGGCTGTTTGATCAATTCGCCTAAGCTCTCCACTGGGTCTTGGTCAATCATGGCGGATGTTCCAGGGTCATTCACTACCTGGATGACTTCCTGCTGATCGAAACCTCAGATCAAGCACCCAATCAGCTCCAGGTTCTTCTTGACATATTTTCAAAACTAAATGTCCCGGTTGCCCCGGCAAAAGTTGAAGGTCCATCTTCAATCATAACCTTCCTGGGTATCATTTTGGACACTGGTAAGATGGAAGCCAGACTGCCGGACGACAAGCTAAAAAAAAAAATCGAAGATTCCATCAGGAAATCTGTCACAGCCAGGACGCTCGCCAAGGTCGAACTCCAGTCACTTCTGGGAATGCTAAACTTTGCCTCAAAGATCATGCCTCAGGGCCGAGCTTTCATTTCCAGATTGCTGCAACTTTTACCTGCTGCCTCGAATCAGGACGCCTTGATCCATCTCGATGCCGCTGCAACGGCCGATTTACACATGTGGCACCATTTCCTTTCAAACTGGAATGGCATCTCCCTCTTCGTCCCTTCTTGGGACCACAATTCACCCACAGTCTTTTCCGACGCAGCAGCTTCAAAAGGGTTTGCAGCCATTTTCAACAGCCACTGGTTCGCAGGTCCTTGGCCACTTCAGATTTCTTCAGTTCAGAGTTCCATCAAATCCTCTTCACTTCTAGAAATTTATCCCATTGTCGCAGCTGCCCAGATCTGGGGCGAGCTTTGGAGGAATAAGCCAGTCATCTTCGTCACAGACAATCAGGAAGTCGTAGAAATCCTCAGCAAAGGCCGTTCCTCTAATCCACAAATCATTCCTTTTGTCCGTAGACTAGTGTGTCTTGCTTTACAGTTCAATTTTAATTTCTCATGTAGGTTCATACAGGGTTCAGCAAACACAGCGGCCGATGCCCTCTCTCATTTCAACTTCCCTGTTTTCTTTCAGGTAATGCCAGATGCCGATCCATCAGGGGTCCCTCCACCCACCCTCGAGACACTGACGATGGACTAAGCAAGCATGTCAGAACTAGGGTGACCACATTTCCAAACTGCCATTCAGGGACACCCGCCCCGGCCCCCCCGCACCCATGTCCACTCCCCAAAAAATATGATTTTTGATACTTTTTAAAAAAAATTAAGTCACTTAGTGACAGCGGCATACTTTGTACTTACGCTGGCAAGTTCATTGCATCGAAGTTATGCTTGAGATTGCTATAAACATAACTGCCTGTGCATTGTTCAGTAATTTGTGATTGTGCCCTGCACACAATCACTGGCTACCTAAAACAGGTCATATTTTTAATGTGTTAGACATCTCTTAATCCCCTTTTATAGAGAGGGGGATCTGTGGATGACACTGCTATGGGGGGGATCTGTGGATGCCACATACCGTATATAGCATCTTATGCTATATGTGTCATCCCCAGATCCACCCCATGACAGTGTCATCCACAGATCTCCCTCCCTATAACAGTGTCATCCACAGATCTCCCTCCCTATAACAGTGTCATCCACAGATCTCCCTCCCTATAACAGTGTCATCCACAGATCTCCCTCCCTATAACAGTGTCATCCACAGATCTCCCTCCCCGCCTCTCACAGGAGTGTACATATATAAAAAAAGCATATTTCACATGAACACTTACAGTTACTTGGCTTGGCCCTTGGGGATCTCGGACGCCACTTCAACACTTTGGCCGGGGGCTCGGCGGAGCTGATGTTGTGTTTTATCCTAATGAGAAAGATTTCATAATAAGGATTTGGAGAAGGGGCAGAGGGATAGCAGAGCAGGGAGAGGCTGGTGCTGCTACTAGGGGGTCATACCATGGGGGAGTAATAAAACCCACCATAATGCCCCCCAGTAGAAAGAATTCTCTTTATAATGTGCAAAACATACCCCCTTGTAATGCCCCCAGTTGAGCTAATGTCCCCCATAATGTGCCAGTATAAAATACCCCTATATAGTGCCCCAGTAAATGGCTCCATAGTGCTCCTCTCCCCCCTTCCTGCTAGTGCCCCCCATAATGTACCAGTATAAAATGCCCCATATATCGTGCCCCAGTAGATGCCCTCAGTGTCCCCCATAATTTGCAAGTATAAAATACCCCTTCTTAGTGCCCCCCGTAGATGACTCCATAGTACTCCTGTCTCCCCTTCTCCATAGTACCCACCATAATGTGTCCCAGTATTAAAATGCTACTGTACAGAGCCCCCCATATAAAACACCCCTTCTTTGTGGCCTCAGTAGATGCCCCTATAGTGCCCACCAATAATGTGCCAGTAATAAGTGCCCTCAATAACGTGCCACTGCCAGTAACAAGAGCCCCCCAATGTGCCAGTAACAAGAGCCCCATCACGTGCCAGTAATAAGCCCCCCATCACGTGCCAGTAATAAGCCCCCCATCACGTGCCAGTAATAAGCCCCCCATCACGTGCCAGTAATAAGCCCCCCATCACGTGCCAGTAATAAGCCCCCCATCACGTGCCAGTAATAAGCCCCCCATCACGTGCCAGTAATAAGCCCCCCATCACGTGCCAGTAATAAGACCCCCATCACGTGCCAGTAATAAGCCCCCCATCACGTGCCAGTAATAAGCCCCCCATCACGTGCCAGTAATAAGCCCCCCATCACGTGCCAGTAATAAGCCCCCCATCACGTGCCAGTAATAAGCCCCCCATCACGTGCCAGTAATAAGCCCCCCATCACGTGCCAGTAATAAGCCCCCCATCACGTGCCAGTAATAAGCCCCCCATCACGTGCCAGTAATAAGCCCCCCATCACGTGCCAGTAATAAGCCCCCCATCACGTGCCAGTAATAAGCCCCCTCACGTGCCAGTAATAAGCCCCCCATTACGTGCCAGTAATAAGCCCCCCATTACGTGCCAGTAATAAGCCCCCCCATTACGTGCCAGTAATAAGCCCCCCCATTACGTGCCTGTAATAAGCCCCCCATCATCATGTGCCAGTATTAAGTCCCCCCATCATCATGTGCCAGTATTAAGTCCCCCCATCATCATGTGCCAGTATTAAGTCCCCCCATCATCATGTGCCAGTATTAAGTCCCCCCATCATCATGTGCCAGTATTAAGTCCCCCCATCATCATGTGCCAGTATTAAGCCCCCCCATCATCATGTGCCAGTATTAAGCCCCCCCATCATCATGTGCCAGTATTAAGCCCCCCCATCATGTGCCAGTAATAAGCCCCCCCATTGTAATAAGTCCCCCCATTGTAATAAGCCCCCCCAATGCCAGTAACACTATTGTAAAAAAAAAAAAACAACAAAAAAAAACACTTATACTTACCTCAGTGTCAGCGATGCGATGCAGACTCTTCCTGTGTCCCGCGCTGTAAAGCTCGGGCGGTGCGATGACGTCATCGCCCCGCCTTCGCCGGCCTCTGATAGGCTGCCGGCCTAGTGCCTGCAGCCTATCAGAGGAAGGGGAAGGAACACGCCTCTCCCTCCCCTGCACCTCCGCTGGCACAGGCAGATTACTAAGGAGATGAGCGCAATGGAAGCGCTCATCTCCCTGTGCCCGGCGGCGGCGGCGGCTCACTTGGGGGGGCATTTTAGTTGGGGGGGCACATGGGGGGGCACAGCATGATGTAGGGGGGGCCGTGGCCCCCCCCTGGCGACGCCACTGAAGTCTGGCAGGCAGTTGATTCCGGGACTCTCTATTGTCCCGGTTTGAAGGCTCCCGGGACACGGGACAAAAACGTAAATTACGGGACGATCCCGAGCAAACCGGGACACGTGGTCACCCTAGTCAGAACGGCTAAGTCACTCATCCATAATTCCTTGTCACTCAATACAGCCAGGAATTACAAAACGGGGTGGGAAACCTTCAGGCAATTCTCCCTCAGACATCCACAAGAACAATTGGACCAAACAACTTAAGTCATGGCATTCCTGGCTTATTGTCACACAGAACTTCACCTATCATTCAATACCATCAAGTTATACTTGGCAGGGGTACAACATTTTTTCACTTTAGATCATCCAGCCAGCCAGTCCATATTTTCTTCTCAAGCCATTAAATCCACTCTGAGAGGAATCCAAAAGAACAGCAATAAGCCAGAGTCCCGTAGGAAACCAGTCACCGGGGCAATGTTCAGGGCCTTTTCCACCTTTCTAGACAATGATCCTTTCGGGCCATACAAAAGCATAGTGATCAAAGCAGCCATGTACGTCTGTTTTTACGGGTTCTTGCGGCCCGGGGAATTCACCAGCTCTCCTGGACACGCAGGCCCCACCATAGATCAACTAGCCTGGCAGCAGACGCATTACACCCTATCACTCCACTCCACTAAAACCTCTCAGGTGGTACCACCAGTTAAAATCCGCTATTTCCAGACCTTCAATGACTGGTGCCCAGTTTCCGTGTTCAAACAGCTATTCGCCACCTCAAAAAATCCTACGCCATGCAGCCCTCTTTCCCCTTTTAATTCCAAACCTCTCACAGCATCACAGTTCGTTCACCACATCAGAATATTCGTTTCCGGACTAGGGTTCAATGCCATTTCGGGACATTCGTTTCGCATAGGGGTGGCATCCGCAGCGTCAAGTCATGGGGTCCCAGCGCATGTCATCCAAAAAATGGGCAGATGGCAATCTTCCTGTTTTGCGCATTACGTTCCAAACCCGCAGGTTGAAATTGCCAAAGCCTTTACCAGCTTAACTCTCTGAGTTCAGTAACTAGCCATTTCCTACCTGATTGATTTTTTTCCCCTCATTTAGCTCGCACACGGCCATGGCTTCCGGCACACCTCAGCCATTGATAGTTGACAGTCGAGTCCCTTTTCCTAACCTGGTTTGTCCACTCTGTTCCCACCGTAGCCAGGACCACAAGTGGTTAAGGCTGAAGCTCAGCCTGCGTTTGTGGGAGGGGCGAAGGAGGCCTATATAGCACCGCCCCGCTTTTCATCATGGACGCCGTGCTCTTACCCCTCCCACCCTTCCCCTCTTTACCTCTCTCACCATCAAGGCATGCCCCTCATTTAGCTCGCACACGGCCATGGCTTCCGGCACACCTCAGCCATTGATGGTTGACAGTCGAGTCACTTTTCCTAACCTGGTTTGTCCACTCTGTTCCCACCGTAGCCAGGACCACAAACAGATTGTATCGGAATGCCTCTTTGTAATTTTTGGCAGGACTTGCACTTTATATACAAGTAAATATACAGGAAAGAATGTTTTCGATAATTTTTTCCTATAAAATCGTTTTGTGTTTTTTTAAACTTTTGGTTTTGCGTAAAACCTTAATTAGATTGTGGGCCTGGTGATCAGTTTAAGGCCTTTTAAGCAGCATCAGCAGCAGCATGGTGATAAAAATGAGTGGCAAGGTGACATTGTGTGGAGATGGCAGCATGAGGAGGCCACATAGTGGATAAAAGACTATGGCCACCGATTGCTTAGAAAGATGCAGATGGAATCAATCTGTGGAGCTGTATGACTGTCATCTGCAGATTAATGCAGACCAGGGCTGTAGCTATAGGAGAAGCAGGGGAAGCTGCAGGTTGGGGCACTGACCCAAAAGGGGCCCATCCAGGAGGAGGACTAAAGGATTTGGTCAGGGCTCCCTCAACAGTATTACACAATGAAATTATATACAGTGACCGTATAGACAGCGTATAAAACTGATGGAACAGCAGCCGGCCCTGCTCTGAGAGAGCGATCTTTACTAGCCACAGGAATCAGGGCAGCATGAAAGCAAGGAGTCACTAAAAAAATTACTGTGGGATGCAGCCCCATTAAAAAATTTGCCGTGGGGCCCAGTCAATTCTAGCTACACCACTGATGCAGACCACAAAAGCAAATTGGGTTTATCGATTCCAAAACCTTAATTAAATTGTGGGCCTGGTGATCAGTTTAAGCCCTTTTTAAGCAGCAGCGTGATAAAAATGAGTGGCAAGGTGACATACTGTGGAGATGGCAGCATGAGGAGGCCACACAGTGGCACAATGACTGAGTCTGGATAAAAGACTAAGGCCACAGATTGCTTAGAAAGATGCAGATGGAAAAATCTGTAGAGCTGTATCATGGTCACCTGCAGATTAATGCAGCCATCAAATTTTAAGTTGGGTTTGTCGGTTCCACCTCGGCTCACCAGCAGGCCCGCACCTAAAATCTTTTACTGGTTCAGCTCACATGCAGGCCCGCGACTCGTGCTGCCTTGCTTTGAAGTAGTAGCCGTTTATCAGGCTCCCTCTCTGAAATCGAACTATGATTCCCCGTTATCGATGATCACCATGGTAGGCGCATAAAAGAACATCGAAAGTTGATAGAGAAAATTTCCAAATGGATCGTGGACGTCACAGGGACGTGCGATCAGGCAGAAGTTATCTAGAGTCAACAAAGCGGCAGCAGGGCCTCTCCTGTAGAACGTTTCCTCATCCAAAATACCGCAGTGACATTCCCTGTAATTTTTTATTACTCATTCCAATAACGGGGCATCTTAAGAGTCCTGTATTGTTATTTATCGTTACTACCTCCTCGAGTCGGGAGTGGGTAATTGCCGCGCCCCCTCCTGCCTTCCTTCGATTTTTCTGCTTTAATAACTTGACCCACCATCTCCACCCAATCAGATTTCAGCCATTGACCTCCCTTGGATGTGGTATCCATTTCTCAAGCTCCCTCTCTGGCATCGAACCCTTATTCCCCGTTACCCGTGATCACCATGGTAGGCGCAGAAAAGAACATCGAAAGTTGATAGGGCAGACCTCCAAATGGATCGTCGCCGTCACGGGGACGTGCAATCGCCCAGAGGTAATCGAGAGTCACCAATGCGGCAGCAGGCCCTCGCCCCTAAGGTTTTAGATGGTCAGATAAGCACGCCATTGCTCCAAATGTTTTTGAGGTTCACCACCAGGCCATCAATCATAATTTTTTAAGGGTGTGCATGATGCCGTCCTTTATGTGTAACAAAGGGTGTTTTGGAGTGCCGGTTCCTTGTAATTTTTGGCAGCCCTTTCACTGCCTCTTGCTTGTTATTTTATTGCATCACTTGCATTTTATATACAATTGAATATACAGGATGAATGTTTTTTAACAATTTTTCCTGTAAGATAGATATATATATTTTTTTTTTGGGGGGGGGGGGGGTGGGTTTGTGCGTATTTTTGTCAGTCTGTAAAAGTGGCGTACAACTCGGACAACATGGTTCCCAGCAGCGATCTGGGAGTCCAAGATACATCCAGACATCGCCCCCATGGTGTTCCCGATCCATTTCGGTGGGTGGTGTTTCTGTAACTTTCTGACCTTTTCCAATGGACCAGGCACCCTCCCCTCTTCAGAGCAGGGGGTGCCTGGTTGCCTCCCATTGACTTCCATTATAGTCGGGTGCTCGGCCGAGCACACGAACATAGCAATGCGTTCGGCCCGAACACCCGAATACTTTGGTGCTCAATCATCACTAATGTCTACAAAAAGATTTGAGTTTGATATGCAGATTTTTTCCCCCCCCCAAGGGTTTGAATGCTGATCTAGAAAATTTTTCATTCATTTAAATAGTTGGTTTGGGTCTGGACCCACATTGCGTTGATACTAGGCTGTTGGACCAATGTGCTCTAGGGGGGAGGGGGGATATCCTGAACAACTTCTTTCCAACTTTTATATTTCTGTTTGCGTCTTATACTTGGGTTGTCTGCCTGTCCTATTATCTAGTGTTGGTGATTCTATCCCTGGATATCTTTAAACATCTGGTGTATCTATTTACACTTAAAGGGGTTTTCTGATTTTGTTATATTGACTACCTATCCTCAGAGCCCCGACTCTGTTCACATTAGTGATTCAACGTATCCAATGTCTGTCCTTTTCAGTAGCATTATCTTATAGTTTATCGATATCCGATAGCATTAGATGTGTTTATTTGTGGATTAAGGGCTCAGTTCACATCATTAAGTTCATGTATTTAATATCTGTCTGATTATTCAATGAGTGATTCTATCCATACCAGATGAGAGCATTTAGTGTGTCCCATTTGTGGATTTGGCCTAAAAGGTATCTCAGCTTTGAAAAAAGGGTTTGCATAATGGCTGTGCTTCTTTGTACAATTATAACTGAAGAAATGTCTCTTTTGGGCTTCCCTAATGTCTTTTTTTCAGCTGCACCACTAGATGCATTTCTCTCAGAAGCAGGGGGCGTATCCCTTCTGTGGAATCTGCCAGCTCTGTACTGCTGTGACGTAATTTCCTACTATGTTTTGTTTTCTGCTCTGGAGCTCCCAGAACAGATAAGGAAGGGAAGATCACGGTTAGACACACAGGAGGCTCCAGTAATCGGCAGAAGCTGTGTAGAAGCAGTTCTTTTATCAGCCTCAGAATCTCAGCTAGCTCTGACACGCCCACATTTTGTCTGCTGTCTGTTTCTAAGAACGGATGTTGCCTGACAACAGGCAGTGGACAACAAATAAGGTGGAAGTGAGACCCCTAGTGGCCATGACTATACAGCTTATCAGGTGGATGCAGGCAGATTTGCAGGCAGATATGTCTGATAGGTGCGGGTCCCACCTACCAGGACCAGCACCTATCTCGTAAATCCAGCTGGCTAAGTGAAGGGCGCACGTGTGGCTGCCCTACATTTATTTCTATGGGGCCACCGAAAATAGCTGAGTGCTGGCTGTGCTATTTCCGTCGGCCCCATAGAAGTGGATGAAAGCGGTGGCCTCGCAAGCGCGGTGCGTGCCACTCTATTTTCAACGGCCAATCGTTACGATTGCTGATGGTAGGACCCAGCACTGCTGGCCACCACTTTGTCGGCTTCGTTTTAGAGATAGGTGTGGGTTCTCCCTCTGGGACCCACACCTATCGGACAATGGGGACATATCCTATTGATATACCCTCATTGTCGGAGATGGCAATACCCCTTTTAAGGGCTCGGTTCACGTCACTAATTGATAGGACGAACGTTGATTTACATCAAATTATTCATTATAGGTGATCTTATAGTAGGTCTATTGGTATTAGACAGCAGTGGGTATACGGTATTTGTTTTGTGGATTCAGCGCATGGGCTCTTCACATTGAGATGTTTCCAATGTCTGTCCTATTATTCCATATTAGTGATGCTATAGTAGATTGGTTGGTAACTGATATCATTCAGTACGTTTACGAATGACTGCTGTAATTTAAAAAAATTTAAATCGGACTCCTTACTAACAAAGCTAGAACCAGCCCTGTACCTCCCATGGATCCACAGAACTCCCCATGTATTGCTCTTAGATTTATTTCAGACTGTCAGCTCAGAAAGTGAGTCCTTTCTGTTGCAGCTCTCTCCCTGTGACTGCCACAGCTTCGAACAGAAGATACGGCTAGTGACCGTTAAAGATTTAAACTGAGCGTGTGCGACCACCTCCTGTGAGGTGGACAAGAAATAAGGAAAATGACAAACAGCAGGTGGCGCTATACAATACACTTATTGGATAACTCGGTGGATATGCAAATTTTTTTAATTACATGCAATTGCAAAAGTATTCAGATCCAGGTGCTGGTTTGAAAAAACGTTAAATGTTTTTTGTGGCGCAAGAAGTTTCTTCACGCTATCAAGTAGTTTGATGTGATATCCTGCAATCCGGTCCATGTTTTATTTGCATCTTATCTTGTTCCATGTTTTCTTATAATATTAATTATGCACTTACATAGCGCTGACGTATTCCGCAGCGCTCACATTGCTGACATTAGCATTACGCTGTCCCCAACGGGGCTCACAATCTAATGTCCCTATCAGTAGGTCTTTTTATATTCCCCGGTCCTATACATTGCCGTTAGCAAGACTAGTTTGATGGTTTTTTTTAGGTCATTGAAGGGGCGCTCCGAAATGCCTCTGGCCCGACTACTAACCACTGGTCTATGCTTGAGGATGGAGCTACTAACACCATTTCCAACATGTAGGTTTATCTGATACTCTCTTCTAATCTATACTACAGCCGGCAAACTGTCCACTATGGTCACACTAGACATCAGTGCTAAGTGAGGATGCTGCAATTACACACGCATATAATGTACAGTGCACCAATTAGCAGCTTTTGGGGATTTTTATATAATATTTGGTACGGAGAACGCACACTATACACACAGCAATATATAGGAATTACCCAACAGCGCCACCTGGAGGATATTTGGTGCTTTATATAAAACATCAGTCCATCAATAGTAGCTATTGTTTCTATTGTTTTTTACTAGTAGCTACTGTAGGCAAGGGTCCTGGACCAGGGTTGCAGGTTTTTAAGATTTTTATTTTTATTTTTGAATCAAATTTCTCGATACATGCAGTATTATATTTTTACCTAGATCACAAATTATATCGGATTAGATTACATTTTATTTAAATTATACCCCATACTACCACTAATTGCCTTTCTTAAAGGGGGTTATCTGGGAATTGTATATTTATGACCTATCGTTTTGGAAAGGTCATCAATGTCAGATCGGCGGGGGTCCGACACCTGGACCCCTGCCAAATCAGCTGTTGGAGGCCAGAGCTCCATGAGTGCCGCTGTCTCTTCCTAGGTAATGTGACAACACTCTATCTGTCACATGGCCTAGTTGCAGTTCAGCCCCATTCAAGTCAATGGGTCTGAGCTGCAATACCAGGCACTGCCACGATACAATTTACGGCGCTGTGCTTGGAAAGCCACCAGGAGCCCGCAGTCCTCCCAGAGCTCTGAGCGCCTCCCTGAAACAGATGATCGGCGGGGTGCCAGGACTCAGACGCCCGTCTATCTGATACTGATTACCTATCCTGAGGATTGGTCATCATTATCAATTCCCAGAACCCCTTTAATCATTGGTATTTAATTTTATTCTTACTGTGTGTATAAAGTAGACCGAGCCGGCTTCCGGTTCCGGCGCCGACATGACTGGCCGCGTCTGAGTGAAGCTCCGTCCCTGCAGTACAGCGATAATAGCCTCCCAGTCAAACCAACTGCCTACTATTCGCAGGCAGCTGGGACAATCTACTTCCAAGACTACCGGGCGGTCTATGGACCGTTAGTTAATCTTCATGGGGAGTAAAACGAAGAAAAATCTGGCCAAACCAGAGAAGGCGCCAACTGAATCTAAGATGGCGACACGACAAGAAGAACCTTCGGCTCCTACCTCGCCGGTCGAGCCGCCTCAGCCGACTTCAGTCCCCGCAGAGGAAGAAGACCACCCCTCAGTGGACTACAAACAGTTGGCATTAGAAGTAGCAGCCTGAATATTGCCTGACCTGCAAGAAGCGCTCTCTTCAACGGTGTCACAATCCTTCGCGGCACTACAATCAGAGGTCACGCAGCATGGGACCCGCCTGGGAGAGCTCGAGTCCAGAGTGGCAGGCATAGAATCTGATAATGAACTGCTCAAACATCAACTTGCCCAGACGGTGGCGGAGAATGCGAAGCTATGGAGTAAGTTGGATGATCTTGAAAATCGCTCCAGAAGGAGCAACCTCCGTCTGGTGGGCCTCTCAGAGAATATACCAGCGCAGGAACTTGCCGCCATCTGCGAGGTCGAGCTGTCTGAGGTACTTGGCGTGGGGATCAAATGCAAGGTGGAAAGAGCCCGCCGGGTGGGCCCGGGAACGCAACCAGAAGACACCATCAGGTCCCAAAAAAACACGCTCAACTCAAGAACGAGGTAACAGACCTTGTCAAGTCATGGTTAAATATCTGGACAAGGCCGCCATATTACGGGCCTATAAACAACAAGGCGGCAGTGTACAACTACGAGGGCAGCGAGTACTTATTTTCGGGGACTTCTCCGCGGATGTCAACAGACGCCGAAGAGCTTTTGCTCCTCTTTGCTCCGCGTTATTTAAAGCCCAGACCGCTTCTCCCTATTGTACCCAGCAATCTTAAAGGTGCAAATGCCGGATGGTAGCGTGGAAACCTTTGATTCACCGATAGAAGCAAGTCGCCGATTGAAGATTGCTTATGTGGAACGTACCCCATTACCAGCGATCACCTACCGAAGCAGCTCGGAAAGCACTTCGGAACCACCCGGGATCACGGCGCCGAGAGCCTTGAACGGCGCTCCGGGCTCATCTACGTGGGAATGGCGCGCCCCAGCAGCTATCCCGAAAGAAGCTGGATGAGGGACTTACAATCGTCACGAAGAAGGGATGAGTAATATTTCATATGCACACATTAGTGTCCTGAGCACTTTGTACTAGTTGAGTTCGATATGCCTGTTGCATCGGACGTTCCGCTAGAACTCTAATTAGCATTACAAATGGCGATTTGTTGTTTTCTAATTGTTGTCATTAACGTGGCTATATGTTAATCTATGCAATGTGTTGCTGTGCAAAGGAAGGGGAAGGAGGTAGATTTACTGTCATTCTACTGTGGTTTGTGCACGCGTGCTCAGTGTTGGGAAGAAGTGAAGCCTTTAACACTATGTGTAGGGGTGATTACCCTTTGTTTCTGTCTAAGTAGACTACCTGGTTATAAGATATGTTATGTTAGACAGGTTAGAGGGGGGGGTGGGATGGGAATTGGGGTACGGGTTATCTCTCTCAACATGGCTTCTCGGGGTTCCACCATGGAGTTACCCTTATGGCTAGCACTTTAAAGATAGTAACCTGGAACGTAAAAGGTCTCCAGTCACCTCACAAGCGTATTATGTTCTTAAAACACTTGAAACGCCTGAAAGCGGATATCGCTTTACTCCAAGAAACTCACTTAGAGCAAGAGGACTTCTTTAGGATGAAGCACATGTGGGTAGGGGAAGTGCTGGGATCACCAGCAGTGGGGAACAAGGCAGGCGTACTCACGCTTTTAAAGAAAGGGCTCCCATACACTGTGGCACAACATTTTCATGACTCGCTGGGCAGAATTGCGCACATTCATCTTACTTCTCATTCAGGAGATTTAAGCCTTTACAATGTATATGGTCCAAATGACCGTGATATTGGGTTTTTCAACTCTCTAGGTGCCCGCATAACAGGTGACCCTATAGAGCTGAAGATTTTGGGGGGCGACCTAAACGCAGTGGTAAACCCAGAGGAAGATAGACGAAGAAGCCGACCTAGGGGCGCAGGACAAGACGTACAGGACCCTAGACTGTATTTATTACTCCAAGATGCCCAACTGACTGACACATGGAGGGTCTTTAACCCCGAAGGTAGGGAATTCACACACTTTTCAAACGCACATTGCTCCTGGTCGCGACTGGATTACCTACTGGTGAACAAGAGCGGCCTCTCTCTTGTGTCTGATCCTCAGATAGAAGAGATGATTATTTCCGATCACTCTCCAGTCTCAATCTTACTTAGAGACCGCGTCCCGAGGGGTACTGACTTTGTCTGGAGGTTTCCCTCTAATCTGTATACAGATGAGGACTTTAAAGATCGGTTAAGGGGATGGTGGTTGGAGTATCTCCAGGACAATAAGGACACGGTAGGGCCTCAAAGTCTCTGGGACGCTGGAAAAGCGGTTTTACGTGGTAGGATATTGGCATTTTGTCCATAGCAAAAAGAAAATCATCAAAGCCAAAATAACAGACTTGAAGGGAACCTGTCATGTGGATATTTGATTATAATCTAACTAATTATATACAATCATTAACTATTAAAAAGTACCTTAGATGTATTCACTTACTGGTGTGACAGATGGTTATCTCATAATATACACACAAAGATGCCGCATGCTAATGAGCTGATTGGAGTCCAGCGTGATGTCATTGAGTCCAGCGTATATTTAATTCAGAGCTATAGCCACTCCCCTGCCCACCTGCTGCTGATTCCTATGGAAACAACAAACTGTCAATCAGCAGCAGGTGGGCGGGGAGAGTCAGGAGCTCATGAATATTCAGGACTCATCATTATCAGCTGGAGCTTTTCAATACAAGATGTTGGCAGATTGACTGGGTCAATTAAAGTGACCCAGCATTGTGCTAAAAGAATCAATCACTTATTTATGTTGCCCTTAGTTAGGACACCATAAAACTGGTGACAGGTTCCCTTTAAGTAACAGACGGAGGACAGCCTATACTAATTTTTTAAGTAACCCACTCCCCAGCCTTAAAACGCCTTTGGCAGTCGGCAAAAGAAGAGTATGAACAGTGGCTACACAGATGGGAAAAGATCTCACAATCCAAATGGGAAGCCCGTCTATATCGACATGGTAATAAGTCGGGGAAATTGTTAGCTGGGTTGGCGAGAGGGCAGCGACCTACTACTATTATCCCGCCCCTTAAAAATAGCCTGGGACACTTACAGACGCACCCCAAGGAAATAAATGCGGTCATGAGAGCCTTTTATGAAGACCTGTACAGGGCCCCAAACACGCCTCTTTCAAACCATAGACAGTGGCTAGAAAAAGTATCCTTACCTAAAATCAGTGAGGAAGAGAAGAGTATCCTTAATGCCCCCATTACCAAAGGAGAAATCGAGACTACTATCAAAAATTTGTCCTTGGGGAAAGCCCCAGGCCCCGACTGGTACACGGGCGTGTTTTTTCGCCTCCTATCCCCAGAGATCTCACCTCTATTAGAACAAGTGTATACGGGTTACATGCAGGGGGAGGGAATCCCGACCCAAACTAATACGGCCCATATAAAAGTCTTACCAAAGCCAGGGAAGGACCCAGCCTATCCATCATCGTACCGCCCAATCTCCCTAATTAATGTGGACCTGAAGATAATTTCCAAAATTCTAGCTGACAGACTAGCTGGGATACTGCCGAGATTGATTTCCCCGACACAGGTGGGCTTTGTGCAGGGTAGGGCTGCGGTCACTAATGTACGTAAGGTACTCACGGTCTTAGACGAAATCAAGCTCCGACCTGATCTCCATCCATCCCCAGCATTGGTTACAGTAGATGCTGAAAAAGCTTTCGACAACGTACACTGGGAGTGGATGGAGCAGGTACTGGAGGTAATGGGGTTTGATGGAGCCTTCCGGCAGTACATAAGGGCATTATATTCAGACCCGTGGGCTAGGATCCACACCCCAGGATTTTTGTCACAGCCTTTTAGGTTGGGCAAGGGTACTAGGCAGGGGTGCCCTTTATCCCCCCTTCTATTCAACCTGGCCTTAGAACCCCTGTCCAGGAAGTTAGCAAGGGAAAACAAAATTGAGGGGATTAAAATAGGGAATAGGGAACTTAAACATGCCCTATTCGCAGACGACTTACTAGTTTTTCTGGATAACCCATACAGAGAATTACCCCACTTGTATCCGTTGCTATCAGAATTCGGTGTGATGTCAGGCTACCGGGTTAATGCCACTAAACCTGAGATCCTATTTCTGGGCCCCATTATTCCAAATACGTCTGAGAGGCCACTGGGTGTCCCCCTACAAGTAGTTAGCAAATCAATCAGATATCTTGGTATTCAGGTGGGAAGGTGCCCAGGGTCGCTAAATTCTTTAAACTACCCACCCATTATTCAAAAGATCAAAGGAGATTTGCAGAGGTGGATGAAATTCCCACTGTCCCTAGGGGGAAGAATACAATTAATAAAAATGATGTGCACCCCAAAGCTCCTGTATCCGATGCAAACGATCCCCATTTTGATCAAACATAAGGATATAATGGATCTAGAATCTGAATTCAGGGCTTTCATTTGGAGGGAACGCAAACCCCGCATAGCTTTGCCGAAACTTCAATTACCAAAAGGGCTAGGGGGAATGGCACTTCCTGATATATGATCATATAACTTAGCCAGTCTTTTAAGACACCGTATAGACTGGATCTTCGGATCCAATTTCTACACTAACTCACTGTTGGAGTCCCAACTAGCTCGGCCATGGTCTTTGGGGGCACTTCTCCACGCGAAGTTCTCTGCTTTACCCCTCGTGGCCAAACGAAGTACTCTATTGACAGACACTATAGCGGCCTGGAAAGGGGTGCGTAAAATCTTCAAACTCCCATTCATGATATCAAAATTTATGCCAGTTTGGGGTCACCCAGAGTTTCCTGCAGGCAGCGATACAAAACATTTTATTCCATGGAAGCGAGGGAGTTTAGGGAAGGTCCAAGACTTCTGGGATAGACAAACTAATGCCTATCTATCATTTGCAGAAATGCAGAATAGATTTCCCCAAATTAAATCACAACACTTTCTGGCACATGCCCAGCTGATGAACTTTCTTAGACATAGAGTGAGAAACCTGAGTGGGGAATTTACTGCCAACGCCTTTGATCGAATGATAGGAGATGGGTCCAGGAAAAGGTCACTTTCAGAAATCTACCGAGAGATACGGGACCGCAAGCAAAAGGGTCTGGCAGACAATCTATTCTCCCACTGGAAAACTTTTTTACCTCGCTAGATACGGATACATTAATCATTCAGGGATGGAACATGGTTAATAAAGTGATAATTAACCAAGTCTGGAGAGAATCACATTTTAGATTTATCCATAAAGCCATTTATGGGTTTCAGTTCACATCACCCCTTCCTTCCTCTGATAGATTATCTAAATGCCCTAAGGCTGGGTTCACACTTGAGCGTTTTACAGCGCGTTCAAACGCGCTGTAAAATGCTCAACACATGAAAACCAATGCTTCCCTATGGCCCTGGTTCTCACTTGAGCGTTTTACAGCGCTGAAAAACGCGCTGTAAAACGCCCTACGCTCAAACAAGTACTTGAGCTTCTTTGGGGCGTTTTGACGCGCGTTTGTGGCCATAGGACATTGCAGTCAATCACACAAACGCGCGTCAAACGCGCGTTTACTATTGCAAAAAACGCGCGTCAAAAACGCGCGTTAAACGCGCATATTAAAGACGCTCAGGTCTGAACCCAGCCTAAGTGTCAGTTGGACAAATCTGATCTGAGTCATTTGGAGGTTGGTCAGATCCCAGATCAAACGCTATCTGCAAGTCTCGATACCCTTGTCTCCTGATTTGATGCTCTTCCATACTCAGGCAAATGGGGCTAATGTACAAGCAGTTATACATATCTTACTGTTGGCAGCCAAACGCTGTATTTTTAGGCACTGGCTCAAACACCAAATGCCATCAATGACGGAGGTTCTTAATCTTGCCAAGCTTTGCCTGGATATGGAGAGGATCGAGGCGGAACAAATGGGAGAGCGGTTTATAAACTCTTTCTTGAAGAGATGGGAGTCTTTCATAGGAGTGGTATATTCTGATAGGGACATGCGCGCTTTAATGGCCCCATTCACCCTTTCAGAGTGGTATCTGAAGAAGAAATTAACCCAAACTCTGGGGAGACTCCAGATTGATTGAAAAGTAATGCTGTTACATTAAGAGAAGTAGAAAGAGAGGGGGAGGGGGGGGGGGGTAATTTGTAAGTTGTAGCTTGTAATGGGTTTTCGACTGTTTTAATAATGCTGAATAAGTTTGGGAAAAAGATTGTACGGCTTGTAACACTGATGATGACTGACTTTGATATTTTGTACCTTGTACAATCTACTTGGGCTACTTTCACACTTGCGTTAAGAGCGGATCCGTCTGGTGTCTGCTCAGACGGATCCGCTCATATAATGCAGACGTTTGGATCCGTTCAGAACGGATCCGTCTGCATTATAGTTTAGAAAAAATTTTAAGTGTGAAAGTAGTTCAGACGGATCCGTCCAGACTTTACATTGAAAGTCAATGGGGGACGGATCCGTTTGAAAATTGCACCATATTGTGTCAACTTCAAACTGATCCGTCCCCATTGACTTACATTGTAAGTCTGGACGGATCCGCTTGCCTCCACACGGCCAGGCGGACACCCGAACGCTGCAAGCTGCATTCAGGTGTCCGCTCACTGAGCGGAGCGGAGTCTGAACGCTGGCAGACGGATGCATTCTGAGCGGATCCGCCTCCACTCAGAATGCATTAGGGCAGTACGGCTGCGTTCGGGGCCGCTTGTGAGACCCTTCAAACGGAACTCACAAGCGGAGCCCCGAACGCTAGTGTGAAAGTAGCCTTACTTTGCTGAAAATCAATAAAAATTATATTGAAAAAAAAAAAAAGTAGACTGAGCCCACCTGGTGAGAGCATTGTTGTGCACTTAGCTGAGCAGCTCACTATATAGCTATACATACATTAACCCCTTCATTAGACCACCACAGAGCCTGGAATTAATCCCCCGATTATCCTAGATGGCTGTACTGCATTGATATTAAACTGGATCTCTTTTATGGCGCTGCGCTCCATCCAACACTAATATTATTCCGTAGCTCTTTGATGCTGCGCTCCATCCCTCCCTGATATTACAATGTATTCCTCTATATGGCGCTGCGCTCCATCCCTCCCTGATATTACAATGTATTCCTCTATATGGCGCTGCGCTCCATCCCTCCCTGATATTACAATGTATTCCTCTATATGGCGCTGCGCTCCATCCCTCCCTGATATTACAATGTATTCCTCTATATGGCACTGCGCTCCATCCCTCCCTGATATTACAATGTATTCCTCTATATGGCGCTGCGCTCCATTCCTCTCTGATATTACAATGTCTGCCTCTATATGGCGCTGCGCTCCATCCCTCCCTGATATGACAATGTCTGTCTTCTATACACTGCGTGCAGAATTATTAGGCAAATGAGTATTTTGACCACATCATCCTCTTTATGCATGTTGTCTTACTCCAAGCTGTATAGGCTCGAAAGCCTACTACCAATTAAGCATATTAGGTGATGTGCATCTCTGTAATGAGAAGGGGTGTGGTCTAATGACATCAACACCCTATATTAGGTGTGCATAATTATTAGGCAACTTCCTTTCCTTTGGCAAAATGGGTCAAAAGAAGGACTTGACAGGCTCAGAAAAGTCAAAAATAGTGAGATATCTTGCAGAGGGATGCAGCACTCTTAAAATTGCAAAGCTTCTGAAGCGTGATCATCGAACAATCAAGCGTTTCATTCAAAATAGTCAACAGGGTCGCAAGAAGCGTGTGGAAAAACCAAGGCGCAAAATAACTGCCCATGAACTGAGAAAAGTCAAGCGTGCAGCTGCCAAGATGCCACTTGCCACCAGTTTGGCCATATTTCAGAGCTGCAACATCACTAGAGTGCCCAAAAGCACAAGGTGTGCAATACTCAGAGACATGGCCAAGGTAAGAAAGGCTGAAAGACGACCACCACTGAACAAGACACACAAGCTGAAACGTCAAGACTGGGCCAAGAAATATCTCAAGACTGATTTTTCTAAGGTTTTATGGACTGATGAAATGAGAGTGAGTCTTGATGGGCCAGATGGATGGGCCAGTGGCTGGATTGGTAAAGGGCAGAGAGCTCCAGTCCGACTCAGACGCCAGCAAGGTGGAGGTGGAGTACTGGTTTGGGCTGGTATCATCAAAGATGAGCTTGTGGGGCCTTTTCGGGTTGAGGATGGAGTCAAGCTCAACTCCCAGTCCTACTGCCAGTTTCTGGAAGACACCTTCTTCAAGCAGTGGTACAGGAAGAAGTCTGCATCCTTCAAGAAAAACATGATTTTCATGCAGGACAATGCTCCATCACACGCGTCCAAGTACTCCACAGCGTGGCTGGCAAGAAAGGGTATAAAAGAAGAAAATCTAATGACATGGCCTCCTTGTTCACCTGATCTGAACCCCATTGAGAACCTGTGGTCCATCATCAAATGTGAGATTTACAAGGAGGGAAAACAGTACACCTCTCTGAACAGTGTCTGGGAGGCTGTGGTTGCTGCTGCACGCAATGTTGATGGTGAACAGATCAAAACACTGACAGAATCCATGGATGGCAGGCTTTTGAGTGTCCTTGCAAAGAAAGGTGGCTATATTGGTCACTGATTTGTTTTTGTTTTTGAATGTCAGAAATGTATATTTGTGAATGTTGAGATGTTATATTGGTTTCACTGGTAAAAATAAATAATTGAAATGGGTATATATTTGTTTTTTGTTAAGTTGCCTAATAATTATGCACAGTAATAGTCACCTGCACACACAGATATCCCCCTAAAAAAGCTAAAACTAAAAACAAACTAAAAACTACTTCCAAAAATATTCAGCTTTGATATTAATGAGTTTTTTGGGTTCATTGAGAACATGGTTGTTGTTCAATAATAAAATTAATCCTCAAAAATACAACTTGCCTAATAATTCTGCACTCCCTGTATAGCGCTGCGCTCCATCCCTCCCTGACATTACAATGTCTGTCCTCTATATGGCGCTGCGCTCCATCCCTCCCTGATATTACAATGTCTGTCCTCTATATGGCGCTGCGCTACATCCCTCCCTGATATTACAATGTCTGTCCTCTATATGGCGCTGCGCTCCATCCCTCCCTGATATTACAATGTCTGTCCTCTATATGGCGCTGCGCTCCATCCCTCCCTGACATTACAATGTCTGTCCTCTATATGGCGCTGCGCTCCATCCCTCCCTGACATTACAATGTCTGTCCTCTATATGGCGCTGCGCTCCATCCCTCCCTGACATTACAATGTCTGTCCTCTATATGGCGCTGCGCTCCATCCCTCCCTGATATTACAATGTCTGTCCTCTATATGGCGCTGCGCTCCATCCCTCCCTGATATTACAATGTCTGTCCTCTATATGGCGCTGCGCTCCATCCCTCCCTGATATTACAATGTCTGTCCTCTATATGGCGCTGCGCTCCATCCCTCCCTGATATTACAATGTCTGTCCTGTATATGGCGCTGCGCTCCATCCCTCCCTGATAATACAATGTCTGCCTCTATATGGCGCTGCGCTCTGTCCTGCACTGATCACCCCCTTTATTGCACAGGACTCTGGACGCAGCTCCTAACACTTGTTAATCATTGACTGCAGTGACATCTGTTTTTATGTTTGTCGATCTCGTGCTTTGAGGAACTTCTAAAGCTTCATGGAAACACCCAGGACATCAGGTGCTCGGTGCAGTGTGCCTGATTTTCCATTGGTGGATAAGTGGCTGCAACACTTGTCTCCGATGGTGATTAATTTAATAAAACTGTGAAGAACAAAAGCCCAACATTTACGGGACAGTCTGGCTTAATCTAGGACCAGCACGACTTTCCCGTTACAGCCTAGCTGAGGGGTGGACACAGACTTCTATGTCCATAGACGTAAAGAAATAAAGGTGGTTAAATCTCATGTGGCCTGCAAGGGGGGCGGTATGGAAGTCTGTGTCATATTGGTGCCACAGAAGGCATCGCACCTGATAAGCTTAGATACAGAAGCCTGGTATCACGTGACCGGATTAGATACACAGCTCAGAAGACCGTATCGCACACGATGGGATTAGATACACAGCTCAGCAGACAGTATAACACATGATGGGATTAGATACACTGCTCAGCAGACAGTATTGCACACGATGGGATTAGATACACTGCTCAAGACAGTATCGCACACGATGGGATTAGATACACTGCTCAGAAGACAGTATCGCACATGATGGTCTTGGGTACAGTGGCTCAGCAGACAGAACTGCACAGTTGGCTTAGATACAGTGGCTCAGTGGAGAGGATGAGATACGAGACTCGGCAGGAAAGTATCACACACTACAGACTTGGATACGCCAGCTCATGATGGTTTATGTTGGCAGCTGTGGCGTTCCGTGTAAACCCCTTTCAACTCGTTCCAGCTGCATCGCTGTTGGAGCAGAACATGTTGCAGCACATCCGCTTGGAGGTTATGCCAGGCTCAGCACCCTGTCCATCCTCAACATTACTTATTACCTGGAACAGGGCTGCCCTTGCTGTTAATATAGACCTGACTCCTGTCCATATACTGTGTCTTCTGTCTGTACCACGTGTGGCCTCGAGCTTTGCTGGAAAAACATGGAATGTGCTACATCCAGATATTTGATTGGTATCGGTGCTTCCATAAGTAATGCATCCAATCGGTAATGCTTCCTCCTATTGGCATCTATAGATTTAAAGTGCTAAGGGTAAAGCTTCCTCCAGCTATACTTCACGTGCAGTCACTGTGTATATATTATCTATCCCGTACTGATCTGGAGTTACATCCTGTATTTATTTTTTTATTATAAAATTATAAAACATAACAATAACACAATATAACAAGAATGACAAACGTAATCGTCATAAAATATCACACAACCAAAAACTAACACTGGTCCAGCCACTTACTCCAATATTAATATTATATTATATACATACACCAATTATACATTTATACACCCAGCCTACACCAATTATATACAACTATACATACACAATGTCCACCCCATAATATTATATACGTACTGCCATCCTACACCAAATGTACAGGTGAAACTCAAAAAATTAGAATATCGTGCAAAGTTCATTTATTTCAGTAATTCAACTTAAAAGGTGAAACTAATATATGAGACTCATTACATGCAAAGCGAGATATTCCAAGCCTTTATTTGTTATAATTTGGATGATTATGGTTTATAGTTTATGAAACCCCAAAGTCACAATCTCGGGTCCCCTTTGCTCAGGGGGTATGGATTAATTAGCTGACTAGAGTGTGACACTTTGAGCCTAGAATATTGAACCTTTTCACAAAATTCTAATTTTAAGCTGCATTAATGCAATTTCTTTTAATTTGCATTACTGAAATAAATGGACTTTTGCACGATATTCTAATTTTTCGAGTTTCACCTGTATACAAATAATCACAGTAAACTAACCAGTCCAGTTGCTGAATAAACCACCTATCTACCTATATCACCATAAGAAATTGTTAATTTTTATTTTTAACCCCCTAAGGACCCTTGCCGTACATGTATGGCGCTGGTGGACGTGACTTAAAGAGGACCTTTCACCGATTCTTACCCTATGAACTAAGTATACATACATGTGGAGCGGCGCCCGGGGATCTCTCTGCACTTACTATTATCCCCGGGCGCCGCTCCGTTCTCCTGCTATGCCCTCCGGTATCTCCGTTCCCTAAGTTATGGTAGGCGGAGTCTGCCCTAGCGCTGGCCAATCGCATTGCAGAGCTCACAGCCTGGGAGAAAATAGCCTCCCAGGCTGTGAGCTCTGCGCTGCGATTGGCCAGCGCTAGGGCAGACTCCGCCTACCATAACTTAGGGACTGGTATCTCCGCCTACTATAACTTAGTGAGCGGAGATACCGGAGGGCATAGCAGGAGAACGGTGCGGCGCCCAGGGATAATAGTAAGTGCAGTGAGAGCCCCGGGCGCCGCTCCACATGTCTGTATAGTTAGTTCATAGGGTAAGAATCGGTGAGAGGTCCTCTTTAAGGACCAGTGCCATACATGCAGCTCCTGCACCTGCCTGATCAGCGGCACGGACCCGGCAGTCACTGACAGCCGGGTCCCTGCTGCATACGACGGCATCGGTAAACACTCTCCATGCTGCAGTGGCGGGGACCCGATGGCAGAGAAGGCAAGCCCGATGCCTTCCATAGGCATCGGGGCTTGCCTTCTACGGAAGCCTGTGAGATCCAGCCCTTAGGCTGGGTCTCACAGGCTGGCTGTCAGCATAAAAGCTGACAGCTAATGCATTACAATACAGGTTGTATTGTAATACATTGCAGAAAGGATCAGACCCCAGAAGTTGAAGTCCTAGAGTGGGAAAAAAATATAAATTTAAAAATAAATTTAACGTGTTTTTCATAATAAAAAAAATAGCTTTAAGTAAAAAAAAATAATAAAATAACCAAAATAAAACGCATTATATTGTAAAAAAAAGAAAACCAGGCAAATTGGGTATTGCCGCATCCGTAACGTCTGGCTCTACAAAAAATACCATATGATCCACCCGCTCACCTGAACACCGTAGAAAAAAAAAAAACTGTGCTAAAACAATACTTTTTTTTTTTTTTTTTTTTTTGTCATCACAAAAAGTGCAACACCAAGCGATCAAGAAGGCGTATGCCCCCCCAAAGTAGTACCAATCAAACTGTCGTCTTATGCCACAAAAAGTGAGCCCCTACATAAAACAATCGCCCAAAAAATAAAAAATAAACTATGGCTTTCAGACACTAAAACATGATTAATTTTTTAATTTTTTGTTTCAAAAATGCATTTATTGTGTGAAACTTAAATAAATAAAAAAAAGTGTACATATTGGGTATTGCCGCATCTGTTACAACCTGCTGTATAAAAATATCACATGACCTAACCCTTAAGTTGAACAACGTAAAAAAAAATATGCCTTTGGCCTCATGCACACGACCGCTGTTCCGGTCCGCATCCGAGCCGCAGTTTTTGCGGCTCGGGTGCGGACCCATTCACTTCAATGGGGCCGCAAAAGATGCGGACAGCACTCTGTGTGCTGTCCGAATCCGTTGCTCCTTTCCGTGGCCCCGCAAAAAAAAATATAACATGTCCCATTCTTGTCCGTTTTGCAGACAAGAATAGGCATTTCTACAATGGGCCGCCTGTACCGTTCCGCAAATTGCGGAAGGCACACGGGTGGCTTCCGTGTTTTGCGGATCCGCAATTTGCGGACCGCAAAAAAACGGAACAGTAGTGTGCATGAGGCCTTCCAAAAACCATATGGTGCTACTTTCCTTCTGCGCCCTACCGTGTGCCGTACAGCAGTTTACGACCATATATGGGGTGTTTCTGTAAACTACAGAATCAGGGCAATAAATATTGAGTTTTGTTTGGCTGTTAACCTTTTTCATACTGGAAAAAATGGATTAAAATGTAAAATCTGCCGAAGTGAATTCTAAAATTTAATCAAAATTTTCCTTTAATTCTTGTGGAACACCTAAAGGGTTAACAAAGTTTGTAAAATCAGTTTTGAATACCTTGTGGGGTGTAGTTTCTAAAATGGGGCAATTTATGGGTGGTTTCTATTATGTAAGCCCCACAAAGTGACTTCAGACCTGAACTGGTCCTTAAAAATTGGGTTTGGAAATTTTCTTAATTTCAAGATTTGCTTCTAAACTTCTAAACCTTTTAACGTCCCAGAAAAAGAAAATATCGTTTACAAAATGATCCAAACATGAAGTAGACATATGGGAAATGTAAAGTAATAACAATTTTTTATGGTTCAATCTCTTTTTTTAATAAATCATTTTTTATCATCCAATAAACACAGGTTGAGGTAACATTGGTTTTCTAACAATATAGATGGGGGAATAGCTTAGTCATACAACAATGTAATGAAGAGAGGACGTCAACTAGGCATATAAGGAAGAATGCGGAGGAAACGAGTCAACCTAGATGAAATCCTACCGTGAGATAAGTATCATATGAATTATGCAGTATGGAAACAAAGACAAACTAGGAAGGAGTTGAAAAACATGACATGGACTGACATAGAAGGGAAGAGGGAGAGGTAAGGGTATATAAGGTCGGGGGAATATATGGAGACAAATCGGCTATTGTATTGACCAATTAGAAGGCTTATGAGAACGTAACGCTAGGGGTCAGCCAAGTCGAGAATTTATGGAATAGAAACCAGGGCTCCCACATTTGTGCAAAAGCAGATCCCATACCTCTATCTTCTGCACCCAGTTCCTCCATGCGAACTAGGCCGTCCAGAGCCAGTATCCAGGTTATCTTCTGGAGCTTCTCAGTCGACCTCCATCTATGTGGTATAATCTGCCTCCTCTCTGATACAAAGAGCCTAAGTGGGCTTTTCTTGACCTGTTGGAGCCGGCCTGTGAATACAGAAGATAGTAGGGCTATAGTAGGTGAGGGAAGTACATTAGTCCGGTAAAGGGAGTTGTATAAGGCGAAAACGTCCTGCCATAGGTGTAGGACTCCTGGGCGTTCCCACCATATGTGTAACATGAAGCCTATACTTGCTGAGCATCTCTAACATGTATCAGGCACTGAGGGATAATATTGGTGGAGCTTTACCGGGGTCCTGTACCACCTTGTTAGTATCTTATAATTGAGTTCCTGTAATCTGCATGACGATGTTTTGTGGGTACATAAGAAGGAGCTCCTCTACTGCTCCTCTGTAAAAGTGACACCTAGTTCTTCTTCCCAAGCAGACATAAACTTAGGAGCATTTGCTGGGGAATTAACTTCTTCGTCCCCGAACTCTCCAGTGATTAGCATGTTATATATGAGTGAAATAGCATGTCCAGGCACTGAGTCTGCTACACACAATCTTTCAAAGTTTGATGAGTTGGAATGTAGCTGCGGTCCAGGTGCCAGGGATCTAAGGAAGTTGCGTAGTTGAAAGTAATGAAACCAGAGTCCACGAGGGTGTGGGAGGAGATGCAATAAATCACTGAGAGGGCACAGGCCTTTATCACTATATATGTCCCTATTTTTAAGTAAGTTTTCACTTATGGACTGAAAAGTGGGAAGGGATTTGAGGCCCAGGGGTAAGGTTGGATGGTCTGTTATGATTGTAAGAGGACCCGGTACAGTGACTAGGCCGAGCCTGGTGGCAAACTTACTCCACATCTTAGCAAGGGTAAGTATTAGTGGCGAGGTCTGGGGCGGAGTTATCTGACTTTGTGTACTAGTGGAGAGCCAAAAAATGCCCGAAGCTGGAGGTGGTGCTAAATTGTGTTCTATTTCCACCCACAATTTCATAGTGATTATGTACTAGATCAAGTACACATTTTGCGATCACTGCCCTGTGATATGTGAGGAAATTAGGGAGACCCACTCCCCCGTACTTCTTGGGGCATGTTAGTAAGCTACAACTCGGCCTCACCACTTGGCCTTTCCAAATAAACTGTGAGGTCAATCTCTTATGTCACGTAAAAAATGTTTGTGGAATCTCGCAAGGAACCATCTGGAATAAGTATAGAAGTCTGTCCATTTTGAGGGCGTTTATCTTTCCGAACCAGGAGAGTTGGAGAGATGACCATTTCTGCAGGTTTAGCTCCACAGATCTCAATAGGGGTTTATAATTAAAGGTTAAAAAGATGGGACGGGTTCGAAGGTAAGTGAATTCCTAGGTGTTTAATGGATTGTGATGCCCACTTGAATGTGAACAAATTTTGAAGTTGGGTGACTTCCCGGCCTGGTAAGGTGATGTTTAATATCTCAGACTTTTGAATATTAACTTTAAAATTGCTGAGGCGCCCAAATACCTCAAATTCTTTAAGGACCGAAGGAAGACCTAATCTGGGGTAGGACAGGTAAATGAGGAGAGAGTCTGCGAATAATGATAGTTTGTGCTCGTTGTTTCCTATTCGTATCCCTTTTAATAGATTGGTTGTTCCGGAGCGCATTTGCTAAAGATTCCATAACCAATATATACAGGAATGGAGACAGGGGACATCCTTGACGTGGGCCATTCCGTATTGAGAAGGGGTCGGAGAGTGTGCCGTTAACTTGGACTCTTGCAGAAGGAGATGAATAGAGCGCCAGGATCCTATGTATCATTTTGGAGCCTAACCCTATATGGGCCAGCGTCTTCTCTAGGAAGCGCCAATTGACTCTATTGAATGCTTTTTCTGCATCGACTGTGAGTAAGCATAGGGGGGTTTTCGATAATCGTGCTCTTGCCATTAGTCCTATGGATTTCAAAGTATTGTCACGAGCCTCCCTACCTGGGACAAAACCCACCTGTTCTCCATGTATGCATCCAGGGAAGTGTGGTTGTAGTCGTAAGGCTATAAGTTTGGCATATATCTTCAGGTGTACATTAAGTGGAGAAATCTGCCTATAGTTGGCGCACAAATAGGTATCCTTGCCCGACTTAGGGATGACCGTGATGTGGTCTTTTAAGGCTTGGTTCAGGAAGGGGCAATCTCTTGAAATGGAGTTTAATGCCCTCAAGATGATGGGTGCTAATTATTCTCTAAACTGCTTGTAAAAGCGTGGGGTCAGGACTTTAATCGCGCTCAGGAGCTCAAAGGAGGAGAAGTCGTCATCTTCTAGGTCAGATGACGAGACATCTGACATGCATGTTGGGCCAAACTGGCCTAAATATTGTTGAATGTCTTCAGGGGTGGGATTAGAGTTGGGTTCCCTGCCAGCATCAATGTCATAGTTTGGCGTAATATGTCTGGAACTCTGAGGTGATCTTTGAGGGAGAATAAACTAGTCCTCTGGAGATGGTGTTTATATGTGGAACATGTGTTAAGGGCATTCTGGGATGCAGTGCTCTTGCTAGCCATCTACCTCACTTATCTCCATATTCAAAGAAACCATGTTTTATTTTTGTCTCGGGTGCATAAATGTTTTTGGTCTAGTATCTGCAGTATTTGTTGGCGTATCGAGGAAATATCTGCTTTAAGCTGATCAGTAGGAGATACCTTATTAGAGGTTTCCTTATGGTCAAGGTCTGCAAGGAGGCATGTTAGTTTGTGTGAGCGTTCTTTTTTTGAGTCTGGCTCCATGAGACCGGAATAAACCCCATATGACACATTTGAGGGCTTTCCATTTTACTGGTGCTGCAGTGGTGTCAGATTGAGCGTATTGAAGTCTGAGATAGCTATTCCGTATTTCCGATGCACAGGCTAGGTCATTTAATAGGTTATCATTTAGTTTCCATGTAAATGGGGATCTGTGTGGTTTGGGGAGATGATAAACCGTATACGGGCGAATGATCAGACCATATAAAAGTGTCCATTGAACATCGGTGATTTGTATCTAGTAGTTTCTGGGAAATTAAAAAGGTGATGGAGTCTGCCATAGCTATTATGGGCTTGTGAGTGGAAACTATAGTCCCTAACACCTGGGTGCAGCACACGCCAAAGGTCAATCAGCCTGAGCGCCGAGAGATCAGCTTTGAACCTTTTTAGGGACACCGAAGAGATGGAGGACTTACTAGTCGAGGAGTCAATGGTTGGGTCCATCACCATGTTAAAGTCTCCACCTAGAATAACCGGAGAGCCATCTGCGAATCGAGCCAGTCTCTTGATGATTTTAGAGCCAAAGGTTGTCCTGTCCCTGATTGGGAAAATTAAACCTTAGCAACTGTAATAGTAGTGTGTTCGACTGAAAGCTTGAGAAATAGAAACCGACCTCTAGGGTCTATGTCTGAAGACAAGACTGAAGGGCAGAAATTTTTATGGAGTGCTATGGACACATCTCCTGCCTTTTTAGTCGGGTTGGGGCTACGAAACCAGGTCTGGCAGTATCTGCTCCAGCACTGATTAGGCCTTAAAATGGGTTTCTTGGATTATGACTAACATAACTTTTTTTTCTTGTGAAGCCGGTATAGTGCCTGGCTATGTTTCTCAGGTTTGTTGAGGCCCAAAGCGTTATAAGTGCAAAATGAGAGAGGCGCCATCATGATGGGTGAATATATGGCCAGTTTGACTTTATGGTCTTATCTCCTATCCAAGCCAAGAACAAAACAGGAGGAAAAAAACATAAGGTGGGGGAAACACAAGTCAGGGTGAAAGTATGAAAGTTCAGATGAAATATTAGGGCAAGGGGAGCCAAGAAAGTCGGCTCAGGACACAAAACTACTAATCCAAAGCCTGCAGTCAAAATCAGCACTAAGTGCTGTAATCCCTATGTGGGGTAGGAGAGGTCAAGGGCTGGATAGCAGCCTTACTAATCTCCAGCATTAATACAATCTGTATAATAAGTATAACAGGACAATAGTACATCGGCCGCCCTAATAGACATTATCTGGATTATAACAGGTAATGGGTTACAGTGGCTAGCCTTAAATACAACAACTTCTAACAGTTATAAGAGGAAGTGAAACAAACGCAAATGGAGCCAGTCTAAGTTAGCTTTTAGATATGTCATCACGGCATCTTGAGGAGCTCTGGCACTTGGCTGTGGATGGCTGCCATCTGTCACGGTGCGGGACGGCTTGGATCGTACAGGATCTTGGCCAATCGGGGAGATCTACAGGTGGCAGGTCAAATGTTTCCAGTAGCCTAGGAAGATCTGTTAATGATTTAAACACTGCTGTTTTCCCATCCTTCCTGGCAATCAGTTGGAAAGGGTATCCCAATCTATAAACAATAGAGTTATCTCTGAGATTTAAGTGAAGTGGTTTTAAGGCCTTGCGTAGCACTAAAGTACATCTGGCGAGATCAGGTAATATGAGGATGTCTTTATTTCCAAAGGTAGGCGACTCAGAGTTTCTTGCTGCTTTAAGGATGGCTTCCTTGTAAAAATGAATCCGACATATAATATCCCATGGTCTGGAAGGGTAACCATTCTTCGGCCCAAGAGCTCAATCGGTTTGCCTGTGTCTCTATTTAGCATTTTGGCAACATATTCTTGTGCCCAGGGCTCCAGATCTGAGGTTGTCTCAGAGAGGTCTCTAATACGCAAGTTATTCCTCCTATTTCTGTTCTCTATATTGTCTATGTGTATGAGGATTTCTTCAATCTGTGTGGCATGATCCTGTAGGACCTGGTGATCAGTGATGGCCAGTTCGCAGCGAACACATGCCGGCTGCCATCTTAACTCACAAGTCCGGCGAGGCACAGGTAAGCCCTTACCTGTGCCTGCACCGCTAGCCAGTCTAAAACAAATGCGGTCACCGGGAGCAGGCAGTTCCGAAAACAGCCCGATGAAGGCCCCGGGCGGCTGTTCTCGGAACTGCCTGCTCCCGGTGACCGCATTTGTTTCAGACCGGCTAGCGGCGCAGGTAAGGGCTTACCTGTGCCTCGCCGGACTTGTGAGTTAAGATGGCAGCCCGCATGTGTTCGCGGGTGAACTGGCCAAAACTGCTGGTGCTGTGAGTCCAGAACTGTCAATACCTTTTCCTGCATCTCTTCTACCTCCTCCAACCTCTGGCCCACGTGTATAAGCTCTTTGTGCAAGGCTGCTATATCTTGCTAGTGAGAAGTTTCCAGCCGCATAAAAGAAGAGTCTATCTCATTTTTAGTGGGCAGCCCTTTTAAATGAAGTTTCCAATCCCAGTCTTCATTTAAGTCCGTGGGGACTGGTGAGTTGACTGACCTGGGCGTCATGGCGGGAGATTCCCCCCCCCCCCTGCAGTGAGGAGCCAGGGGATGTCACCGTGTGCCTGGAGAGCGCAGGGGAAGATGGAGTCACATTCCAGGTATTGTGGTCTGTCTGGGTGCTGGAGAGCCCAGGTTCTGTGTATGTGAAGGTGCAGGACCGTCTGTCCCGCGCTCGTTCACCCCCAATATGGCCTCCGCCCGATCTAGTGGCTGACTGGCGGAGCCAAAGAAGCGAGAGATCCCTCTCGTCCCACGGTCCGCTGGTGCAGGGGTTGAAGAGGGTTTCTGTCTGTGCCCCATCATTTGGTAGATGTTGCTGTAGGTGTCCTGTAAGCGGAGTAATGGCTGGAGATGTTCAGGAGCTGAGGAATCGTGCTGCTCACAACGCCATTGGCAAGCTCTGCCCCCAAGTAATAACTATTTTAGAAGGTATCACTATCTGTTTTAAAAGCGGAGAAATAAAAATTTTGAAAGTTGCTAATTTTTGGTAAATTTGGGTATTTTTTTTTTTATAAATACAAATGAAATATTTTGACTCAAATTTACCACTGTCATGAAGTACAATGTGACGAGAAAACCATCTCAGAATGGCTTGGATAAGTAAAAACGTTTTAAAGTTATCACCACATAAAGCCGCAAACCTAGCTGCATCTGACTTAACGCTGGTGTCCATTAATGTCACCAGAGTTAATGGGGTGAGTGCCGCCGTATTGGGTGATTTGAGTTACTGCTTTCTTCTTCTCACTCCCCCCTTTATACTCTGTGTCTGAACAAGAACCCTTCCCCCTTTTCAGTGACACAGAAGTATCCATCCCCACCACCCGTTTTGATTCCTCAACCTTGTCTCCAGACTCCAGGCCAGTCTTCCCTTCTGAGGACATTTCGCCCTCAGGGGAAGACTCGGCAGCCCCGTGTAGGCCCCGCCGTCGCTACCTCCGGCCCCTCATCCGAAGAAGAGTAGGAGATGTTATCAAGGGCTTGGAAGCTTGGAGAGATCAGAGGGCAGTCG
The DNA here is from genome assembly GCF_905171765.1 of Bufo bufo. NCBI lineage: Eukaryota > Metazoa > Chordata > Amphibia > Anura > Bufonidae > Bufo > Bufo bufo. Next base: position 51,165,637 of record NC_053389.1, on the reverse strand, counting down.
GGTTTACCTTTTTGTACCTGGACCAGAGTGGGAGAAGATCTTGTATCTCTCTTCTTTTTCTTGGCACCCCGCTTTTGCTTTTCCTCTAGCCACTTCCTATCATCCTCATCCATACTCTCATAATGGGAGGGCTCTGAGGATGTAGCAACCTCCTCAGCCTGGATCCTCCTAACCTCCTCATCCAGGACATCACCCCTTTAGGGCCACAGCAGCATGATTGACCTCCAGGCCAGGGGATACCCCATTTACCTGAGATTCCCCCCAGTTTCCTATCCTTTTGGCACTTATCGAGACTCCGAAGTTGGGCTGGCATCTTTTTCTTGCTGTCCCTCCTTGGCCCCTCAGTTCCTCCACCTCTACTAGTCCATTCCCCAGCAGAAGCAACCTCACAGCTATCCCCTACTGGGGTCCTGACCATATTGGCGAAGGAACGAGGACAACGGCTGAATGAGTGACCCAAGTAACCACACAGGTGACACCTAATCTCTGCACCGGATGCGGCTAAACGACCGACACCCCCACACAATGTGCACTTCTGTACAGTGCACTTTGCACTGAAGTGTGTGGGTTCATCGCACCTGTGACAGACCTTTTGGCTGACCCTGGTAGAAGATCAGGATACGGTCCCTCCCCAGGTAGGCTGAAGAAGGGATGTGGGCAGCTTAATTACCTGAACTCCTTGACTTCACCATGAACATCCAGGACCCTGACCAGATACCAAACTCGTCTGTTTTTCTTTGGCACCTCCGGTACCTCACCATATCGCCCAAGCCAAGTCATGATGTCCTAACGAGGGAGATTCGTTACGGGTGATAAGTCACTCTTTTGACTTCATCCTGGCGAGACACCGCCTGGACGGCAAAGTCTCGCCAGCCGGGCTCGTTTGCCAGCTCATAATTCGACCAGAAGAGCTCCAGCCCCTCAGGCCAAACAAAATTTATAGGGATGAATCAAGGCATAATGTCCACCGCCTTAAAGCCCATCTTCAGCAGGAGTCCCACCACCTTAGCCCTTGAAGGGCACGCATCACTGCCCCTCCTAACTACATTCCAATGCACACCTGGCCCGCCTGTCGGGAGGGACCATGCAGTTTCCCCTCCCCTTACCTCTCGGAAGGCACTGAAGTCATGCCCATCTATCTAGAAGGACAGATTAGCCTGCTTACCCTCTAACAGTGATCGATCTCTCCCCCTTCCTTAAGGCCTCCAGGAGGCGCTGTTGCAATACGCCATCCCTGGTACAAAGACGAGGAGAATGCCCTCCCCCAGCGGTGACACTGGCATTACTTCTGACAGGATGTGTCACCGCTGGGGGGGGGGGCAACTGGACCAGTTCCTACTCCCACCCCAACATCACCAGAATTCTGCTGACCCACGGTAACACCAGCCCCTACATAACAATAAAGATGACTAATATATAATGAAGTGGAGAACCGCACTCAATTCAATGGATTCTGGTGCCAATCAAGGGCTGGAACCAGCCATGGTACATATAGTGAAATTGAGGCACACAGATTTTCAGTGTTTGCAATTAAACTCTTTATTTAGTTTCGCAGTAGTTTCATCCAATCGCCCAATATTTATCTTCAAGGTACAAACAGAATATCTAGACCGGACGTTTCGGTCACATCAGACCTTCATCAGCGGTCACATTTTTATCTGCTCTGGAGGAAAGAATGAGTCTTCAGGGCTCGGATGTGCACCGTTTTTCCCGGATCAGCGTTTTCCTCTCCTCCAGTCTCTCGATCTTCTTCTCCTCATCCTCCTTCAATCTCTTTATTTCCGCGAGAACTTCTGGCCTCTTCTTTTTGGGGGCCCCCTCAGCCCTGGCATGGGCACAGTGCAACTGAAATCTACGGCATGAAGAATCGGAGTGAGAATTCTCCAATGTGCACATGAACAGGATTACATAAACCCTGTTCACTCGCATGGCATGAGGACTGTCGTCAGATTTGATGGCTCATGCAGAAATCTGTGCCAAATCGGACACATGAGAGCACATCCTAAATTGTTGGTATTTAAAATGGGAATGCTGGGACTGGCCGAAAATTTTAGAAACTGGGCTAACTGGCTCAGTAATGGGATACAGAGGGTGGTTATTAACCATTTCAGCCCCCAGTGCTTAAACACCCTGAAAGACCAGGCCACTTTTTACACTTCTGACCTACACTACTTTCACCATTTATTGCTCGGTCATGCAACTTACCACCCAAATGAATTTTACCTCCTTTTCTTCTCACTAATAGAGCTTTCATTTGGTGGTATTTCTTTGCTGCTGACATTTTTACTTTTTTTGTTATTAATCGAAATTTAACGATTTTTTTGCAAAAAAATGACATTTTTCACTTTCAGTTGTCAAATTTTGCAAAAAAAAACTACATCCATATATAAATTTTGCTCTAAATTTATTGTTCTACATGTCTTTGATAAAAAAAAAATGTTTGGGTAAAAAAAAAAAATGGTTTGGGTAAAAGCTATAGCGTTTACAAACTATGGTACAAAAATGTGAATTTCCGCTTTTTGAAGCAGCTCTGACTTTCTGAGCACCTGTCATGTTTCCTGAGGTTCTACAATGCCCAGACAGTACAAACACCCCACAAATGACCCCATTTCGGAAAGTACACACCCTAAGGTATTCGCTGATGGGCATAGTGAGTTCATAGAACTTTTTATTTTTTGTCACAAGTTAGCGGAAAATGATGATTTTTTTTATTTATTTTTTTCTTACAAAGTCTCATATTCCACTAACTTGTGACAAAAAATAAAAAGTTCTATGAACTCACTATGCCCATCAGCGAATACCTTGGGGTCTCTTCTTTCCAAAATGGGGTCACTTGTGGGGTAGTTATACTGCCCTGGCATTCTAGGGGCCCAAATGTGTGGTAAGGAGTTTGAAATCAAATTCTGTAAAAAATGACCTGTGAAATCCGAAAGGTGCTCTTTGGAATGTGGGCCCCTTTGCCCACCTAGGCTGCAAAAAAGTGTCACACATCTGGTATCCCCGTACTCAGGAGAAGTTGGGGAATGTGTTTTGGGGTGTCTTTTTACATATACCCATGCTGGGTGAGATAAATATCTTGGTCAAATGCCAACTTTGTATAAAAAAATGGGAAAAGTTGTCTTTTGCCAAGATATTTCTCTCACCGAGCATGGGTATATGTAAAATGACACCCCAAAACACATTCCCCACCTTCTCCTGAGTACGGAGATACCAGATGTGTGACACTTTTTTGCAGCCTAGGTGGGCAAAGGGGCCCATATTCCAAAGAGCACCTTTCGGATTTCACAGGTCATTTTTTACAGAATTTGATTTCAAACTCCTTACCACACATTTGGGCCCCTAGAATGCCAGGGCAGTATAACTACCCCACAAGTGACCCCATTTTGGAAAGAAGAGACCCCAAGGTATTCGCTGATGGGCATAGTGAGTTCATGGAAGTTTTTATTTTTTTTCACAAGTTAGTGGAATATGAGACTTTGTATGAAAAAAAAAAAAAAAAAAAAATCATCATTTTCCACTAACTTGTGACAAAAAATAAAAAATTCTAGGAACTTGCCATGCCCCTCACGGAATACCTTGGGGTGTCTTCTTTCCAAAATGGGGTCACTTCTGGGGTAGTTATACTGCCCTGGCATTTTCCAGGGGCCCTAATGTGTGGTAAGTAGGTAAATGACCTGTGAAATCCGAAAGGTGCTCTTTGGAATGTGGGCCCCTTTGCCCACCTAGGCTGCAAAAAAGTGTCACACATCTGGTATCTCCGTACTCAGGAGAAGGTGGGGAATGTGTTTTGTGGTGTCATTTTACATATACCCATGCTGGGTGAGAGAAATATCTTGGCAAAAGACAACTTTTCCCATTTTTTTATACAAAGTTGGCATTTGACCAAGATATTTATCTCACCCAGCATGGGTATATGTAAAAAGACACCCCAAAACACATTCCTCAACTTCTCCTGAGTACGGAGATACCAGATGTGTGACACTTTTTTGCAGCCTAGGTGGGCAAAGGGGCCCAAATTCCTTTTAGGAGGGCATTTTTAGACATTTGGATACCAGACTTCTTCTCACGCTTTGGGGCCCCTAAAATGCCAGGGCAGTATAAATACCCCACATGTGACCCCATTTTGGAAAGAAGACACCCCAAGGTATTCAATGAGGGGCATGGTGAGTTCATTGAAAAAAAAAAATTTTGGCACAAGTTAGCGGAAATGGATTTTTTTGATTTTGTTCTCACAAAGTCTCCCTTACCGCTAACTTGGGACAAAAATTTCAATCTTTCATGGACTCAATATGCCCCTCAGCGAATACCTTGGGGTGTCTTCTTTCCAAAATGGTGTTATTTGTGGGGTGTTTGTACTGCCCTGGCATTTGAGGGTCTCCGCAATCATTACATGTATGCCCAGCATTAGGAGTTTCTGCTATTCTCCTTATATTGAGCATACGGGTAATGAGATTTTTTTTTTTCGTTCAGCCTCTGGGCTGAAAGAAAAAATTGAACGGCACAGATTTCTTCATTCGCATCGATCAATGTGGATGAAAAAATCTCTGCCAAAAAAAGAAAAAGGAGGGGAAAGGCGTCTGCCAGGACATAGGAGCTCCGCCCAACATCCATACCCACTTCAGCTCGTATGCCCTGGCAAACCAGATTTCTCCATTCACATCAATCGATGTGGATGAATAAATCATTGCCGGGATTTTTTTTTTTATATATACAAAGTGTTTGCCAAAGTATATGAACACCGCCACCTCCTCAGCTCATATGCCTCGGCAAACGTATCTTTTACTGCAGAGGAGAAATCTCGTCTTGCAGCGCCGCATACACCGACTTGCGTGTAATCTGACAGCAGCGCAATGCTTCTGTCCGAATGCACATCAGTGCTGCAGCTGGTCGATCGGTTGGTCCACCTGAAAGGTAAAAAAAACAAAACAAAAAAGAAAAAACCAGGCCGCAAAGCAATAACTTTATTAACTGTTGAACAGAACATAGAAACTTTTTTTAAACTTTTTTAACTGAACGTTTAACTTTTTTACTTACCGGTATTTTTTTTTTTGTTTAGTTTTTTTTACCTTTATAGAACAAACCTCTCCTTCCCCATGGGACAATGTGCAAAGCGCAAATCGCCCAAAGATGTGGCGAAGTACGTTATGCACTTTATCCCAGGTGAAAGGAGAGGTTTGCAGCAGCTGTGAGTGAATGGGCCCTAATAGCCCTGTGTGCCTGTCCTGGTGAGATGTGATCCCTATGCTAGGTGTACCTGTGTGTGGTACTTCCGGAAACACTCTCCATAGCATAGGGCAGGGTGGTCAGCACAGTCAGGACAGAAATAGCGGGTGTCACGCCTTATTCCACTCCTGCTACAGACACGACATCTTTTTCGGGGTGACGGTTGGGTTGAGGTACCAGGAACGACACTGGGGAAATGTCGCTCGTGTAGACTGCTAACTACACTGGTGGATGGGGCCACGGAACCTCCTGGGTAAAGGAGGTTCTCGATGATCTCTTCCTGGAATTTGAGGAAGGATCCTGTTCTCCCAGCCTTACTGTAGAGAACAAAACTATTATACAGCGCCAATTGAATCAAATATACAGACACCTTCTTATACCAGCATCTGGTTCTGTGGGAAACTAAATACGGAGACAACATCTGGTCATTGAAGTCCACCCCTCCCATGAGCGCATTATAGTCGTGGACACAGAGGGGCTTTTCAATGACACGGGTTGCCCTTTCAATTTGGATTGTCGTGTCTGCGTGAATGGAGGAGAGCATGTAAACGTCACGCTTGTCTCTCCATTTCACCGCGAGCAGTTCTTCGTTACACAAGGCAGCCCTCTGCCCCCTTGCAAGACGGGTGGTTACAAGCCGTTGGGGGAAGCCCACGCGACTAGTTCGCGCGGTGCCACAGGCGCAAATCCGTTCTAGAAACAAATGCCTAAAGAGGGCCACACTTGTGTAGAAATTGTCCACATAAAGATGGTACCCCTTGCCGAATAAGGGTGACACCAAGTCCCAGACTGTCTTCCCACTGCTCCCCAGGTAGTCAGGGCAACCGACCGGCTCCATGGTCTGATCTTTTCCCTCATAGATCCGAAATTTGTGGGTATAGCCTGTGGCCCTTTCACAGAGCTTATACAATTTGACCCCATACCGGGCACGCTTGCTTGGGATGTATTGTTTGAAGCCAAGGCGCCCGGTAAAATGTATTAGGGACTCGTCTATGCAGATGTTTTGCTCAGGGGTATACAAATCTGTTTGAAATGGTCTATGAGGGGCCGAATTTTGTGGAGCCGGTCAAAAGCAGGGTGGCCTCTGGGACGGGAGGTGGTGTTGTCGCTAAAATGCAGAAAACGGAGGATGGTCTCAAATCGTGTCCTGGACATAGCAGCAGAGAACATGGGCATGTGATGAATTGGGTGCGTTGACCAATATGACCGCAATTCATGCTTTTTTGTCAGGCCCATGTTGAGGAGAAGGCCCAAAAAAATTTTAAGTTCGGAAACTTGGACTGGTTTCCACCGGAAAGGCTGGGCATAATAGCTTCCCGGGTTTGCGGTTATAAATTGTGTGGCATACTGGTTGGTCTCTGCCACGACTAAGTCCAAGAGCTCCGCAGTCAAGAACAGCTCAAAAAATCCCAGGGCCGAACCGATTTGAGCCGTCTCAACCCGAACTCCAGACTGGGCGGTGAAAGGGGGAACTACTGGTGCGGCTGAAGTTGGTGACTGCCAATCAGGATTTGCCAGCACCTCAGGGACTCTAGGGGCTCTACGGGCCTGTCTGCGCGGTGGCTGCGACGGGGTAACTAGTGCACGTGCCACCGTACCAGCTTCAACTGCCCTTCTGGTGCTCGCTACTTCACCAGGTTGTACGGCAGTGCTGGTACTAGGTCCAGGAAGGGCTGCGCTGCTGGTGTATGCCTCACCACGTGATCCGGCAGCGACAGCCCCACTCTGCTGCTCTTGAAGCGGATCCTGCGTAACCTGTGGTCTAGCGACATGGGGCCGGGTACGCCTGGTGCTGCCAGGGACCTCCACCTCCTCGTCCGAACTTTGGGTCAGAGAGCCACTGCTTTCCACAGGTTCATATTCTGACCCGCTAGATTCGTCAGATGAGGGTTCCCACTCCTCATCCGACTGGGTCAGAATCCTGTAGGCCTCTTCAGAAGAATACCCCCTGTTTGACATTTTGGACTACTAAATTTAGGGGTATTCCCTGAGACTACCCAAGAAAAAAAGCAAACCTGTCTTACAAAGGGGAGGCTAGCGAAGTACCGGAGGCTGCTGCGGTTGATAAAAAATATCAAAACTGATTTTTTTATCGCCGCAGTGCGTGTAAAATGAATGTGCAGTGATCAAAAAATATATATGGGTGAACGCACGTGTGGGCGACCGATCAGGCCTGATCGGGCAAACACTGCGTTTTGGGTGGAGGGCGAGCTAAGGTGACACTAATACTATTATAGATCTGACCGTGATCAGTTTTGATCACTTACAGATACTATAAAAGTACAAATGCTGATTAGCGATACGCTAAACAGCGAATAAAAGTGACTGCGGTGCGGTGGGGTGGGCGCTAACTGACGCTAACTACCTAACCAAGGGGCCTAAACTATCCCTAAAACCGAACAGCCAATACCAGTGAAAAAAAAAAAGTGACAGTTTACACTGATCACTTTTTTTCCTTTCACTAGTGATTGACAGGGGCGATCAAAGGGGTGATCAAAGGGTTAATTGGGGTGCAGGTGGGTGATCTGGGGCTAAGGTGTAGTGTTGGTGTACTCACAGTTCAGTCTGCTCCTGTGCTGGATCCAACCAACGAAAAGGACCAGCACAGGAGCAGACAAGCCATATAACAGATCATATTTACTAATATGATCTGTTATATGACTTTGGATTGGATTTTTTGAAAATCGCCAGCCTGCCAGCCAATGATCGTTGCTGGCAGGCTGGTGACTAAATACTTCTTTTAATTTTGCCGGCCCGCGATGCGCATGCGCGGGCCGGCTTTGAGCGAAATCTCGCGTCTCGCGAGATGGCGCGTATATGCGTGACTCTGCACAGCGCTGCCACCTCCGGAACGCAATCCTGCGTTAGGCGGTCCGGAGGTGGTTAAAGGGAATGTCCCATTAAAATGTGTCCTCAGACGGTATGTGACCTGGCAGTGATGCACCTCTCGGGGACACAACACTGCGGAGACCAGTCATGGCTGATAGGGCACACGAGACGCCATCCATAGAGGGACTAAAGTGCAGTAAGGACAGCGGTGGATCCATGGAGCCGGTAAGTATGCTTTCCTTCATAGGTCTGGGGATGGAATAAAAAAAATTAAAAAATCCTGGACAACCCCTTTAAGGTGGTCATTCTCTCTTCACCTTTTCCGTGCATCGTTTTCTTTGCTCTGTGCCTGCCAGGTTGGCGCCTGCTTCCTGAGGGCAGCCACTGCATTGTTTACCCGCTGCTGTACTTGTGTAGTAATGTTTGGCATGACTTGCAGTTTTAGCTGCTTTCCTTTGGGTTAATCCTCCGTACATTTCCCACTATTTTGTTAAGGCTGCTTACACGTGTATGTTTTTGCTGATGTTTTTCTGCACTTTTTGCGTATTTTGGTGGCAGTTTTTGCAACATTTCTTGCCAGCGCCAAATATTGCTGATCCTTTACACCAGTTTTTATTAAATCTCCCCCAATCTGTGCAGAAAATGCAGCAAAAAAAAACGCAGGTGCCAAAAAACACTTGCAGTTATGCTGCCTTTTTAAAAAAAAAAAATTTCCCCCATGTGTGTAGGGGGGTGTATTCTGCCAGGAACATCATCGTTACTGCTGTCAGCACCAGAGTGGCAGAACTGGTTCTTCATAATAATGGTTCCCCCTTACCGTTCCCTCGCGCAGGACTGGTTCCCCCTTACCGTTCCCTCGCGCAGGACTGGTTCCCCCTTACCGTTCCCTCGCGCAGGACTGGTTCCCCCTTACCGTTCCCTCGCGCAGGACTGGTTCCCCCTTACCGTTCCCTCGCGCAGGACTGGTTCCCCCTTACCGTTCCCTCGCGCAGGACTGGTTCCCCCTTACCGTTCCCTCGCGCAGGACTGGTTCCCCCTTACCGTTCCCTCGCGCAGGACTGGTTCCCCCTTACCGTTCCCTCGCGCAGGACTGGTTCCCCCTTACCGTTCCCTCGCGCAGGACTGGTTCCCCCTTACCGTTCCCTCGCGCAGGACTGGTTCCCCCTTACCGTTCCCTCGCGCAGGACTGGTTCCCCCTTACCGTTCCCTCGCGCAGGACTGGTTCCCCCTTACCGTTCCCTCGCGCAGGACTGGTTCCCTGTGAACACCTGCAGATTTTAGTGTGGATTTTCCCTTCCTGTTCTCTTGTGCAGTAATGGTGCCCCACACATAGATGAATACTCACTAATCTTGTTTAGATGATAAATGGAGCAGCCTCTTTCAGCCTCGGCCTGCATGGTTAGCGGGATGCTCCACCACAGTACAGTATTCTATTCTAGCATCCTGAGGACGTGGATGCTGTTGAAAATGACGTAGATGCCAAGGAGTTGGTGCAAGTGTGCCATCTGCCCTATAGTTAAAGCAGACATGCCACAACCACAGGACAACAGCTTAAGAACTGGCCCATCACGTAACCCCTGGTCTTCTCCTGGTATAGTCTTGCCCCGGACTGGGGCAAGTAATGTCAGTGTGACACGATGAGATCCTAGTCCTCCTCTGGTCTAAATATAACGCTGGAAAGCTTTCCTGTATGCAGGGGAGGATTGGGAGCTACACGTGGTATTATATTGGGCCTAAATTGACAGAAGAGGAGCTCGCACAAATAGATGGAACCAATAAAAGTAGTCCGGGTCAGCAGTGCAAAATAAATCCTCAGAAGCAGCTCTTTCCTGGTGGCAGCATGAGAGGAGCCGTCCTTTTCTCCTCCAGTTGACTCTAAGGTATGGAGGAGGGAGTGAAGTAGGGGAGACGTTGGCCCCAGCACTGCATTCTCTTTCGTCGTCTTCTCCATTTGGTCCAGACCACCATGACGAATGACTTCTTTCAGCCACATCTTGACTTTGTAGTTCGCCACACAGACGTTCTAGGTTACTCACTTTTCCATCTTTTTCTCAACCTTCTCAGTTTCAACTCCCCATCCTTGGTACTGTGCCCACTGTGTTCCTCAAAACTATACTGCAAATAGTGCTATACAGAAAATCCCTCTGAAAATACTAGTACCATGCAAAATTACTGTGTTGATCCCTTTAGCATCCCCAGTAGTAATAATGCCCCTATAGCATCCTCAATAGTAATGTCCTCAGTAGTAGTAATCCCTTCTATAGTGTCCCCAGTAGTAATAATGCCCCCATAGTGTCTCTAGTAGTAACAGTGCCCCCTATAGCATCTACTGTTGTAACAATGCCCCTATAGCGCCTCCAGTAGTAACAGTGCTCTCCTATAGCGCCTCCAGTAGTAACAGTGCTCCCTATAGCGTCTCCAGTAGTAACAGTGCTCCCCTATAGCGCCTCCAGTAGTAACAGTGCTCCCCTATAGCACCTCCAGTAGTAACAGTGCTCCCCTATAGCACCTCCAGTAGTAACAGTGCTCTCCTATAGCGCCTCCAGTAGTAACAGTGCTCCCTATAGCGTCTCCAGTAGTAACAGTGCTCCCTATAGCGTCTCCAGTAGTAACAGTGCTCCCCTATAGCGCCTCCAGTAGTAACAGTGCTCCCCTATAGCACCTCCAGTAGTAACAGTGCTCCCCTATAGCGTCTCCAGTAGTAACAGTGCTCCCCTATAGCGCCTCCAGTAGTAACAGTGCTCCCCTATAGCGCCTCCAGTAGTAACAGTGCTCCCCTATAGCGCCTCCAGTAGTAACAGTGCTCCCCTATAGCGCCTCCAGTAGTAAGTGCTCCCCTATAGCGCCTCCAGTGGTAACAGTGCTCCCCTATAGCGCCTCCAGTGGTAACAGTGCTCCCCTATAGCGCCTCCAGTAGTAACAGTGCTCCCCTATAGCCTCCAGTGGTAACAGTGCTCCCCTATGGCGCCTCCAGTAGTAACAGTGCTCCCCTATAGCGCCTCCAGTAGTAACAGTGCTCCCCTATAGTCTCCAGTAGTAACTGTGCTCCCCTAGTGAATGAAATTAAAAAAATAAAACCCCTTAATTACTCCTGCTCCATGCTGCAATCGATGGTGCGGGCCGCGGGTTTCTTCTGGCCTGAGATGCCTGCGTCCTGGCACAAGCAGTGATGTAAATGGACAGAGATGTGAACTCTGCTTTCTGTCAGTGAATGGGAATATTCCTTGTTTACATCTGAAAACCTGTCCAGACTTGGCCCCGCCGCCAGGGGCTGCACATCAGTGATCTGGAACTTGCGTTCCCTTTTGGGGCTGTGGTGAAACTACAACTCCCAGCATTCCAGGAACAGACCCCCTCCCCCCGATAGCTGGATACATCCGAACGTTACATGGTTGCTGCCCCCCTGCGCCGGGCAGGAAGCGGTTAAGCCTTGCCTGCTCTCTGATTTGGTGGATGCGGCTGTCAGTCAGGGAGCAGGGAGGGGCGGGAAGCAGAGCTAGTACCTGAGCCCTGGGAGGAGGGAGCGGCCGCCGCAATTCCGGAGCCGGGACCCCGAACCACCGAACTCGGGGGACAGGCCGAGACTGGACACAAGGTACCGGGGGCATGGAAGTTCCGGGGGGTTAGTCCAGAGTTATTCCTGGTCGTGGGTAGAACTGGGGTGCAGTCTGCCCTGGACCCCAATACTGTGTATAGTATAGCAGTATTTTACCCCCCACCCCCCACAACCACAGTACAACTGTGCACCCCCAAGTTATACCCACTGTACAGCCTGCCACCCCCAAGTTATACCCACTGTACAGCCTGCCACCCCCACGTTATACCCACTGTACTGCCTGCCACCCCCACGTTATACCCACTGTACAGCCTGCCACCACCACGTTATACCCACTGTACAGCCTGCCACCACCACGTTATACCCACTGTACAGCCTGCCACCACCACGTTATACCCACTGTACAGCCTGCCACCCCCACGTTATACCCACTGTACTGCCTGCCACCCCCACGTTATACCCACTGTACAGCCTGCCACCCCCACGTTATACCCACTGTACAGCCTGCCGCCCCCACGTTATACCCACTGTACAGCCTGCCGCCCCCACGTTATACCCACTGTACAGCCTGCCACTTCCACGTTATACCCACTGTACAGCCTGCCGCCCCCACGTTATACCCACTGTACAGCCTGCCACCCCCACGTTATACCCACTGTACAGCCTGCCACCCCCACGTTATACCCACTGTACAGCCTGCCGCCCCCACATTATACCCACTGTACAGCCTGCCACCCCCACGTTATACCCACTGTACAGCCTGCCACCCCAGGCTTTCTCGCCGATGCAGGCTGGCGCCCCCGCTATGCGCCCTGCTGTACAGCCTGGCCCTCCCGCATTTCTCGCTGTATGTTTGGCAACCCTGTTTTGCACCCCGTGGTACAGCCTGGCACCCCCACATGACAGCCTTGTCCATGTTGAGTTGGGGTTAATTTCCTTATCGTCTTGGGTTTTTCTACAAGTTCTGTGATGGCTCCAGCCTGTGTTGTGCTGGGACTTGTGGTTCAGTCAGTGACTCTGGGTCTCAGACCTCCTCGTCAGCCTCTTGTGTGACCCCAGAAGTTTCACTGAAGTCCCTTCAGGGTCAGGTGTTCAGTGAAGGGATTAACCCTGTGATGCCCTCTGCTGGGCACCTGTTGCCACTTCTGCCCTGCAGACTGTTATTTCTGGTTTTCCAGGAGCAGAGATGTTTTCTGGGAAGTTCCTGACACCTGTTGTTGTGCCGTGAGATCAGTGTGGGGGGATGGGGCGAGTGCCCGTAGGACGTTGGTGCCAGCTGATCTTGAGTGGCCCCTTCCCTCCTGGATGAACCATTCACTGGAGCGTCAGGGATGTTGGCGCCAGACATGCATGTATGAGGCATGGACTGGCACTTCGGTGATGGCATGATTTGATATTTACATCTCTCTCCCAAAACGAGTGCCGCAGGCATTGATTCTGGGCCGTGTCCTGCCCTGTTAGTCATGTCCGGTGCCCGGGCATTCCTGACCCTGTACTGGGGGAAGTTGTCAGTATGGAAGATGTTACTCATCATCTTACTGGAAGTGCGACCGTGGTCTGTAGCGCCGCTGCCCCGTACTCTTCAGTGGTACCCCCAGTGTGTTCTCGTCAGTGAGCAGCTGCCAGGCTGTGTACATAGCGGTGGTGCCAGCAGGAAGCCAGGAACTGGCAGGAGAAAAAATGACTTAATAAGAAAAGTAACGAGCGGCTAATTCCATTATGAAGGATCAGAGCTCCTCAGGAGTAAAGCCAATAACCTGCTGGTATTCCTCCCTGGGCGCCGCTGATCCTTGGGCAACTGCTGGGCAGGTTACTGTGCTCTAGGCCCCGGCTCTCTGTATGCTGGGGGAATTTCATCTAGGTCTTTACATATACTGGACGGTCTTCAGTATTTTACCCTTGAGAAACCTTCTAGAAATACAACTCCCATAATCCACCCATTCATCTTAGTGTTACATGAGGGTTATCCTGCACTGATCTGGAGTTACATCCTGTATTATACCCCAGAGCTGCACTCACTATTCTGCTGGTGCAGTCACTTTGTACATACATTACATTAATTATCCTGTACTGATCCTGAGTTACATCCTGTATTTTACCCCAGAGCTGCACTCACTATTCTGCTGGTGCAGTCACTTTGTACATACATTACATTACTTATCCTGTACTGATCCTGAGTTACATCCTGTATTATACTCCACCGGCAGAATCGTGAGTGCAGCTCTGGAGTATATTACATGATGTAACTCAGGATCAGTACAGGATAAGTAATGTCATGTATGTACACAGTGACTGCACCATTACTTATCCTGTACTGATCTTGAGTTACGTTCTGTATTATACTTCAGAGCTGCACTCACTATTCTGCTGGTGGAGTATAATACAGGATGTAACTCGGGATCAGTACAGTATAAGTAATGTAATGTATGTGCACAGTAACTCCACCAGCAGAATAGTGAGTTCAGCTCTGGAGTATAATTCAGTATCCGTACAGGATAAGTAATGTTTGTAGATGGTGTCTCTGCTTGTTAAGAATCTGTGTTTGGATAATTGGGTCAGTAGTCCATGATGGATGGGGTGTTTGTGTCTGGACCTTGTTTTGTCCTGTAATTGAGTGTAATTAGAGGTCCTCCTCCTCTGCCCTGGTACACAGGGGGTTAATTCCGCCTCCCCTCCCTCATTGTGTGAGTGGCTGCTGAGTCAATAATGGCAGGAAGGAGGGAGGCGCAGAGTCCAAGATAAAAAAAATATATATATACAAAATAACCCCTAGGCCTGGGGCAGAGATAGCGGTGACCGGATGATACGGTCGGAGAACAGAAGTATGTGCCCCTTGGTGCAGATAAGCCTTACATAAGGAGCTTTGTTGTGGGTGGTCCTGTGGGCTGTAGTTGCTGCTCCTCTTGTGTTTGACTTCAGATTTGATCTTGGGAGACGGTGGAGATGCAAGGCTGGGACGGCAGGAGGGTGGTCAGGGGTGGTGGGTGCTGGGCTTAGGACACCCCAGTGCCCCCTCATGTGACTGGCAGCTGTCATCCTGCTCATGGAAGTTCTAAGAGACTCTGTCGTACATTTCACTTTTCAGATGTCGTCCTACAAGAGAGCGACGCTGGATGAGGAGGAGCTGGTGGATTCCATCCATGAGGGCGAGGTGTACCCCAGCGGAGTCCAGGTAGGAGGAGGTCCCGCAGATGGGGGTCTCTATACATGTAGAATACTTACTGGAGGGGCGGTCCTATCATTCACTATATTACCCCTGCTTGGAGCTGACCGCTCTGAAGAGCTTGCAATCTAACGAGGGGATATATATCTAATAACGCCCCGCAGTATGTTGAGTCACATTGAGGTGAAGGGTATTGAGCGCAGTTGTCCCCGGGTCCATCCTGCGGTTTGTGCTTCTCCCAGGTGATGTAGGTTTTGGGGTACCCCTGTATTTTGGGTTCACACATGTCCTATGATCTGCGGGGAATTGCACAATAAAGTATCAATTTGTGCTAATGATGGTAAACTGTGTAAAGGAATGAACACTAAGGAGATACAGTGTGTGTACTATGTGTATGTGTGTATCTATATATGTCTGTGTGTAATATATATGTGTATGTATGTACTTTGTGTATATATATATCTATCTCTATTTGACAAATGTAAGGTTATGCACATGGGAAGGAATAATGCAAGTCACCCGTACATACTAAATGGTAAAACACTCAGTAACACTGACATGGAAAAGGATCTAGGAATTTTCATAAACAGCAAACTAAGCAGCAAAAAACAGTGTCAGGCAGCTGCTGCCAAGGCCAATAAGATAATGGGGGGGCATCAAAAGCGGCATAGATGCCTGTGATGAGAACATAGTCCCGCCACTTTACAAATCACTAGTCAGACCACACATGGAGTACTGTGTACAGTTCTGGGCTCCTGTGAACAAGGCAGACATAGCAGAGCTGGAGAGGGTCCAGAGGAGGGCAACTAAAGTAATAACTGGAATGGGTGGACTGCAGTACCCTGAAAGAATATCAACATTAGGGTTATTCAGTTTAGAATAAAGACGACTTGGGGTACTTTCACACTAGCGTTTAAGTTTTCCGCTATTGAGTTCTGTCATAGGGGCTCAATACCGGAAAAAAACGTTTCAGTTCATTCATTGTCAATGGGGACAAAACTGAACAGAAGGGAACGCTCCAAAATGCATTCTGTTCAGTTTAGTTGCGTTCCCATACCGGAGAGCAAACCGCAGCATGCTGTATTTTGCTTTCCGTCCTGGGATACGGAGCAAGACGGATCCGGCATTACCCCCATTGCAAGTCAATGGGGACGGATCTGTTTTCTCTGACACAATTGCCAAGACGGATCCTTTTTTGTATGTTAAAGATAATACAACCGGATCCGGTGCATGCAGACGGTTGTATTATCCGTAACGGAAGCGTTTTTGCTGAGCCCTGCCTGATCCAGCAAAAGCGCTAGTGTGAAAGTAGCCTAAAAGGCGATCTAATACCTATGTATAAATACATCAGGGGTCAGTACAGAGATCGCTCCCATCATCTATTTATACCCAGGACTGTGACGAGGGGACGTCCTCTGCGTCTGGAGCAGGGATCAGCAACCTCCGGCACTCCAGCTCTTCTGAAACTACAACTTCCAGAATCCTCCTATGGGCGTTACAAGAACAGTAGGTGTGCATGCTGGGAGTTGTAGTTTCACAGCAGCTGGAGTGCCGAAGGTTGCTGATCCCTGGTCTAGAGGAAACGTAGAAGATTCCTTACGGTAAGAGCAGTGAGACTATGGAACTCTCTGCCTGAGGAGGTGGTGATGGGGAGTTCACTAAAAGAGTCCAAGGATGTATTTCTGGAGCGTAATAATATTACAGGTTATAGCTACTAGATTTATTCTAGAGCTCTATAGTTATTCTGATTGGAGTCGGGAAATTTTTCCCCCCCTAAATTGATTAAAATTGGCTTCTACCTTTATGTTTTTTTTTTTTGCCTTCCTCTAGATTAACTTAGCAGATAACAGGCTGATCTGGATGGACAAATGTCTGTTTTTTTGTTTTTTCAGCCTTCCAACCGGTTACTATGTTCCTGCACATGTTTCCTTCTTCTCCACCTCTCAGGCTCCAGCCCCTTGCTGTGATATCTGCTCTCCATATGCAGATGGAGCAGACCTCAGTGCAGCGGCCGCAGACTCTCTTCCTCCCAGATGGTGGTAGATGCAGAGCAGACCTTGGAGCAGCACCAAGCTGTTTTTCCCCCCAAAAAATGCAGTGTCAGACAGTAATTGATGCCGAGCAGACCTCGGTGCGCTGCAAGCTTTAGTTTTTCCAGAAGCGGCCATCGGATGTTGATAGCTGCAGATTGGGAGGAACATGGACTGTAAGCTCCATAGACAAGGGACGGGGGTGGGGGAATCCAGGAGCTTGTGGGAACGCACAGCATGGAGCTGGGTGTGTGAAGATGTTTTACATTCCAGATGTGTCACCCAACTTAAAAAAAAAACACACAATGGAAACCTGAGCTCTGCCAGGTAGACCAGGTTTAACCCCTCCGGCAACTCTCAGTCTTGAGCTTATTACAGTGTGAGAGGTTATATAAAGTAGTGATCATGGGGGGCCGGGAGGTTTGTACACTTCCTGCAGGACTGTGATCATGGGGGGCCGGGAGGTTTGTACACTTCCTGCAGGACTGTCATCATGGGGGGCCGGGAGGTTTGTACACTTCCTGCAGGACTGTGGTCTTCTGGGATAGTTCTGGAAATTGCTGATAACTGCGAGCACATGGGAACCTGCAGGGTTGGATAAGAGATTCTGGCTCCATACCATGTCGTGGTTTCCTCTGCTGTCTGGACCCTAATCTGTTAGGAGACGGGGGAGACCGTCCCTTCCTATATCTTTTGCTTGTGGACAATCCCAAAAAGCACCAGGACAGGGGGTCAGTGGGAGAGAAGTGTGCCCCCCCCCCCCCCCCCAGGTCCTGGCTGGTAGGGTTTCATTTCCCCCTGTGGCCGCAGGGTCATGGGATTCTTTGCATGTTTTCATTTCTCTGAGCGGCTTTCGTCTGGATCCTCTCCAGATCGTCCTAATCCATTATCCAAACAAGGTGAAGGTTTCCCACATCTCATCTTACACGAGTTGGCGTGGGTGGACTGGCGCAGTGTGCCATGTGCGGGTGTGTGTGTGTGGGGGGGGGGGGGGGGTGTTGGTGTCCTAGTGATCTTCTAGGGCAGGGATGGACAACCTGAGGCTCTGCAGCTGTTGCAAAACTACAATTCCCAGCATGCCCAGACTGCCTACAGCTATCAGCCTACGGCAGGGCATTGTGGGAGTTGTAGTTTTACAACAGCTGGAGAGCTGCGGGTTGTCCAATGCCTGTTCTAGGGGAAAAGAGGAGTATGGTGACACCCCCACCCCCCAGAAATCAGTACAGTCACATACGGAGACATTCGGAGGGTACATATACAAAGTGACAAATTGATCACCTCGTACAATAGGAGTGAGACCCCGTGCACAAAAGCTAACAATCTAAGGTGCAAACGTGCTTCATTTGTACAATAGTCCAGCCATCTTTTATAAAATGGGGTTCCGCACATAGTAGATGACGTCCTCCCAGGTAGGTCGTAAATATCAGATTGTGGGGGTCCGACACCTGGCAACATCCCCACGATCAGTTGTTTTAATCAGGTGCCAGCAACGAAACGGTGGACGGAACAGCAGACGTCGCCGTGCTCCGGGGTTCTGCTGAAAACAGCTGATCATTGGGGGTGCCGAGAGTCAGACCCTTCCCGATTTACCAATGACCTATCCCAAGTATAGCTTATCAGTATGTAAGTTCCGGAAAACCCCCTTTAAGAAAAGATTGGACAGGGGAGATTCTAGTGAGGGGAAGACGACGAGTTACAGTAATCCAGATGGGAAGGAGTCGGGGTTCTGGAGATGGTCGTGAGGTGCAGGAAAGATCAGAGTAAAAGGACTTTTCCCTGGGACTGATGTGCGTTTTGACACTCTGGCATGGTAGTGCAGGGGTTAATGGCTGCTATGCCTGGAATGTGCCGTGTCCGGTGACGTTGGCCCCTCAGCTTCCGAACCGTTGTGGCCGGCTGCTACATTCCTGACTCGTCCTTCTCATGACGTAAACACGAGGCCTCGTCCGGGGGACGCCATTCTCTGCGCCTCGTCCGGGGGACGCCATTCTCTGCGCCGCACGTCTTTTCCTCTACGTATTTTACCTGCAGGAATTTGTCGCCCACAGGTGAATCTGCGAAGGGGGCGTCACCGCAGCAGCTGCTGGACTGACAGGACGCACGTAGAGAAGAGGCTTCTGGTGCTGGTGGTTGTCCTCGCCATCGGGCTGGTGGCCTGTCTGCTGTCCTTGGCGATCCAGTATCGGAAGAGTGAGTGAGAAGTGTTACTGTATCGCCAAATCCCAGATTTTCTAGACAGCCCCCTGTGAATAAGCTGCCATTGTATAATGGTTTCATTTTTCTGCTTGCTGTCAGTGACTGGAGACATTCTTGTTTGCATCCAGAGGCTGAAATCCAAGTCTAAGTACTTTTTACAACTGAGGGTCTTGTTACAAGAAAGCGACTAGTGCGAGACCTATCAGTATATGTAATCCTGAGGGTTCATTGCAGTGCGTAGTGCCAGCACAGGTTATTAATTAGACCAGGCATGCTCAACCTGCGGCCCTCCAGCTGTTGCAAAACTACAACTCCCATCATTCCCAGACAGCCTACAGCTATCAGCCTACAGAAGGGCATGGTGGGAGTTGTAGTTTTACAACAGATGGAGGGCCGCAGGTCGAGCATCCCTGAATTAGAACATTGCCATTCACTGACGGCAATCAGAGATCTTGTTGAGGGATTGAAACAGTCAAAAAAATTGCGCAATGGGATACTATAATAAAATTGAATGGCGCAGCTTTATTTGGAGGACAGGAGGGTGGCGACGTTGCGGTTTTGAATAGAGCAGAGGTCGGGCCCTCCTCCCCTCTTCCTAGCACAGAGGGGCCACAGCTCCTCGCCCCAGCTTGGCTTATACATCTATAGAGAAGGAGTGGTGCTGGGGCATAAGTGTAGTTGAAGGACAACTCTCATCATTTCAGTCACCCAAAGGTGGGTCATCGGGATTCCTGAGAGACGTGGCGCTGTGGCTGGCTGGCAAGCTTACGTTCTAGCTTCAGG
Organism: Bufo bufo; assembly: GCF_905171765.1. Classification (NCBI taxonomy): domain Eukaryota; kingdom Metazoa; phylum Chordata; class Amphibia; order Anura; family Bufonidae; genus Bufo; species Bufo bufo. The sequence goes on along the minus strand of NC_053389.1, from coordinate 51,145,857 downwards.
CTTTGGAGAGGGGGGCATTTGACAGTAAAGGGGTGACTGTGGTGCCCACCTTCTTGACCTAAACATTGTCTCTCCTGTGTCTGCCGCAGATAATCGCACCTGCCTGTCGGAGTCTTGCATCTCTGTGACCAGCGCCATCCTGCGCTCCCTGGACCGTTCTGTGGACCCCTGCGAGGATTTCTACAGCTATGCCTGTGGGGGATGGATCAAGACCAACCCGGTCCCCGACGGACACTCTCGCTGGGGCACCTTCAACGAGCTATGGGAGCACAATCAGGCCATTATGAAGCATCTCCTAGGTGAGTGGAGGCTGCGCGTCACCCCTTATCTCCTAGGAGCACCCCTTCCACCCCGCTCCTTGGCGGATGTCAGTTTTTGGAGGGCAGCTCCGGTGACGGGGGTTGCTTTGGTTGTAGAAAAGCGCGTCCACCATGATCTGACCCGCCTGCCAGATGCATGGGAACTGGGACACCGTCCAACATCCAATTAATTCTGGGGCTCGCAGGTTGTGCAGCCCCCCCCCCCCCCCCCCCGGGACCTTGTAATGCTTCAGATTATGTAACTCCACATGAAAAGCCAGAGTCTTATTAACCCCGAGCCACTGCCGCCCTGTGAACTTATCACAAAGCGTTTAATCTGGGAGAAGGGAATTGTTGCGTGACACCGTGTACTGCACAGCTGCAGACCAGACCTGTGCGTAACAATGTGTCACGAGCAAAGCAAATACAGCAATGTCATGGATATTGTATCATGACCTACTGCATTACACTCCAGGGCTGACATTTCCAACCATCCCCTGCTTGTTCAGTGTCTGCACAGATTACATTCTGGGAAAGTGTTATCTGAAGTGGGAAGCAGTCATTTTTAGAACCAATTAAAGTCTATTCACATGGCCGTTTTACAGCAAGCGAATAGAGTCCATCAAAAAAATAGGACATATCCTATTTTTGGCTATTTTCCTGGCCAGACGGACCCCATTGAAATCAATGGGACGGTTTTTAAAGGCCATTAGAAAGGGCTGCACCCGTCTAACGGCCGTTAAACAGGTACAATAGGGGTTAAAATAAAGAATAAAAAAACTGCCTCATCCACTTGCACACGCAAAGGCAGTCACTGCTCTGGTGCTGAAGGACCTGCGCTTCCAGCGTGATGACGGACGTCTCCATACTCTCCCTGCATGACCGGATCAATCTTCCTCCCGAATGTGACGTAGATGGGGCAACCGTGTGACAGAGTGGTGGCTCCTCATTCATTGCTCCGATTTGCTCTGCCAGATTTATTTCAGGTTGGCAACTTAAGGGCCGAGTCCTTTCTCGGAGGGGGGGAGGAGGGGGGTGTCCTTTCTGCTGTAGCTGTCTCCCTGTTACTGCCACAGCTTCTGAGAAAAGATACGGCTGGTGGGAGTTGAAGATTTTAAAATTGAGCGTGTGCTGCCACCTAAATGAGGTGGACAAAAATTAAGGAAATGAACAAACAGCAGGTGGCGCTATACAGATGCAGTTTATTGAATAGCTCAGGGGCTATGCAATTTTTTTTTATTACATGCAATTGCAAAAGTATTCAGATCCAAGTGCTGGTTTGAAAAATGTAGACAATATTTCATGGAACAACCGCTTTAAGTAAAATTGAATGATATAAGATGGGGCCGATCAGTGCCCTTCTTCTTATGGTACTTTCACACTTGCGTTTTTTATTTTCCAGCATAGAGTTTCGTCCTAGGGGCTCTATACCGGAAAAGAACTGATCAGTTTTATCCCCATGCATTCTGAATGGAGAGCAATCCGTTCAGGATGTCTTCAGTTCAGTCTTTTTGACTGATCAGGCAACCGCAGCATGCTATGGTTATATCTCCGGCCCAAAAAACTGAAGACTTGCCTGCCTGCCGGATTCCTCTGCCGCAAGTTTGAAAGTAGCCTTAGGCCTCTCTCGCACGGTCGTAGTGCTCCCGTGGCCGTATTGCGGGCCGCATACGGCAGTTCCGCATTACACGGATCACCAGCCATGTGCATTCCGCATCATGGATGCGGACCCATTCACTTGAATGGGTCTGGAGATGCGGTGCGGAACGGAAGCACGGAACGGAACCCCCACGGAAGCACTTACGGAGTGCTTCCGTGGTTTTACCGTTCCATGCTTCCTTTGCGCAAAAATATAGAACTTGTTCTATCTTTTTGCGGAACGGACGGATTGCAGACTCCATTCAAATGAATGGGTCCGCGATCCGCATGCGGCTGCCCCACGGTTGGTGCCCGTGCATTGCAATCCGCAGCACGGGCCTGGCCAGCACACGGCTCTGTGAAAGAGGCCTTATCCTGCAATCTCAGATGTTAAACCTTCACCTTGTATAAACCAGAGAAGTTCTTATCTCCAGCATACAGATCTGGCTGTGACCTTCAGAGGAAGCCATGGTCCCCTCCCCCACCCCGGCACTGCTGTTCAGTGTCAATACTGCAGATAAGAGGTTTGGCGTTTGCACAGAATGGTCGCTGCTGACGCCCCACATCCAGGGACCTGGCTGCCTCCTGTCCATTGCCCTTCGCCGCAATACGAAAGTCTGCAAAAGCTGTAACAAGTGCTGTAAAGGCCCCAAAGCATATAACTAAAGAACTGGCGATTGTGAGGATTTCCCGTACAGATCCCTGGGGGTCACCTTCTTGAAAATAGCCCCTGATAAATGCCATCCATGTTGTGATATCTGTACTTCAAGGGGAAGTACACGTCAGGGGCTAATATGTGGCAAGACCATGGTCAGACGCTGTGCTTAGACATGAGATCCTCTCCGCTCATCTGGTTTTGTTTTTTTGATGGGTCAGGAATGTAGGATTCGGGCTCACGTGGTGTTGACGTTGGGGAGAATTAAGGCTTTTTAAACTATTATTGCAGCCGGTGGTTGTGCTGGAAGCCAGATGGATTTGCTGAGGCCACAGTTTATAATGTCCCCTAGGACTGTAGGTTCTTGCGGTTCTAGTCTCGTGGAGGAGGATGACAATAGTGCAGCCTGATGGGGGGAGGGTGGCGGTTGTACAGTATGCTGGTGTGAGCACTAGTTAATACACGGGCTGAGAATCTTAAAGATGATCGCTAACGAGCGTTCGTAGGAACACTCGTTAGCGATTGTCTGGCAGTGTGAATGTACCGCCAATTACTCAATGAACAAGTGATCGGGTTCTCCGGTCGTTTGTGCACGCACAAAAATAGTTTGCTGCAAGCAGATCGTGCTGTGTGAACACGCTCTGCGCTGCGGGCAAACGAGTCAGTATGGGGAAGAGCGATGGCATTAGCGATCACTGCTCCCCATACTGTGGAGGAGATCGCTGTATTTAAATGCACTGGTCTCCTCCACCAGCAAACAGAAGATTGTCCAGCAGGGAACGCTGCTCTGTCGTCCCGTGTAAAGGGACCTTTAGTAAGGGTGCATTCACACTGCTTCTGGTATATACATAAAAAAAAGAAAAGAAAGTGGTATATTTAACAGGGGAGCCTATGGGCGACAGATGACCCTGTATAATTATATGGTAGCATATACTGGAGGCATCCATTGGAGATATACAGTAAGTGAATGCACCCTGACCTTGGTATGTTGCTGCCTTTGACTTGAGGAGGACGAAAAAATTAAGAAAAGAACAAACAGCAGGTGGCGCTGTACAGATACGTTTTATTGAATGAGCTCACTGGCTATGCGAAATTTTTTATTGCATGGAATCACAGAAGTATAACTTGCATCTCTCTGTAGAGAACACGACAATGAACTTCAGCAGCGTCGCCGAGCACAAGGCGCAGAGATATTACCAGGCCTGTCTGAACGAGTCCAAGATTGAGGCGCTGGGAGCCAAGCCCCTGCAGGACCTGATCGAGAAGGTAGGACTGTGCGCGAGGGCAGAGGTCGGCCACTGTGTAAGGGCCCGCGCGGTGATCTCACCACTTCCTCTTTTGCAGCTTGGTGGCTGGAACGTCACTGGGCCCTGGGATAAGGATAACTTCCAGGAGACGCTGGAGGCAGTCACCGCTTATTACCGCATCTCCCCGTTCTTCTCCGTGTTTGTCAGCGCAGACTCCAAAAACTCCAACAGCAACGTCATCCAGGTGAGGAGCAAAGCCGCAGCCAGGGGGCGGCCATGATGCCTACAGCTAATGTTCAGAAGCTGCGTGAATCCTCAGCTGGTCTTTTCCCAAATTGCATCTTGTCTTCTACTCCTGTCGCATCCAGAGCTGCAAGCACAGTCTTGTGTTATATCTTGTATTTTGCTGCTTGGAATCCCCCTGCACTGTGCCAGAAACACATTCCAATGTGCACTGTGATATTGCATCTAATGATGGTCAATGGTGTTGCAAAAATCCGCACCTGATGGATTTTGTCACATGCAATCTTTACGCCATTGACGTGAATGTAAATGTGACACGTGACTCGCCTATGACTTTTCTGCAGCTTCCTGACTCCGTAGCTCCAGCCTGAAATGTTTAGGATTGGTGCTGGTTTATGTAGTGCGGGAAGGGGTGCACTTACTGTAATGAGCCCCATGTCTCCACCCATTGTTTACGGTGCTGTCTTTACTTCTCTCCCAGATAGACCAGTCCGGCCTGGGGCTGCCATCGAGGGAATATTACCTGAATAAAACTGCCAATGGGAAGGTAAGTGCTGGCCGTAGACCCTACAGGGAATTTTCCTGGTGGGCCACCCGAACCCTCCTCATAGCCGCTGGCTGGGTACATAATACTGGGGGAACTATGGGGGTCACTATTAGAGGAAATCCACCCAGCATGCTGAGGGTGGGGGCGGCTTGGTACTGTGGCTCACATCTCGCCTTCTAAGCCCCCTGCTCCATATCTTAAAGTGAACTGGAGGAGTAGGACACAGTGTGGTAGCTATTGATGGCCACCACAGAGGGACAAGCTTCGGGGGGAGGTATTTTGTGCTGCATTGTGGTATTGCTGACCCTGCCAACTTGTATTGGCCCCATCTACTTGTGTTGCCCCACCTTCAGTCAGTTTGGACTAGGGATCGACCGATTATCGGTTTGGCCGATATTATCGGCCGATATTGAGGATTTTGAACGTTATCGGCATCTATTTTGCCGATATACCGATAACGTATTGGGAACACAGAACGCGCTGCTCTCAGCGCGTTCTGTGTTCCCTCCGCAGCACAGGGGAGAAGGAAGCAGTGTCTCCTCCCCCTGTGATTCTGCTGCCGCTGCCTCCAATGACAGGACGGAAGACAAGAGGAGGGGAGGGGCTGTGGTCGCTGCGCCACCAATGAAGATGAGTCTTTCATTAATTCAAATACAGGAGGCGGGAGCTGGCTGCAGAATCACATAGCCGGCTCCCGACCTCTATGAACGGCAGCTGCGGTCCGCGGTAGTCAACCTCTTAGGTGCCGCGGATCGCAGCTACCGCTCATAGAGGTCGGGAGCCGGCTATGTGATTCTGCAGCCAGCTCCCGCCTCCTGTATGTGAAAGAGAGGTATCTTCATTGGTGGCGCAGTGCGCCCCCCCCCCCCCCCTCAAGCAGTGCGCCCCCCACCCCAATAGTAAAAACATTGGTGGCGCAGTGCGCCCCCCCCCCCCTCAAGCCCCCTAGTATTAGTCATTGGTGGCGCAGTGCGCCCCCCACCCCCATCCCAATAGTAAAAACATTGGTGGCGCAGTGCGCCCCCCCCCCCCCCCCAGTTCTAATCATTGGTGGCAGTGGCCACAGGATCCCCTCTCCCCTGCTCCTCCGATCGGAGCCCCAGCAGTGTAAGCCTGGGGCTCCGATCGGTTACCATGGCAGCCAGGACGCTATTGAAGCCCTGGCTGCCATAGTCAGCTCCATGCTGCTGTGTGCACAAAGCACAGGGCAGCAGGGAGAGTGCGAGATCCTATTCACTCTGATAGAGATCTATCAGGGTGAATGGGACAAGGGTTCTAGTCCCTAA